>NC_056627.2:155780721-156095326 GCF_002870075.4 Lactuca sativa | reverse complement strand
ATAACTAATCAAGGGATGAAACACTTACATTTTTGAAGAATAAAATGAAGATCTTTGATGATAGTTGAGAGCAAAACTGAGTTCTTGAGTTAGGAGTGGTAAAAGTGTTGAAAAATGGTCAAGTATCACACATATAGCCAAGAGTTTACGACCACCATGAGTTTACGACCGTAAACTCATGTGCCCTGGCTGTAAACTCCTCATAAAGGGGTTTATGGCTTGTTTGTTTGTTTAGAACTTCAGTTGACACATCCTAACACTTAATCCTTTGATATACTAGGCTTAGAATACTCAAACAGACTCTAAATAGTGCTAAAAGTTATCAGAAACAAGTATGACTTTGACTGAATTGAATGGTTGTACAAGATATAAAGTTCGGGTTGTCACAGAAACCAACTCTCCTCGAATCCTCAATCCCTACACAACAACTTTTCTAACTTATCAATTCGTTTTCGTAACCCTTTCAAGGGCCAACTCAAGTCCCAGACAAAGTCAAGGTCAACACCTTGGTCAAGGGTCAATCATCCAGTCAAAGTCAATATCTGGTTGACTCGACTCGCCGAGTTGGTCCACCAACTTGCCGAGTCCCCATATCCATATAATGCCATAACCTCGTCCTTACTCGTCGAGTCTAGCAATAACTCGACTAGTTCGCCTTCAACAACACATCAGACTATCTTCAACCGACTCGTCGAGTCTATCATCATCCAAAGGAAGGTGTTCAGTCTATGACTCGTTGAGTTACCCTTGAACTCGCTGAGTCCGTCTTTATGTGGTTGGGTCATTGCCTTGAACTCGCCGAGTCCGTTCGGCTAACGACCCTCCACTAGTCAAGAGTGCAGTGGGTAAGAGTGGATACCTATTCAATCGCCATTTTATAGGCAATTTCCTTAAACACCCCTTATAGAGTAGCTTCGTGAATGAGGCCTACTAACGGTAAGACTGACTTTTACTCATACATATATATAATGTTAGACTTGTTATATATAGTATAGGGTGTATTTTACACTTTTAAAATACTAGGAGGTCAAATTTAACAATTATACTTTTAATTCAATTAAATTGTAAACCTAAACTTCTATGGATTTAGTAAACCTCTTTTAATTATACACCTTAATTAATTAATAAAACCATAAGGGTGTGATTTGAACTTTTCAAAACAATACTAGGGTTTTAGAATTTAACATTCCTAAATTAAACCTTTTAATCAACTTTTAAATTCCAAAACTTGAGGGCAAATTTTGAAACCTTTTCAAAACATTTAGGTTTAGAATTTAAATATACATCAAAATTAAACTTTTAATCAAAATTTAAATTCCAAAACTTGAGGGCAAGTTTTGAAACCTTTTCAAAACATTAGGGTTTCAACTATTCAAATTTCAAAACTAAACATTTGAGTTTAAATTTAAACTATAAAACCTAAAGGGGAAAATTGAAACTTTTCATAACACAAGGATCAAATAACAAATAATATAAATTAAACAATTAATTTCATCATTATCTATATTTGACCTAATTTTCAATTTCTTGCAAAATAAGTTACCCAATTAATACAAATAATCCAATCTTTATCATATAAGGAAGTTATTATCTAATCAATTGGTAATTATCTTGTGTTTTGGCAAGGATATTCTCATAAATATGGTTAAAATCAGATTATAATGACCTAAAACAGACAAGGCAATTATCTATGAAAAAAACAGCAAGAAATCCCGAAGTCCCCTCTTTCTGACGCTTGGACTCGCCCAGTACCCCAATGGACTCGCTGAGTCGAGCCTACTCGCCGAGTCCACTATGGGACTCGCCGAGTTCATTAGGCAGTTTCACAAAAATCGAATTTTTTTAAGCATGAACAAATTAACAAGGCATCAATACAATAGAAACCAATCAAGGCTCTGATACCACTGATGGGTTTTGGCTATAAGAACATCCTATGTGCTCATACAAACCCTAATGCTTGGATCTAGGTTTCTCTATTGAACATGCAATTCATCCAAGACTATAAACCCTAGATCTAGCATATGATAATCAAGATAACATATGAATTAGGTTTTAGATCATACCTTGATTGTTACGTAGCAATAACAATCTCAAATCCTCATTGTATTGACTTTAGAAAGCTTAGAGTCACAAATGTCACTCCTCTAATGGCTCACAAACACCAAGAGCAAGAGGATGAAGAGGAGGAGAGAAGGAGGCTGCCCAAAACGTGTGGAAACCTTAGAAGGAAGCTTGTCTTCGTTTTTGGGGCATAAAGGCTTTATATATAGTGAAGCTATTAGGGTTATCTAACAAGGAAACCGTAATTTGGATGCTTAAGCCCTAAGCAACCCATGAACTCCTTTCCTTAAAGGCTTTGGACGATTTCTAATGGGTTTCCCCTTTGAATTCGTCCACTCCTTGATATAAGGCAATCCATAGCCCAAATTGCAATTATCTTATAATTACAATTCTAGTCCCTTAAGTTTAATTAATCTCTTTTAGTCACAAACTTAATTCTTATTAATTCTTGACTAATATTAATTAAACAATATGATTTCTCCTTTATCATATTATTCTCATAATATATTAATAAATCATATTTAATCCTTTCTCTCCATAATTCATCCTATCAAGTTGCTTTGGTGAAGGCAACCCAAAAGGACCATGCACCATCGGGTCAAGTACATACCAAAATAGTTATGGACTTAGACATTAATCCAACAGTCTCCCACTTGGATAAGTCTAATGACCAATATGCGTATGACTTTAGATCCTGATCTGCAATCGTAGCTTTCCAAAGCCGCTGTCAACTCTGATCCTATTAGATACACGTGTCCTTTATATAAGGGATCATATACTCCTCCATTCTAGATATCGTATGAGACATGATTTCTAATCATTCTCTCTGTACTATTTCCCGACTTCCGATTTATGACGACTGACTAATTGAACAAATCAAATTAGCCCTAGCCCGGCCGAGCATTTACGTTTGTCATCACTAAATCATCGAGGGGCCCAAAGATATCGCTTTTATCCTACTTTGGATAAAAGGAACGGATAAACTTTGATTTAATGCTCGCTTGCACTTACTCACCGAATCACACACAACAATATGTTTTATAACACCAAGTTACTAGTGCGTTTACATATTATCAATGTGCAACCGATTCGCAAGATACAACTCACACATCTCGGTTTCAAGAATATAAGATGTTATCGTCTCACTAATCACTCGTGATACTATTCATGGAGTGATCCAAGTGAGCGTGGGTTTAATCCAATGCTCAAATCATATTCATAAGCACTCATGAACGTTGCAGCAAACATTTGCTTATGTCTAATACTTTTTAGACAATCCACACACCAATTCACGACAGTCTTTATTCATACCTACTTCCAACATATGAATGACTGTGGCCTGTTCGAATAATTTGACTGTTCTTAACCAATTAAATTATTCAGGAAGTCAAAACATGCAAAGCGAAACACAAGGATAATACTAATCCCATATGGCCTCAAACCTTTGAGTATAAATAAAACACCTTTTATTTATCACCATATCGATTACTCATTATTTGTTGTTTCGGGTAATCAACTTTTTACTTGAATTATTACAACACTTGTCCCATGCTCTTAGCATGCACACAATGTTTACCTATGGTTCTTACTTTGTGAAATAGATCAATTGAACACATTTCCAATCACACTCATTTCACAACTCCCAATCCTTTTTCATAAGTTTAAGAATATCAAATTCTTGCCACTTATAGAATATGCTAGATTCTAACATTTTATGCAATGATCCTTTTGTAATGTCATAGCACAAAGTTACAATAACTATTGCCAATGATATTACAAAGTCCTCTATCGGAGACAATTTCTTAGATATGATGTCTCTCACTCAAAGTACATTCCTTTGAACATCCTACTGCATAAAAGTTTCTAATCTAGACATAGATTTTCAATATTCAATTCCCAATATGGACACGTTTCCATATTTTCCATATGACAACTCATTCTTAATAGAATCTTATCTATTCATAATAATGTCAATATGGTCCATCCAATACTATACTTCCAACTACTCACAAGCGACCAATCCTCGGCGAGCTTTGGATTGTCCTTTGATAGTTGTTTAATTATCTTAGTCAAAACGGATTCTTTTCATTTTTCCCTCTAAATGGCTAGACATTTGGAAAATTTTAGAATGGTCAAATATTATAGCATTTGCAATCGATCCTATACCCGAAGCGTATAGGACACGATGCATAATGTCTTACATAAAGATTTGATACTTTATCAATCTTTTGCCATAATAGTTTATGTGCTACGTTCTCAAAATTCGAACTATGAAGAGGAATGCCGTAATCATAATCAAAATTTGTGAACACACTATGTTTCATTGACTAAATTATTAACATTCCACAACATAAGCCTTTAGATTTGAAATGAAGCATAATATTCTCTCCCTTAATTATAGCAAAACAACTTTTCAACTCTTGCAACTTTGCAAAGTATAACTATTCTTTTCTATAATTAATATTGCTAACTTGCAATACTTTCCTTAATAATCATAAAATCATAACATTTATGCTCCCACTATCATGATTATTATTATAAAACATAACACTTATGCTCCCACTAGCTTTGACATGTATTCAGAAACAACTTAACTTTCAGAAAGACAATACCTATTGAATTTCTTAAGTTCATGTTTCTAATACCTAATGCTTTGATAATCCTTTATCTAAGCTTATACACCTTTCCTTTAGATAGCTCATATGTGTGTCTAAACAATTTAGACTAATTGCCAAATCTCACAATTCGAATCATGGAAAGGGATACCGTAACCATAATCGAATTCGAGAATTCAATTTCACAATCACTATCTTCTTAAAATCTTCCTTAGTGAAAGCATTTCCTCACAGTCACTTTCATGAAGGAGGGAATCTTATGACACTTAGATTTTAATGGTGTATGTGTTCCTATCCATGTGAATTTGTCAAAACCAAAGTTTACGACAAATTCAAACTCATATGGACCGAGCTTTCTTAATCTTGATTTCTTGCCTTATGGTAGCACAGCTGCCCACCATGTATTCCAAGTAGTTAAGCATCTCACCCTTTCTTATCAATGTACTTTTCATTGATCAAGGTCCTTGCCTTTTATGCATTCAAATGAGAACTCATAGGGCTCACATGCATAATTAACTCAATTGGAACGACACAGAAACAATATAGTGTCAACACGATAGGTTGTAAACCTCAACTCGTGTGCTAGTGATGATCGATAAGGTTTATTTTGATTTATTCTTGAAACCTTTCAAGACCATTAAGACTACCACTGACTCCTCGACATATAAGATTCTTTTTTCAATAAACATTTCTTGACAAACAAATATACAAGAGTTAGTGTAGTTTTTATCAAAACACTTCATAAATAGGTCCTAGTTGGTCTTTGTCTTATCCAAGACATCACAACTTTCCTCATTTGATGAATGTTATAAACCTTCTTAATACTTATCACTCAATGTCACAATCTTAACTCTAAGACTTGTTTTAGAACGAAGTATGATTGACTTCTTGATTTAACCATTTCTTCAATTCTTGATTCCTCTTCTTAGACATACAATTGTACTAAGACTCACTTAGAGGATCAATTGAGATATGGTTCTTGATCATTAAGACCTATCCTAAAGCATAAGAGGTACTCTCCCTTCTTCTTAGAATGGAGAAATATTTATCTTTCTGCCTATTTGATTCTTCTTATTCATTCTGCTATTGATTTAAACTTTTTCAATCAATTCAGAATTACACCTAATCTTATAAGTATAATCATATTTACTAAACCTTTAATAAATCATGACGAATATCTTTGTTATTCTTGTGGCAGACTTGATCAGCACACAACTTTGTGTACTCGATCTCTTAGTCCTTCACTTGACACTTTGTCAATGAACTAGTCTAATTTCCAAATATGATATTTCTCATTCATCATGCAACCAAGTTGCATGATTCCAAGTTTCTGTCCAATTGAAACTTGGGTGATGAGAAACTCTCCCTATTTGGTAAATTCTCGACATTTCCACAAATAATATAATTAAGAATCAAATCCATTATTGCTAATAATAGAAACATCCAAACATTAATTTTTCATATATGCCATTGCAATGATAAATAAATCAAAATTTATTTTATTGCGGAAATTTTTTTCCTTACAACGCAATTCATTGAAAAACTATGCTAATACATATTTCTTAGCAATCTAATTCTAACTCTAAGTAGTAGCTCAAGAATCTAATCTTCAAGTAATGCGATCGAAATCCATTTCTTCACGGTTAGATTATGCTCACTTCTTCCCTTAAGCTTCCTCTCTTTTCTTCGATCCTACAAAAAATCAATTGTAATCTTATCACATTATGTATTAAGAATCTAGAATAGGAGCTTAAAAGAGTTAGTCAATGGATTTTACCTAAAGCAGAGCCGTTCGTTTTGACTCTCCCATCTATTAGATCTCTTAGGTAAATAGGGCAGCTTCGTCTCCAATGCCCCTTCTCTTGGCAATAAAAGCAAATTGACTCTTTTGGAACAGGACATGGAACTACTTCAGACATTGCCTTTCTCTTATGATCAAACTTTTCGATCATAGCATGTCTTTCGTTGCCATTGTCTATATCCATATAGGTCACTTTGCTTTTCTATTGCGCCAAACCATTGCTGATTCAGCAGCAATAAGCATATAGGTGAGATCTATAAGGGTCACGTCGCAGTTCATCATATAGTACTCTCTTACAAACTCACTATATGAGTTAGGAAGTGACTGAAGAACCCAATCAATAGCCACCTCCTCACAGACAACGGATCCCAACATTCTTAACCTATCAATGTGTGACTTCATCCCTAGGACGTGTGCACACATCGACTTTCCTTCTTTATGTTTACTTGCCAAAAGGGCTTGAGTGAGTTTGAACTTTTCAAGTCTTCGAACTTTGGGTTAGGGAGAATAATTGGAGGTGGAGGAAGGGAGAAGCATGATCTCTTGTTCCTCGATCGAATCGTGGAATATCATCTTCATGCGGAATGCTTGTTCCACTGGATTTGGGAAGACCATAGTTGTCATACTTTGACATCTACAAAACGGGAGAAAACGAATTCAAGTTAGTTGATTGATTGAGTCCTTAATAAATCACCCAAATGAGATATTAAGGCTAGGACCCAACACAATATGCTACAACCTAGAAAAGGGATGCCGTAATCTAGTTGCAGAATATTTTAAGGTAAGTGAATGACGATTCACTAATTTCCACCATTAAGAACGAAAAAGAAATTTAAGTTTTTAATCTATGAAAACTCCTAGATCCTTTGAGATTCATTGAACATTTCAATGGCATGTTTTAAATCTCGATATGCCCCTCTAGTTTGTGACTGGGATGCCGATGATCACAAAGCGGGTGTGAATAACCATGCAAACTTACTGGTGCCCTCACATGTTACAGTCACCTATTCGATATGCCGGTAAACCACACACGCTCCACCGAACTATGACAAACATTGAGTCACCCTTTGCTACCTTTGCTTAGAACCATTTAGTGTGCCGGTTAACCACATACGCTCCACTAACGTCTTCGCAAGGGCACAAAGTGTAATTTCATGGAATTGTATCAATTCACTTTTGCCTAAGTAACTAAGATTGGGAATTTGTAAAACAGTTAGTTACTTTTGTACTTCATTATACTTATAATGGAAGGTTTTTTCCTATCCTACCCATTCGGCTAACGACCCTCCACTAGTCAAGAGTGCGGTGGGTAAGAGTGGATACCCATTCAATCGCCATTTTATAGGAAATTTCCTTAAACACCCCTTATAGACCAGCTTCGTGAATGAGGCCTACTAACGATAAGACTGACTTTTACTCATACATATATATAATGTTAGACCTTTAATGTTATATATAGTATAGGGTGTATTTTACACTTTTAAAATACTAGGAGGTCAAATTTAACAATTATACTTTTAATTCAATTAAATTGTAAACCTAAACTTCAATGGATTTAGTAAACCTCTTTTAATTATACACCTTAATTAATTAATAAAACCATAAGGGTGTGATTTGAACTTTTCAAAACAATACTAGGGTTTTAGAATTTAACATTCCTAAATTAAACCTTTTAATCAACTTTTAAATTCCAAAACTTGAGGGCAAATTTTGAAACCTTTTCAAAACATTTAGGTTTAGAATTTAAATATACATCAAAATTAAACTTTTAATCAAAATTTAAATTCCAAAACTTGAGGGCAAGTTTTGAAACCTTTTCAAAACATTAGGGTTTCAACTATTCAAATTTCAAAACTAAACATTTGAGTTTAAATTTAAACTATAAAACCTAAAGGGGAAAATTGAAACTTTTCATAACACAAGGATCAAATAACAAATAATATAAATTAAACAATTAATTTCATCATTATCTATATTTGACTTAATTTTCAATCTCTTGCAAAATAAGTTACCCAATTAATACCAATAATCCAATCTTTATCATATAAGGAAGTTATTATCTAATGAATTGGTAATTATCTTTTGTTTAATCAAGGATATACTCAAAAATATGAATAAAATCGGATTTTTAATGATCTAAAATAGATAAGGCAAGTATCCATGAGAAAAACAGCAAGAAATCCCGAAATACCCTCTTTCTGACGCTCGAACTCGCCGAGTACCCATATGGACTCGCCGAGTCTACAATGGGACTCGCCGAGTTCATTAGGCAGTTTCACAAAAATTGAAATTTTCAACTTGAACAAACATACAAGGCATCAATACAATAGAAACCAATCAAGGCTCTGATATCACTGATGGGTTTTGGTCATAAGAACATCCTATGTGCTCATACAAACCCTAATGCTTGGATCTAGGTTTCTCTATTGAACATGCAAATAATCCAAGACTATAAACCCTAGATCTAGCATATGATAATGAAGATAACATATAAATAAGGGTTTAGATCATACCTTGATTGTTATGTAGCAATAACAATCACAAATCCTCCTTGTACTGACTTTAGAAAGCTTAGAGTCACAAATGTCACTCCTCTAATGGTTCACAAACACCAAGAGCAAGAGGATGAAGAGGAGGAGAGAAGGAGGCTGCCCAAAACGTGTGGAAACCTTAGAAGGAAGCCTGTCTTCGTTTTTGGGGCATAAGGGCTTTATATATAGTGAGGCTATTAGGGTTATCTAACAAGGAAACCCTAATTTGGATGCTTAAGCCCTAAGCAACCCATGGACTCCTTTCCTTAAAGGCTTTGGACGATTTCTAATGGGTTTCCCCATAGAATTCGTCCACTCCTTGATATAAGGCAATCCATAGCCCAAATTGCAATTATCTTATAATTACAATTCTAGTCCCTTAAGTTTAATTAATCTCTTTTAGTCACAAACTTAATTCTTATTAATTCTTGACTAATATTAATTAAACAATATGATTTCTCCTTTAACATATTATTCTCATAATATATTAATAAATCATATTTAATCCTTTCTCTCCATAATTCATCCTATCAAGTTGCTTTGGTGAAGGCAACCCAAAAGGACCATGCACCATCGGGTCAAGTACATACCAAAATAGTTATGGACTTAGACACTAATCCAACAATCCATATAATGCCATAACCTCGTCCTTACTCGTCGAGTCTAGCAATAACTCGACGAGTTCGCCTTCAACAACACATCAGACTATCTTTAACCGAATCGCCAAGTCTATCATCATCCAAAGGAAGGTGTTCAGTCTATGACTCGTTGAGTTACCCTTGAACTTGCTGAGTCCGTCTTTATGTGGTTGGGTCATTGCCTTGAACTCGCCGAGTCCGTTCATCCACTCGCTGAGTTTTATGATTTCCAGGTCCCTAGTGAACCTAAACAACTGGAGAACCTTCGATCTTAACATTTGGTCCATAAACAGAAGGGGTTTGGTGGAGAATACACCCCGACTCGCCAAGTCCCAAGAATGACTCGCCGAGTCCATCTTTGTCCAAAACTCTACAGTCGATTATAATAGGTCTTAACGCATCAAAACCATAGATTTGGCCTCCTAGGGTCCATTTTATACATAAAGCTACAAACTTGATGTACATGCATGGCGTATTTGGCTCAAAAAGCCATAAAAGTAGGTCTACAAGATGCATGGGGTGTTTATGGCAACAAAGTTGGGACCTTTATGCCATAAAGACCCCCAATAACTCCAAATCCGAAGTGCAACTTCTAGCATACCCACACAATCTGATTTTAGCTTGTCTATAAACATAAAAAGGGTAGAAATAGCCCCAAATCAAAATCTAAGAGATAGATGGTCAAGGTTCCAGCTTTTTACCTTGAATGAGCTGAGAATGGAGTAAAACTTCTGGATCTCCTTGCTTCTACTTGAACTTCCAAGCTTCCTTCTTCTTCTACAACTTCAAACACATACAAAAGGCACCAAAAGGCTCAAGAACACACAATGAGGGCTTAAGGTTTCAATCTAGGGCTTCTCTGAGTTGGGAGGATGATGGAGGCTGGTTTGGGACGAGATAAAGTGTTTAAATAGGGTGCAAACCCTAAACATTAGGGTTTTGTCCAGACAGCTCCTACTCGATGAGTCAGGAGAATCGGTCTCCCGACTCATCGAGTAGATCACTAAAAATCCCCGCATAATGTCGAGTCTATTCGACGAGTTGGGCCTCCAACTTGCCGAGTCCCTGAGTAAAACACAACATTACTTGAATTTAAATACGTACCAGGAATCGGGTGTTACAACTTCTGTTAATTTGTTTATTATAGCATATTTTTTTATTTCTCCTTATTATAAAATTCTACATTGAAATTTAACTCAGTTATAACATGTTAATCCAAATATATGCTTACTTTATTTATTTATTTATTGTTGATTGAAATATGTTTGTTGGTTTTTAGGCGTGTAAGATGCGGGTTAACCTATATAAGACTACAAAAACTCAAAAAGAATATTTGGTATGGATTATGTGTCTACTCTCATTTGGGTTGTATGTCTTAAACAAAGATAAGAGAATCTAAAGAGTAAATTTGTAGTTCATAATTAATTTTAGTGTCAATGCTTTTACACTTGATTTAAAATTTAAAATTATTTCTATCATTTTATGACGACATGAATTAACTTTAATTATTATAGTGTAAATGTATGATGAATTTGAACTACTTGGAAGGAAGATAGTAAAGCGTGAGGGGATTTTTGTTTAATTTATTTTAAACATAATTTATCTAATCCTAAACCATAAAAAAAACATCAAGAGTTACAAACATATTATGTACAGATGTAACCAATTTTGATTTATTATCTTGCATTTAGTCCTTTATTTATTTTTCTTTCATATATCAAAGTGTGAGGGAAAATTTCTTTAATCTTTCAACATCATTTATCAAGACATATTTGGTTAGATTAAAATAGTAATATACTTTTAACTCATTTCTTTATTATAACATTCTACCTTAACTTTTCCAATTATAACATTGTACTTCATAAAATATCTTCCAAATATAAAGGTGCTGATTTTGTAATTAGAATGGTAAAATGTCGTGATAAGAAAGTAGAATGCTATAATAAACAAATAAGTCAAAATATTTTTCTATTTTTTGCATTTATCCTTATAAGTTTTGGCTAAGGGCCCGTTTGTTTACCTCTTAATTGAAAAATTAAGAGGTAACCTCTTAAAAATTCAGATTTTGTATGTTTGGTAACCTCTTATTTTCTACCTCTGAATTTGTTAAATAGCTCTTAAAATTTCAGACTTGAAGCGTGTCTGAAAAAAATAAGGACACAAATGCCCTAGCCCTAATTGTATCGCCTTTTCTATTCTTCTCAACACCTCGCCTCTTCAGAGTTCCCTCTCATTGACGCACAACAGCTAGTGACATTGCCTCCAGCCATCTTCCGTCCCCGCCATAACAATCGCCAACGTCTTCTTCTCCGACGCAGCACCACAACACTCCGACTCCACCTTGACAGCAACGATTTCTGCAATTCCACCTCTTAACAGCAACGATTTGTAACATCCCGGTATAGCAAGGGTAAGTTGAAGGGCTAAAAGAGTAAAATGGGAAGAAGCGACTCGACGAGTCCACGAGTGGACTCGACAAGTAGGGTCGCGACTCCAATCGCGTGTTAAATGACCAACTCGGCGAGTAGCATGGGTGGACGGCGAGTTGGTGCTGAGTGGAGAAAACCCTAAATCCGGAGGTTGAGCCCTATATAAAGAACATAACATCCTTTCCCCCAGCCTCTCTACACTCTCTTAAGTCCAGAAACCCTAGTTGTCATGTGAGAGAGGATCAAAGTGCATTTAGAGGCTTGAAGAAGTGATTGTTGAGGAAATCTTGAAGGTTAGGAGGCTTGGATCAAGGGGCTTTGCTTAGATTCGGGATTCATTGCTGTTGGGGCTTCTTTTTGAGGTATTATCTCGTTCTTGGGCTGTAATCATATAGATGCATCATTTTGGGGTTTATGGGGAAACATATCTTGTAATGTATTGGAGTTTAGAGGTTAGATCTGAGGTTGCTACCTCAGATCTGGAATGGAGAAAGGCTTGAATGCATAAAAGTCCTTGTTGATGAGTGTTTGAAGGAGCTATTTGTCCCAAACCCTAGCCCTAGAGTGTAAAAGGCCTAGATCTCCTTGGATTCACGTAAAGTTTGCCACTTTACGTGATGGATGGCCTTATGAAGGGTAGATCTATGGTTTGGATCATCTGCATGGCTTGGAAAGCCTCTGTATGGATTCAGACCCGGTGGTACTCGGCGAGTCACATGGGTGGAATCGGCGAGTTGCTTGAAGATAGGCTGAGACTCGACGAGTTGGAAGAACAACTCGGCGAGTTGGATGAAGATGGCCTGGAACTCGACAAGTTGGAAGAACAACTCGGCGAGTAGGTTGAAGATAGCCTTAGACTCGACGAGTCTGTTCTTGGACTCGGCGAGTCTTGTCGAAGAGTCCCAATCTTTTCTGGTTAAGCCGTGAATCGGTGAGTCAAGGGATGACTCGGTGAGTTGTGTGTGAGTGGACTCAGAGTTGTTGGACTCGACGAGTCTCGGCGTGACTCGACGAGTTGGGTCGCGGATTGAAGGAAATGCTGAGCATGGGAACTCAGCGAGTCATCGGGTTGAGTATTTTGATGAGTGCTATGCAGCTCTCATAGAGACGGCTGCCACGGCGGCTACAGCAGCTGTAGCAGCGGCAGGGGGAGGAGCTGGTCGGGGCTTTCAGTATCGGGACTTCGATAATACGAAGCCTCCCACCTTTGATGGAGTTCAGGACCCGATTGTTGCTATGAGGTGGTTATCGGACGTGGAGGGGTGTTTCTTCACATGTTCATGCCCTGCTGATCAGAGGGTGAGGTGTGCTCTGAACCTGTTGAGGCTCGGGGCGAAGGATTGGTAGAGGTTGACCACGGGGTCATATTCAGATGCGCAGAGGGCTGCGGTTTCATGGGATCAGTTCAGGGAGATGTTCAGCACTCGCTATGTTCCGCGAGTTGAGAGGGAGAGATTGGCTCAGGAGTTCCTTGAGTTGAAGCAGGATTCGGAGTCGGTGACTGAGATCACCAGGATGTTCACTGAAAGGGCGATGTTCTGCCCTGAGTTCGCTTCGGAGCAGGCTCAGATGTCTCGATATCTGAGCATGCTCAAGAGGGATATCAGACAGTTTGTGTCTACACAGAGGTGCGAGACCTTGTTGGAGTTGCAGGAGGCCACCAGGCGACGTGAGTTAGAGATTGAGTTGCAGATGCGTGAGTTGAGGCAGGCTCCAGTGCAGTTGCAGCCGACGCCAAAACGGTCCAAGACCGTTGATTTTAGAGTGGGGGATCCGAGTAGCCACACTTGTGGGAAGTGTGGAAGGAGTCACACCGGAGTTTGTAGGTCCGGTGGTGCATGCCGCAAGTGCGGAAGGGAGGGGCACTATGCGAGGGATTGTCGACAGTCAGCGCCGGTTCGGGATTTGAGGATTTGTTACCATTGTCATAAGGTTGGACATTTGAGGGTCAACTGTCCACAGCTCGCTACAGGACCGGTGCAGGCTCCAGCACCGGCCACTTTGAGGATCACGGGTGGAGGTCAGGGTGGAGCGGAGCCCCCAAGGGCTCAGGGTCGTGCTTTTCAGCTTGCAGCAGAGGAGGTCAGAGCAGTGCCGGATGCGGCTGCGGGTATGTTTCTTCCTTGATGTCTTGTTATCTTATGATTATTGTGGAGTATTGTTTATGTGCTAGTATCTTTGTGCGGTTCTTGGTGTGGTATTTGTTGTTTTTGGGAATTATGGTATGATTATGGGTTAGTGTTGGGAATTTCGTTGGCTATCATTCATGGGGTTGTTAGTGGGAATCTGGCGTTGGTCGGAATGTCGGGTAGCATCTGCCTTCTGAGGAGTGGTTAGCTGCAGATTGAGTTTCTTTTGAGCGGGAGGATCAGTGTGGAAATGTGATTTTGTGAAGGTTGCTAGTGCTAGCGGGGAATCAGTTCGCGTGTAAGTGTGGTGTTGTGCAGGGTTGTTTTGGGAGGTCGGTGATAGCGACCGGTGGTTGATAGTCAGTGCCCTTAGTGGGGGAGAATTGGAAAATTCTCCGGATGATCAATGAGTATGTGAGATTGTTGAGCTGTCTGGGATTCAGCAGTGTTCTGTCAGCCAAGAGCGTAGGCTGGCATGAATAAGTGGCAGGCATGCGGGGCGGAATACAGACCAAGGGTACTTATTTGCGGAGGGTCTGGGATCAGGCCAGGATTGAGTTGTGTGATAGAGATAGAGTTCGGAACCCCTAGAGGGCAAGAACGGTATGCATGGGAAGATTTCCTGGAGGGATAGCTCAGAACGATGAATGCTAGTTGAGCGGTCCGGATAGACTGAAGGCCGGTAGGCGTACCAGTCAGGCCGAAGGCTCGAAGAACGGTCCAGCTAAATTGAAGGCACTGAGAGCGGTCCAGATTGGATGAAGGTTCTGAGAGTGGTCCAGATTGACTGTAGGCCTGGTGAGGCGGACCAATCATGTTGAAGACTCTGCAGGTATTAATGGATCGATTCGAGAATATGGTTTGTGTATGTTGCGGTGTGATAACATTTGAAGGTCTGGCCCCGGGTAGTGATCTTGATTAGTTGAGATAGTGCATGGGCTTGAGGGTCCCTGCGATCAGAGTCAGAGCATATGTGTTGGATGGATAGCGGTTACGCTATGAAGGAGTGGTGCAGCGTTGGGCGAGCACCGTGGCACTTGTCAGAGTGACAAGGCTGCCAAGTGGATTCCTTGGTAAAGGAATGAGAGAGGAGTGTAACCCCGAGAGGGAGTGCAAGTTCACGGAAGTGAAAGCGGCAGAGCAGAGTTATGATTAGAGTGATCCGAGTATGGGCATTGAGCAGCGTGTTTGCGGCAGTGGGATGGAATCACATCCGGTTTGGGATGTCTGCTGAGGTCGCGGAAGGAATTTCGTGGGTGTAGAGCCAAGAGGCTCGGAAGGGGTGCAGGGAGGGAGTCTCGGGCTCTCAGTGTGATTCTGATCAGGGAAGTGCGTATGTAGTAGTGGTTCATCCTGGGGGATGTTTGGAGATGTCATCAGTGTATCGGGTTTTCCCAACCTGAGGGTGCTAGAGCTAGTTCAGCATGTATATGTGATTGCAAGAGGAGAACTCATGGGAGTTGCTCTGAAGAATGTGTCTTTCTGTCAGCAGAATGACTAGAGTTGGACTCGAATCGGGAATCCGGTGGTGCATGGTTATTTTCTAGCTCATATGGGTCGAATGATGGTTGTGATTTGGAGCAGTGTTGCAGGTTTCGAGGACGAAGCCTAATGTAAGTGGGGGAGAATTGTAACATCCCGGTATAGCAAGGGTAAGTTGAAGGGCTAAAAGAGTAAAATGGGAAGAAGCGACTCGGCGAGTCCACGAGTGGACTCGGCAAGTAGGTCGCGACTCCAGTTGCGTGTTAAATGACCAACTCGGCGAGTAGCATGGTTGGACTCGGCGAGTTGGTGCTGAGTGGAGAAAACCCTAAATCCGGAGGTTGAGCCCTATATAAAGAACATAACATCCTTTCCCCCAGCCTCTCTACACTCTCTTAAGTCCAGAAACCCTAGTTGTCATGTGAGAGAGGATCAAAGTGCATTTGGAGGCTTGAAGAAGTGATTGTTGAGGAAATCTTGAAGGTTAGGAGGCTTGGATCAAGGGGCTTTGCTTAGATTCGGGATTCATTGCTGTTGGGGCTTCTTTTTGAGGTATTATCTCGTTCTTGGGCTGTAATCATATAGATGCATCATTTTGGGGTTTACGGGGAAACATATCTTGTAATGTATTGGAGTTTAGAGGTTAGATCTGAGGTTGCTACCTCAGATCTGAAATGGAGAAAGGCTTGAATGCATAAAAGTCCTTGTTGATGAGTGTTTGAAGGAGTTATTTGTCCCAAACCCTAGCCCTAGAGTGTAAAAGGCCTAGATCTCCTTGGATTCACGTAAAGTTTGCCACTTTACGTGATGGATGGCCTTAGGAAGGGTAGATCTATGGTTTGGATCATCTGCATGGCTTGGAAAGCCTCTGTATGGATTCAGACTCGGTGGTACTCGGCGAGTCACATGGGTGGACTCGGCGAGTTGCTTGAAGATAGGCTGGGACTCGACGAGTTGGAAGAACAACTCGGCGAGTTGGATGAAGATGGCCTGGAACTCGACGAGTTGGAAGAACAACTCGGTGAGTAGGTTGAAGATAGCCTTAGACTCGACGAGTCTGTTCTTGGACTCGACGAGTCTTGTCGAAGAGTCCCAATCTTTTCTGGTTGAGCCGTGAATCGGTGAGTCAAGGGATGACTCGGTGAGTTGTGTGTGAGTGGACTCAGAGTTGTTGGACTTGGCGAGTCTCGGGGTGACTCGGCGAGTTGGGTCGCGGATTGAAGGAAATGCTGAGCATGGGAACTTGGTGAGTCATCGGGTTGACTCGGCGAGTAGAGTCAGTCAGGGGTTGACTTTGACTTTGACTTGGACCAAGGATTGACCAGTGGTTTCCAGGGGCATTTTGGTAATTGTTGGATATTGTTTTGAGTTTAGTGTTTTGGTGGTTGTCCAGTGGTGGGGATCGTATCAGTGATCGGAGCAGCTTGGGTTATCTATTCAGTCGGCAGTTTTGAGGTGAGTTATCCTCACTATATCAATAGGGTCTAAGGCACCAAGGCCGGCCCTTATCGGATTGAGATCCGGGTAGTTGTTGTTATGTTATTGCTTGATATGTTTGCATCCTGGTAGCTAGGATGGTATATGTTAGAGACCTGATTGAGATAGGTATCCCGAGATGTAGGGTGATGTTCTGCTAGTGACCGGTTAGGTCGGTATCCTGGTTAGGATGATGATATGTTATGTGATCTGTTTGATCGGCTTGTTGATTGTGAATTGCTATATGATTGTATGTTTATGTGCACATGGTTGTTTGTACTGGAGTTGGGTTGAGGCGGGTCCTGCTTTGTGCTGTAGGCCAAGATACCCAGGGTGGACCGGTTGTCCCGAAGGCCCAGCGAGCGGTCCGGATAGGCTGTAGGCCCCAAGAGGGCGGACCAGACGTGCCGAGGCTCGGAGAGTGGCCCAGGCCGACTGAAGGCCCGGTGCGGGCGGACCAGTCATACTGTAGACTCAGAGAGTGGACTAGGTGGATTGAAGGCCCGGTGCGGGCGGACCAATCACACTGCAGACTCGATGTATGTGATTAGATTCGGAGAGTGGACCAGGTGGATTGAAGGCCCGGTATGGGCGGACCAATCACACTGTAGACTCGAGATATATGGTTAGACTCGGAGGGTGGACCAAGTGGACTGTTGGCCGGTGCGAAGGACCAGTCCCACAGTAGACCTGAAGTGCATGGCTGTACTGTGATCGGATATGTTATGGCATGTTATGCGTGTATGGTATATGTGGTTGGTATTTTGGGGATATCTCACTAAGCTTTCGGGCTTACAGTTGTGGTTTAATGTTTTTCAGGTTCTTTAGGAGACCGTGGCAAGGCGAAGGCGTGATCGTACCACTCATCGTGTTTATATTGTGATGAGATTCTGGGAATACTTAAAATAAATTGTATTGAAAACCTTTTTGTAATAACTTTAATGAAATCGGGTTGTTTTCGAAAATTTTAAATTGGTTGAGATTTTTGGTCGTTACACGATTTCTGTAGGTAAACCCCTCCGTTACTTTCTTCTATAATCCATAATGAAATCATTACAAGTTCTCATCAGTTTTCTTCTCAAACAACTTATGAAATCAGTTTTTATACAAAGCTTATTGTGAAATCGGGAATCAATTTTTGCTGAAATTAAATGTAATTTTTTTTCCTGAAATCAAACTTGGTGAAATATGAAATCAAACTCTTGATATGGTGAAATCTGGAATATGGTGTTATAATGTTATGAATGATGATGTTAAATGTGGAGAATTTTTCCATGAAATCTGGTTCTAGCTATGAAATCTTATGTTAAATGAAATATATTGTTAAATGTTTGCTGAATTGTGCACTTTTTGTTGAAATTGTTGCTGAATTACATTTTTTTTTGTTGAAATTGTTGCTAAATTATGCATTTTTTTTGTTGAATTGCATTGTTTTTGTTGAATTTGTTGCTGAAAATGTGACTTTGTGTTGCTTAAATTGTGGCTGAAAATATGCATCTGCAATGCTTAAATTGTTGCTTATACATGTATTTTTTTTGTTGAATTGATGAAAGAAATGGGAGAAAAGAAGGATAGGATTAATTGGAAGGTTGAAGATGAAGAGAAAATGTTTCTAGAAGCTTGTTTACATGAAGTTACAATCAATGGACGGGAAGGAAGCAGTTTGAAAGCACGAATCAATTGGGGTCAAATTAAATTTGTAGGACTTTATTTGGGTTTTAGTATGATTTTGTGGATTAAAAAATATTTTATGTTTGATTTGGATTTGTGTTTAATTTAATTTCTAAAAAACACTTGAATTCAATAAAAAATAAAACAGAAGGGTAAAATGGTCATTTTATTAATTCAGCACAACAATTCAGAGGTCTCAACCAAACGACATGTTAAACATTCAGCTCTTAAAATTTCAGACCCTCTTAGAAATTCAGATCTCTTAAAAATCCAGATCTTAAAAATTCAGATCCTACCAAACAGCCCCTAAATACAAGAAAATAGACACTTTCATTTTTCTGTTTGTTATAATATCCCAATTCTTCTCCAATTTATTGGTGTGCTGTGAAGTACGATCTCATCTTCTTCTACTTGATGTTTATAAATTTGATATTAACAATGGGTATTATAGATCGAAATGAAAGTACGATATTATAATTAAAAAAAAGAAAATGTTAAATTGTTATGGTTGATGATATCACCGATTACCAAACATGTAAACATTTTTTTTTTGCAAAACCAACTTATTCTTCTTATACTTACATTTAATTAGGAATATTAATTTATTTAAACTTTTGAGAATAAAATATTTTTAACTATCTAGAAATCGATTTCAAAATCTTAAGAACCGATTTAACCAATTTCAGTTCCAAAATTAATGTATTCTAAAAATACAAAACTAAGATCAAGACAAACTTTCATAGTCGGAAGTGCCCGTTACAATTTAAAATTCTGAATAATTTTTTTTTTCTACCGTGGTTTCAACCACGAGTTTAAACTTAGGTTAAAATAATACAATTAGTACCAAATCTTGTAAAGATATACATAAAAATCATGATTTTAAAATATACCGGGTTTGATCATGATTTTAACATATACCCGGTTTGATGAAATTTTTAACATGACTCACCTAAAAAAGATGAGTGGTCGTTTAACTTCCTGAATAGTCCTCATGATAATTCTGTGATCTAAACGATTAAAATTATGTCGAAAATTATAAATTGAATTAACATAATTATTAATTAATAATATTTGTTTTACATAATAACATATTATTAACTCTTTGGTATACATGATTTAATATAAAAATGATTACCAACAGAATAAATATAAAGTATCACATAATGGATAATGTTTTTATTATATAGTTACGTATTGTAAAAGTAAGTTTTAAGAAATCAAAACGAACACGACTATAAATATATAACATGATAAAAGTAAGTTCGAACTTATTTTTAGTTAGAATAGATTTGTCGAAAGATCCCCTTTTTAAATTTAAATGATTTCTGCAAGCTTTTTCTTACTCTCTATATGGTAGGGTTTGTTGTTTTCTAATTTTCTTGATGTTTTTTCACATTATATACATAATTATATACATATATTAAAGCGCATGGCATGTTTGATGAATTTACAAATCTGCCACCACTCTTAATATACATATATTAAAGCGCATGACATGTTTTAACAGTAAAGTTTATGAATTTATAAATCTGCCACCACTCTTTAGGGGTTTTATAGTTTTCATCCCTTTAATTTTTACCATTATAATCTCCACCCACACAAATATGTTTAATTGTCAATTTGGCCCCTTCTTTTTCCAACATTGTTAAAGTTTAAGACTTTAGAATTCTGCCACCAATTTTAAGGGTTTTAAAGTTTTCATCCTTTCAATTTTTACTACTACAATCTCCTCCCATACAAATATGTTCAATTATCAATTTGGCCCCTTTCTTTTTCAAAATTGTTCTATTTCGATACTTTTTCCAATATTGTTCTATTTCGATACTTGCCCTTCCTTGGTTAATGGGTAGTCAGCCCTACTGTACACTCTTGCATTTCGTTTTATATGTTTTTGGAAACTGTCACTTTTGCCACCACTCTTTAGGGGTTTTATAGTTTTCATCCCTTTAATTTTTACCATTATAATCTCCACCCACATAAATATGTTTAATTGTCAATTTGGCCCCTTCTTTTTCCAACATTGTTAAAGTTTAAGACTTTAGAATTCTGCCACCAATTTTAAGGGTTTTAAAGTTTTCATCCTTTCAATTTTTACTACTACAATCTCCTCCCATACAAATATGTTCAATTATCAATTTTGCCCCTTTCTTTTTCAAAATTGTTCTATTTCGATACTTTTTCCAATATGTTCTATTTCGATACTTGCCCTTCCTTGGTTAATGGGTAGTCAGCCCTACCGTACACTCTTGCATTTCGTTTTATATGTTTTTGGAAACTGTCACTTTTGGGCCATTTTTTTTTTTTTACAAAACTCTAAATTATTTCCAATCAATTTTTTTTAGAAAACTTTAAATTATTTCCAACCATACTAGCATGAGCTCTCTTTCCTAGTTTTTTATAAAACCCTCTAGAAAAAGTATTTTAATAATATTTTGGTTTACATTAGTAGAGGTTACTCAACAACACTTTTTCGATATATATTGGTATTTCGTATACTTTAAAGACACATGTCCTCTTCTCTCGTTACTTTAACGACAAATTCAATCTCAAACAAATAAGTACTAGTTGTGAAACCCGTATGTTATACGGGTTGATTAAAACAAAATATATGTCTTCTTTCCATACCGCTATGATCTCCAATTCCTCCATACTAGCACCAGTGGAAGAACTCGCTTCAAAGCTTCACCGTTTGGCTTCTTCGCTACTCTGTGCTTCACCGATGCACCACCACTAGCAACATCCTGCTCCGTCTTCTCCGTTAAATATATTGAAAGTCGTCAAATCCTATCTCATTCATGCCCTAACCCTCATCATGTATCTCGATTGTAAGCTACTAAGTTTCCGAATCTTGCTTCCGGTTCCTCGAATTCCTGTCTTTTCCGTTTTCATCGTATGCGCCTTTGCTATTTTGTGGTATGTTTTGTATTCTTTTTGTTTCTTTCTACCAATCTAGTTTCTCTTTATTTTCATTTGCTATTCTAAATCAGTTTGATTTCGCCCCTTCAGTTGTTTTACAATAGAGTAAGTTTATTTGACCCAATTCGATTGATTATAGAGTGATCGTTTAGAATTCATAGGTCGTTTCATTGATCTACGATGTTGTGTTTGGACGACCTCATATTTGTTTTGATTCATGTGTGTATGTATCTTGACAAAAACCAAACCAGAAATCATATTACCTTCATTCTGTTTGCAACGAATTATATTATGATAAACTGGAGTATTGTTCACCATTCTGTGATTATTTTTTTTAAATACTCTACTTCCCATTGATTTTTAGCTCTCATAACTCAGGTATTGTTCACCATTCTGGAGTATTGGTCACATATTGTTTACTATTTGAGAGTTCTTTTTCTCAGCATACCCTGCAATATGTGATATTTGTTCTTTTTTTATTCTCAATACTGAAATTTCACTGCTATAATTGATATAAATCAACTTTTTTGGATAATTGGTTTATATAAATCCTTCCTAGTTGAGACCACATGTAAAAATAAGATTTCTAAAAATAACAAGTGATAATTCTATTTATTAAAAAAAGGTGTCCCTTTTGAACTAAGTATGAATTTTCTTTGATACCTAACGTAATGCATAAAAGTATTTCCAAACAACCATGTCAAAGACTCGTATAAAAAATTAAAAATTTGAAATGAACGGTGTAAAGAAAGAAAAAAAAAACTTAGCATGTAATTTTTCTATTTTTGCATGGGAGACACACATCGTGTATGCGTGTTTCTTTTTTTGTGACACAACGACCGTCACAAGAGCGACATCCTCTATGGTGCAAGTGTCACATAAAATATGCAATGTCACCTTTTTAACTGTGGAGGGTAAAAAAAAACTCTCTCTTTTGCTTCTGCCTTCACTTCAAGCATTCAAAGATATGGCTCAAAGACTCTGAACCACCGAGCTTCATCCTCGGCTTGTCTTCGCTGCAAAATACACACATAATCAACCATGGTTTAATAGCATTCTTCCACATGGAGGAGAAAGATTTGATGGATTACATAAGGGAAGTAGAAGATGGTGATATGAGCAATTGGACATGGGAGCTTCAAGGGATTACTGTTGACGAATTGACGGTATCTACATTTTAAACTAGTTTCCAACATAAATGAATATTCTTTGTTTTTTAGTTCTTAGACACGGTATTTTACAAGCATTTAGTAAATAAATATGAAAGTTCATCATTTAGTAAGTACTTTTTAAAACTAGTATACGGTTGAAAACAAAGTCAAAACAAAGTCTTTGTGTTGTGTGGTCACCGGAGATACTTACGGTTGAAGATGGAAGGTATCGGAGCTGATCTATGAAAATGAAAGGGGATGTGAAGGGTGTTGATCGATGTGTAAAGAGATGTGAAGAGGAAGAAGTGGACATGGCCATGACCACAAAGGAAGGGAAGGGGTAATTTGGTAATTGAACTGTGGACTATATTTGTTTTCAGTTTTTTATAATAAAAAGAGTTGGGTCCTTCAAAAAATACAATGTTTTGGTAATTAGATTTGAAAGTAGTATTGTTTGGTAAATAAAATTTGTAATAACTATGTGCTCGTTAAAAAGTCTTCCATATCGATTGTCTTAGTTAAATGTATGATATCATAATTTATATAAATTAAATTTGTTTGTATAGTTTTATTTTCAAATTTGGTTTCGGCCCCCCTAACTATAAGGCTCGTGTTCCGCCTCTGAGAGGCACAGTGATGACCCCTTACGTAGTGACGCGGACGAATCCCATTTCTCATGCTTCAAAGTTATTCTTTTCGAAAAGACAGTGGGTTTGTTTAGTTTTTATTTTTTTATAAAATAAGTTGGACCCACATAAAAATACCATTTGCCATATTTTTGTAAATAGTTTTGAAACAATGAGACTTATGTAAATATTTTTTCAAAATACCATCCTTGGATAGAAAACTCCCATATGGAATACTCTAAAAAGATGCATAGATTATTGCCACAAGTAATGAAGAGTTCATACAAGATCAAACTCTCTTGTGGAAAAGTACTACCCAAAAGTAGATCAATAGATATATTTGAAACTTATTTCATTTGGCTGTGTTTGATTGCAAGATTAAATGGGTCGATAATAAAATATAACCAATATTGATACATAGAAATTAAATAAAAATTGATATGATTACAAAAAGAACAATAAAATTAACATATAATGAAAATAAAGGCTAGGATACATTAGAAATGACAATACCACTAAAGATGAGTGAGGAGAAAACCCACTGTATTTTTAACTCTTCATATAAAAATATTATTTTGATATACTTTCATTATCATATTGAAAGAAAAAGGATGCTAAACGAAAGAGATAGGGATAATAAGACACAGGACAACATTGTGAGAGGAGATATATGGCTGATAGTTTATTACATACCGTGAAATCCAAGTAGCCGAGACTTGTCTCAAGTTTCATCGTAATGTCAACGACGACTTGGTCTGTGAAGGGTAATGAAGAGATCTTGAGATTGTAAGAGTTGGAGAGGTGAATCGGTAACGACGCAACTCTTGAGAGGTGACGGGAAAAGGTGGCCATGTGGACTTCCGTTAGGTTTTGTCATTTTGAGAGATTGAAATTAAATTCGTTATCTTTTTGTGGGTCGTATGCGATTCATTAGACTTCCGATATTTATATTAGAGTTTAAAATTTGATAGGTTTTGATTTTCAAAGATTTAAATTATTATTGAATGTGGTTTTTGTTAGATTAATAAAATTAAAAATTTTAGTGTCTTGAATGGTGTTTGTTTTCGTCTCAAAAAAATTGAGTGTTATCCGGTATTTTATATTTGTTTTTTATAACTTTAAATAGATGAAAAAAATATAAACACTTTCTTCCTCACTTCTTTTCTGTTTAGATCTGCCATGAATGGCGTATCAAAAACCTCTCAAAATACAAATTCATTAATGGGATAAATGTTTATGGATAGATAAAGGATAAAAGAAACTAGATATACATGCATCAAGTTTTTCTAAGTGAAACTACAGTCATTACAACGGGTAATAGTAGAAAAAATACAGAGGAAAAAAACAAGCATACAGAAAAAATACATAGGAAAAAACAAGCATATGATAATATTTGGTTCCTATTATCTCTTGCAGGCTCTTTATCGTAAGCAATGGCAGCTCCCAATAATATGAGTTAATTCCAGTTCCTGTGATCGGAATAGCAATTGTTGCTTGCCATGCTAATTACAGTTTTGGCGCGTGAATTAACGGTTTCCGGCCACCAACGTTTTTCCGACAGCAAAACTCTGATCAAGAAATTACAATTAAAGAATACTCATAACCAAAAAATGCTAAACAAAAACACTACAGGTTGCATCAATGGAAGGTCTAGGAACACATTAGGATTAGCATTACCAGAAGAAACAGCTATCTCTTAAATTGCAATTCTATAATTCCCATACAAGTAGCATTAGGAGTTCTACAAAGAACATTCCTTCAATAAACATCACAAAACTGTCATGATTAAATGATTAATAGACGTCATATTACAATTAAAAATAAAAATAAAAAGAACAAATTTCATTATGTATTGTAACCCATTAGATGCAGGCGATGATGGCATCTCCGGATCTCCGGTGTCTTTTTTTTATGCACCGATCAGTAGTAATCAAGGAAGAGGGAGATTGAGGGATTGGTGGTCCAGTTTAACAAAAAAATGACGAATACTCCGATGACAAAGAAAACATAAGACGACGATGGAATAGGAGGAAGATGAAGGGACCGGCGGTCTAGTTTCTTTACTTATTTTTGTAATATAAAAATTAAAAAATATTGGTTCAGAACTATTTCACTGTATTTTGGTAAATATATTGGAAACTACCATATATTGGTAAATATTTTTTATGTTTACTATGGTTCGGTAAAAAGGGTGATTCTAGATTGGCTGCATTTTTGTTCATAAATATACTAGGTTACAACCCTTGGAATCTAGGATGACATAGTTAAAAGAATAGTGAAATTTCAAAAGTATAATCATTAATTATAGATTTGAAAACAAATATTTAGTTGTAATGTTATATGTTTTGTTAGTAACAGGTATGAGTGTTCGTTTGGATGGATCAGTTTGATCGCAATCAAGTGAATCCAAATGGATTTCGGTTTTAAAAACATGAATCTGACCGGTCCAAACTAAATTCAAATCTGATATGAACCAACCAAATTACAATTCGATTGGATCGGTTTTTAGAATTCAGTTTTCAAGAGGCGAAACATTTAAAAATTATATAACTTGAATGTTAGACGACTCTAAACAAAAGTAAATTGTTTAGTTATGAATTAAAATTATATATATATATATATATATATATATATATATATATATATATATATATATATATATATATATATTAAAATTCTGCATCCTTAGCTACAGTAAAGTGGCTAAGGGATGTCAAAAATGGTCCTTTATATATTCATTTTGTTGCAGTTTGGGATTTGTACTATTTTCTTGTCTTATCTACAGTATTCTGCCTTCTTTTTTGGCTTATATGACCCTTCTATTTTTTGTGTCCTCTATTTCATTCGTTCCTTCTAAATTTTTGTTTATCCCCCTGTACTTATGTTTATTTGTCATTCCTTTATTTTATCTGTTAAGCCTTTTGTCAACGTAGACTGCTGACTTGCTTTTAAATTTTCTACGTATCTTTGTTTCCTGTCGTTTGTTGTCCACGTGTTCTTCTTCTCTCTTTCTTTTGGGTTCGATGTCCACCGCCCTTCGCCGCCTATCTCTCGATTACATTAGTATGGTTTCATATTTTACTTTATCCTCCCCAAATCGAGTCTCCTCCCTTCTTCTACCTGCTGCTACCTCCACCGCTTCAGGCGATGTACCGACAACCAACCACCGGAGTTTGCTGTTTACCCTCTGCTCCACTACCGTCTCCACCAGAAAAAAGAATGCCACCCCCGATATACCATCGCTTCCTCGCTTTTTTTATCTCATTAATTTCCACATTAAATTTGTCGACTTTGCTAACAGAAGCCGCACGTTCTTCTCAACCTAGCGGCTTCTGATTGGAAATCAAGAAGGAATCCAGGTTGCCCCGTCTCCGATGAAGAAGCCATCGTCACTGTTCGTCGCGAGAATCAACGGGGATTCGGTCGATGGGTTTGCAAATTCTAGGGTTTATCATGGTTCTGTTGATTCATTAGATTTTGATGACCCCACCACCCAATTTATGATCAAAGATGAGGTTGATAAATGGAAAAATGAAGGTACGAACCGCAGGGGTTCTCGATTCCTCTATGAAGACCACCGGAGAGCGCCGCCTCGATTTTTGATAGCCTAATATCAGGTAATACAGATTCAAAAAACTGTATATCCATTCCTCCTCAGTTCCTTTGGATTCCATCTACATCGATAACCTGATATAAGGTGATTATCGGGTTTTTTCTTTTGACGATTTTTCTTGATGTTGTTTATATTTACTAAAGTTGATCTGTGCTTAATAATTATTTATGAAATTCGTTGGTGATACGAAATCAGGTACGCAAACGACAGAGGATTTTTTGTTGTTGGACATCATATCTTACCCAGGTAAAAGAGTCACTTGCTTCTTTCTCTCATGTTTCTGTCCATGTTGATTTCCTTCTTTTTTCCATTGCTAATATTTTAAGGAACATGGGACGACAGAAAAGGGGAGGCAACCGAATCTACAAGAATAACTAATTCCATCATTTGAAGCTGATCAGGTCTTCTCAACCGCCTATTACCTTTTCAATTTTATCATGTACGTTGTGTCATCCTTTTTTATTTGGTCCTTATAGATTATGAATTCCTTTTCGATTTAATCATTTACAGCCTACACCCTTTGTGCCCGATCTGAAGTCACGGCACCAGATAAAATCGAAAGGAAAATTGATGAAAAACCACACATCATCAACAACACTCGATTTCAGGTTCAACACCTACAATAACGGCATGATTTTGTTCTGTCTACACTCATACACACACAAACACGATTAAATGAAGCCTCACTTCTACTTCTTTAAATGTTTTTTTTAGAGTTTCGGCTAGAATCTAGATAAAAAACACCCTCCAACTGTTTGACAAAATGTCACAATGAAATATTTGTTCAATAAAGATAGAGTAAAATGCTTTATTTATTTTATTTATTCTAAATTAGGTTTTGGTCAAAAGTGGTTGTAGTTAAAATGATAAATGGTTTAACAATTTATAAACTTCAGTTTTTTATATCATGGGTATTAAGCAAGGATTCGTTTAAATCATGGGAGCGTCTTTTAGAAAATCCCTCTAACATTGTGTGTGTATGCTTGTATGTTTAACTGTTTATGTGTATGTGTTTGCAACTACAGGTTTGTAACATAACTTGATCCGGACGTAGTAGTGGTGGCGAAATCGAAAGCTATAGCAGGGGATATCAGATGTAGACACCTGCATCGGTACCGATTTTTCTTTATTTACTTAACTTGATCCTCATTCGTGATGTTATAGTCTTATTCATTCTGCATCATCTTCTTTTCCACCAGTACAGATTGATGATTTGTTTTTATGAACCAGACTGAACAAAGAGGGAGGCTACAAAGAGGGAGGCACCAGATAAAATCGAAAGGAAAATTGATGAAAAACCACACATCATCAACAACACTCGATTTCAGGTTCAACACCTACAATAACGGCATGATTTTGTTCTGTCTACACTCATACACACACAAACACGATTAAATGAAGCCTCACTTCTACTTCTTTAAATGTTTTTTTTAGAGTTTCGGCTAGAATCTAGATAAAAAACACCCTCCAACTGTTTGACAAAATGTCACAATGAAATATTTGTTCAATAAAGATAGAGTAAAATGCTTTATTTATTTTATTTATTCTAAATTAGGTTTTGGTCAAAAGTGGTTGTAGTTAAAATGATAAATGGTTTAACAATTTATAAACTTCAGTTTTTTATATCATGGGTATTAAGCAAGGATTCGTTTAAATCATGGGAGCGTCTTTTAGAAAATCCCTCTAACATTGTGTGTGTATGCTTGTATGTTTAACTGTTTATGTGTATGTGTTTGCAACTACAGGTTTGTAACATAACTTGATCCGGACGTAGTAGTGGTGGCGAAATCGAAAGCTATAGCAGGGGATATCAGATGTAGACACCTGCATCGGTACCGATTTTTCTTTATTTACTTAAATTGATCCTCATTCGTGATGTTATAGTCTTATTCATTCTGCATCATCTTCTTTTCCACCAGTACAGATTGATGATTTGTTTTTATGAACCAGACTGAACAAAGAGGGAGGCTACATCATCTTCTTTTCCACAGGTACAAATTTTTGTTTGTTTACTTATATATGATTTATCCATCATCTATAATCCTCAGAATAATTTTTTAACCATCTTAGGTTACTAGAACTTAGGTAACCATATTAGAAATCAACAATTTCACCTGTTATGGTTCTTTCTGATTTTGCCCTTCCTCTTGTGTACAAACCTAGGGTTCTGTTTTGTGGGATAGTGGGTGGTGGGCTGGTAAGTTTTTATCATGGGTTTGGTATGATATATATTTTTTTTATTATATTAATGGTGGAATGAGTGTTATTTTTATTATTTTTTTTTCAAAAAGGGTATCAACACTCTAAAAACTCTTCATCGTTTTTTTTTACCCAAATCAAGTCATGTTTTCGAACTACTCTATGAATTATTCTTATGGTAGAGTACTTTGGAAGCCAATTAAATGCTAGAATGAGAAGCCATAAGCGATGTATGACCAAAGATTCAGAATAAAATGGTCATTTTTTTTTTAAGAATCAATGAGGTAGTATTGATATTATGTATGCATTTGTCTATTGAACAGATTCCAATTACCTTCTATGATCCATCAAGGTCATCAACATATTCTCATATCTCACATTCAGACCGAACATCTTCTCAACTTGGTCAATCTTATGCTTCAGTGGTTCAAATAATCATTGTAATTACATATTCTAATATGGAGATGGAAGTGGAACATCAGGTTACCTGGATGATTTTTTATTTTTAGGTTATTTTTGTTGCTATTTAACATATATTGGTTGATTCTGGAAATAAAAGGTAATTTGGATTGTTTATAGTCTGCATCCTCTTATTCTCTTAAGTAAAATTATTACTTTCCTTTGATCTCTCAGATTCCAAAATATAAGTTGGATTATACAAAAATGATCTAACATATGCCAACAACATTTCAACTCCATCTATTTTGAGATTTTCGTTGACCCACACACTTTAGGTACAGTTCTCAACTTTCCCTCTCAGTAGACACACTTATTTGTGATGAATCTGTGGAATTTGTGTGACTGATGACTCTTTTGAAGACTAAATTTGTGTGGAATTTTTGTGAATCTGTGGTGAAATGACTAAAAATCTAAAATCTATGGAATATAGTCTTATACATCTTCATCTTAGCTTATGTTATGATAATCTTAGCTTTTGTTATGAATTAGTTGAATGTATTCAACATGCTTTATCTTAAAATACAATAAAAAGGGCTTTAGGAATAGTGTGTTACATTCGCAATTACAAAATGTAATTAGTTAGGACAGTGAGACGAGGGCCACGTCACAACCACTCACTAATTATAGATCTGAGCCTAAGCATCATTTTATTGTAGTTACATTTTTTATTTCTTTTTCTTCAGGTGATTATCATTGGATAGTTTGAATTTTAGTTATTAGTGTTTTTCTGAATGATTATTTTGATCATTTTATGTCAGTTGATTCTTAAAGTTGTGAATTGGGATAATAATAGTGTGTATTTAGGTTCTTTTTATGTTAATATTTTTTTTGGTTTCATTTATCTTCGTCGGAGCAAAAGGAAAAGGATAAAAAGCATTATTGTCTTTATGTTGTGCTTTTTTTTTCATTGACGTCAGGGCATTGCTACTTAGGAGGTCCAAAGGTTTTCAAGGAATCATAGAAGGCTATGTTGATTTCGCTTTGGAAAGATAATGTTAGTAAGTAGTCATTATAGATTATATATTTTCAAAAGTTCCTTGCTATAACAATGTAAAATTTGCACTTACAGTTATCTATTTTTGTCTTATGGCTGATTCATTTATTTTGCCTTATATGTTGTAGCTATTCTAGCCATCAGGTGTCCATTGGTGGTACAACAGGTTACTTACATGCTGCCTTTTAAAACCAATCAAACAAAGATGAATATTTTTGAAATGGAGTTGTTTTTTAAATGTATTTCAAAAATGTGTGATTAATTGTGAGCCTTTTGGTACCCCTCACAGCTTGATTAATATAATGAAATGCATGTGTAACCTATCTATTTCTAAACACACCTTATTCCACATGCACAACACAAATACTTCACAAACATACAAACATATTCTGCCCCTTGCGTAGCAAGGGATAACCATCTAGTTTATGAATAACCATTAAGAAAAATATGTTACATTTAATATTATAATCAAGAAGTACATATTTAGGGTTTTTATTGGGTAATATTTTCGAATCTATTTAAAAATGATAAAATTGCAAAAGTGGTCCCTATGGTATATATATTTTCCGAGGTTTAGTCCAAACCTCAACTTTTGTAGCTTCACGGTCCTTTTAAGCTAGTTTTATTGCAGATTTGGTCCCTCGGTAAACTAAAATGAGTTTAATATGCTTGGGTATTTATTTTCTATTTCTAAATTCATTTCTTTAAAGTTTAATCATTATTTATTCATTTTATTAATTAAAAAAATAAAAGGATCCACCTCTCTCTCTCTCTCTCTCTCTATTAATCCTACTACGAACACCAACCATTTCATCTTCTCCGGTGAACTCCCTCACCTCCGGTGCTACACCCAAATCTAGATTTACAAAAAAATGATTTGGATTTATAGAAAATCAAAAACACTTTTAGCCATCTGTAACATCCCCATTTTCAAGACCAAAAAGTGTATTTTTGATATAACAATTCATAAAACATTTTATAAGAAAACATCATTCATTTAATTCATTTTATATAAGCCATATATCCCATGTCTCAAAACTATATCGTAGAACAGTAACAATGTCAGAGTATAATCCCAAGAATATCATAGTGCGAAAATCGTGTGTGTGATGCGCTGCTACCATGCCGGCTCTTTCCCCTTCGATGAAGAGGTACCTGAAACAAAACTGAAAACTGTAAGCACGAAACTTAGTGAGTTCCCCCATCATACCAAATACCATACATAACACATACTGTCTAACATAACTGGGTACTAGCTACCCTTTAGGCCCTATCGGCTGGTAACTTGCCTAGCATATATGGGTGCTGGCCTACCCCTTCGGTCCTATCGACCAGTAACTTGCCTAGCATATCTGGGTGCTGGCCTACCTCTTCGGTCCTATCGACCGGTAACTTGCCTAGCATATCTTGGTGATGGCCTACCCCTTCGGTCCTATCGACCGGTATCCAAGGACTATTTCACCCCCTACTACTACCATATAATATCATATCACACATATCATAATCTGTCTAGCATAGCTGGGTACTAAACCACCCCTTCGGTCCTATCGACTAGTAACCAGGGACTATCTCCCCTACTACTGCTATCATATATCATCATATCATGCTAGTACATAAAAAATATCAGGTAGTAGCAAATCTGTTGGGATCTGGGTGTTGCGTCTTGGGCACGTTACTTGTTAGCCCTGTTTTGTAACCGGTTTGGGCTTGTCCAACCGTGTATTATTTTATTCTAGGGTTTTAGTATTTAAGGTGCATGCATGCATCCTTAGTCAGAAACGCTTTTATTATTCTCATAATAGTATTGTAAACCCTAGCTCGCCTCTACAGTGGAAGTTCTTAATCGAGCTCTGCTGAGGCGTGACTATGTTTGAATCATAAGCATTATATTGATTCTACCTTGTGTTCATTGTCTTGTTTGCTTTAGTTGTTTGTTCTTATTTTATTTACCTATAAAAGATCTAAACGATCTAGAGATTATATCTCATCAATTGGTATTAGAGCACGAGGCTGTGTAATTCATACACATCTCTTCTGTTGAAGAAGCTAATAGGATTTTCTGCATTGATTGATATTAATTGAGCTGTCATTCCTCATTGGCGTATCTCATTAATTGTTGATCTTGCCCTAAGAATAAATTACAAGTCTGGTCTTAAACAGGTTATCTATCAAACATCATCACAATGTCCATGGATGATTAACAATCAAATCCGATCAATATCTCCAATAGTATTGGATCGACAACAAGGATTCCAATCTTGTATACCCATGATTATGAAGTCTGGACGCATCACTTCGAAGATTATGTAATCGGTTCAGAAGATAATGAGTATTTGATTTGGGAAGCAATCACAGTTGGCCCGTTTCCTCACTCAAGCACTTTAAAAATTGTCAAAACTCAAAAGGAGTACAATAAGCTCATGAATGATGTGAAAGATATTCCTCAAGACGAGAAAGAGAAGTTTCAGTGCAACATTAAAGCTTTAAGAATGATTAAGTTTGCTTTACAATTGGACGTGTTTCGATTGGTGAGTTCATGTGCTACAGCGAAAGAGATATGTGATAAGTTAAAGGAATTGTATTCTACTGATGAAGATCTGGAACATTCGATTCAAACTCTATTACTTTCTGAATTTGGTGATTTCAAATAGAAACCTGAAGAGAAGCTTATTCAGGCTTTTGATCGATTCAATCATCTTCTTAGTAAGATGATAAAGCATGAAATTGAAAGGAAAATTATTGAGCAGAAGGTTACCTTCATGAATGGTCTTAGACCCAAATGGATGGCAGTTGTGTCTACAGTGAAGGCACACGAACATTCAAATCCTATTCTCTGGCGAAGCTGGTGTGAATTCTAAAGTCTCATGAAAGTGCTGTGTCAAAGGAAACGAATGTGGTTTCTAGCTTGGGTTCGTTAGCTCTAATTTCCAAGGGAAAAAGTACAGTTGAATAAGAAGAAGAATTAGATCTTGTTGACTATGATCTAACTGGTGAAGAATATGCTTTGATGGTTTCCAATCCGAGAAAGTTTATCAAGAGGAAGTTCCCCATCAACAAGAACCGAAACTGGCAGGGAAGTTATAGTTCCGAAAAGGTGAAGGAGGATCCGAAGATGGGTTCTAAGACTGAAGAATCTAAGAAGGAAACGAAGATTGTTGGCAACTCATGTTTTGATTGCCATTATTGTGGAGGCAAGAATCATTTTGCCAAAGATTGTATGCTGAAGAAGACTTTGGAAAGAGTTGATGAAGACGATGAGGAAGCGAACTTCCTGAGACATTAGAGGAGATCAAGAAAAAGAAATCAGCAAATAATAATAACACCATTAATGCTTTAATTGTGCAGGGTACTAGTGTTGATGATGAGTTTGGTGGAGTTCAGGTGTGGTCTACAGATTTAGAGGACGAAGAAGTTAGAAAGCCCACTCATGGCAAGGATCTGCTGGTGAAAGAATGAAAAGGTGGAGGGAAGATGTTTGATGGTGACGGATGGTGTGTCACAGATGCGAGGATACACAACATATGGTGGATTGGATGACAAGAAGGAGCGAGAGGACAGATGTTTCGCTACGAAACCTGTCAGTGCACAGATCAACAAATGTGATGAGTTGATCAAGAAGGTACAAAATATTCTCATTTCTCTGAAAATACCTATTACTAACTATGAAAAGGAACTAAATGGATTAAAATCTAAATTTTCTAGTTTAACTAGTAGTCTTACCCAAACTCGTGTCACAAACTCTAACCTGACTGATCAAATTAGCAGGGTATCGTCGAAGAGTGAGGAGAGGAGAATCTGGATTGAGCAAAAGGAGAAGGAATTAATTAGGTCTAGGGATGAGTCAATCTATTTGCAATGAGACAATCATAAGATTTTAAAACAACGAAATGTTTTTTGTTTGATTGCTAAGAGATTATATTTTAATATCACTCAGTTACATCTTGATTGTGAAATAGGAAAGAAGATACATCGCATGGTTTTACCCTTCCTTGAGTTAAAGGAGGATGAAGTCGATGCCGAAGCTTACAACTGTGAAAATTTTGTATCTTCTGATGAAATATCCCCTGCCTACAAAATTGGTTTTGACAAAATAGAGTCCTACATAAAGTCAAAAGACCATAAGGACATGCTCAAAAATCTGTTGGATGAAAACAACAAACTAAAACTGAGAACCGAAACTGTACAGAAATTTGATTCATTGAATGCCAAGTTAAGTTCAGAAAATAAAATTGATGTTGAAAATGCATTTGAACTTAATGAGGACGATGACATGAGTGAAATCTCTGTAGAGGTTGAGGTGGACTATTCTGAATTTGTCAAGAGCGAACCCGAAACAAATAAAAATCTCATTTTTGAAAACTCTGCTGAGTTCGCTCGCTCATCAATAGACAAGACTAAATTCCTCAAAGCAAAAGCTGTTGTATATCAAAAAGTTCAAACCACTCCAAATCAAGTTTACACTGTTGAAGGAGTCACACCACAACAGACAGCCGAACTAACAACATTGGTAGAAGAAGAAAATGGTAATGGGTGTGATGAGTTTTTCTGGTCAGCACCGATTGATAATGCCGATGAAACGAAAGGTCTTTCTCAGAAAACATCATGGAGAGTGAAGAGTAGGTATGTGGCAGAACCACTTAATGAACCTACGCGATATGATGTGCCAAGTACAAGTGGTAACAAAACATCTTCAGGCGAACCAGTCATGGCATCTAGTGAGACATGTTCTTTAAAGAGCGAAAGTCATGCTCAAGTACCGAAGAAAAAGGCCAACATTCACAAAAATCCAAAACAAGTGGCATAACGAAAGCACCAACATAACCTGAGATACAAGAAGAACCTCACAGAAAGAAAACAATTTTGGCGATCCCAGAATCCTCATTACGTTAGGTATGAAAAGACAAATAAGTCACAAGGAGAACCAAGAGCCAATTCCTCTTCACGAAAGCAGTCTCCCTTACGTGGCAAGGACAACCGAAACAAGGATTTCGGCTACTGCCACGAAAAAACCAAGGGCAAAGGTTCTGTTCCCAAAGTCACAACAACCGAAAGGATAGTTTCGGGCATTAGGTGCTCAACAATCGAAAGGGTACTTTCGGTCCACAAAATAAAACATACCAAAAGGGTAACTTCGGTCCCCACGACAATAACTGTTGGATAAGGTGTCTAAGTCCATAACTATTTCGGGCATGTACTTGACCCGACCCGGCATGGTCCATTTGGGTTGCATGGCACCATGCAATTGGATAGACTAAATGAGAGAAATAACACGTGGAGATTATTAATATATTATAAGTTCTAATATATTAATAATATTATTTGATTAGTTGATCAAAGAATTAATTTGGAATTAATTAAGTGATCAAAGGATAACTAATTAAATATATGGGTTGATTGTGTAAATCATCCATATCTTGTATAGTGGGCTAAGAGGCTCCATGGATTATCAAGTTGGGTTCTACCCATAGGATGCTCCATGGATGCTCCATGGGAGTTACAAACCCATGGGTCATGAAAATGAAGAGTCATGACACATTAGGGTTTACATGGTGTAACCCTAGATGTGTCAACACTATATAAGGATCCCATTCTCCACCAAAATCGGTACTACTAAGGAACTAGAGGGCTTGGCCGATTTTTGAGAAGTGTGTGTTATCTCAAGAGTCTTTCCAAGAGCATTTGGTGTTGTGTGAAGCATTTGAGGCATCACACTTGGGGTGCTAGGCTCACAAGGTTTCAAGGAACACAAGCAACAACAAGGTAAGTTATTCTATCTATACTTTAAGTTAAAATTGTTCCCCATGTATGCTAGATAGGAATATAACCTTGGTATTCAACTTTGCATGATAATTAGACAAACATAGATCCAAGGTTATTAGGGTTGCATGTACACTTAGGAAGTGTTAGAATGCTCAAAACCCATCAGTGGTATCAGAGCCTAGGCTTGTTTGTTTGTTATTTGTGCTTAAAAGTTGAAGAAAGTCGAAAATCTTGCTGTCTGACTGATGGACTCGGCGAGTCCATGGGGAGGACTCGACGAGTTCATGTGTATCTTCAACCTACTCGGCGAGTAGGTTTATGCACTCGGCGAGTAGGGTCGACAGAGTGCAGAATTTCGACTTGAGTTGCTGGAAATGGATTAGAATCATTACCCTAAAATGTTTTGGTACTTGAAAACTTATTTTAGAAGGTGTAATGTGTTTTCTAATTCATTTACAACAACTAGTTATCAAAATTACAAAGATTAAATGTGATTTTGATTCTTGAAAGTGTTCATATTCATGTTCTTGTTCTTATGATGTTTAGATGATCATAGGAATTATTTGTAACCTATGTGGTAGATTAATTTATGATCATAATGTGTTTTAATGGAGTCCATAACTTGTCCTCAAGTTATGGAAAACCAAAAGTCTCTTGGATTAAAAACCATTAAAAGAACACAAGAGTTAGAAAAATGAAAAGTCCTCATTTTATTACTCTATTAAACTCATAAGTTACAAGAAATGAAAAGTTTTGGAAGTTTACAAAACTTGCCCTCAAGTTTTGGAACAAGTAAAGTTAAGTTAAAACTTTAGTTCCAACCCCTAGAATTTTAAAAGTTAAAATTCAACCCTTATACTTATATTATTATGATTTATTAATTATATATATATGTATAAGAACAAAGTCGTCTTACCGCTAGTACGCCTCATTCACGAAGCCGGTCTATAAGGTGGGTATAAGGTTGTTGCCTATAAAATGGTGACTTAATGGGTGTCCACTCTCACCCACCGCTTGCTTGATCGGTGGAGGGTCGTTAGCCGAACGGGTAAGACAAGGACTTATTAATTCTCATTCAAAGTATGATGAATATTATAAAGTAACTAAATGTTTTATTAAATTCCCAATCTTAGTTACTTTAGGAAAAATGTGAATAAGGTGCTATTCCATGAAATTACACTTTACACTTTGATTAAGTCGTTGGTGGAGCGTGTGTGGTTAACCGGCACACTAACTTGGACTTAACAAGGTAGGTAAAGGGTGACTTAGGGTTTATTATAGTATCGATGGAGCGTGTGTGGTTAACCGGCACATCGATTGAGTGATAAACTTTAAGGGTACCAAGTGATTTGCATGGTTACTTCACACCTCGTTTTGTGATCCTCGGTATCCCAGTCACAAAACTTGGAGGGCACACTCGAGATTGAAACATGCCTTTGAAAAGTTCATTGAATCTCAAAGAATCTAGGAATTTCTAAGAACCATTCAAAAAAAAAACCTAATAGTAAAATATTGTGGTTTTCGTGGTGGAAATTGGTGAATCGTCATTCACCTACCTTTCAAATATGATATAGCTTAGATTACGGCATACCTCTTCTAAGTTATATTATATTGTGATTGGATCCTAGCCTTAATATTACATTTGGGTGTTTTATTAAGGACTCTCTTATATCTAAACTAATCTTGTCCTTCAGATGTCTTTCAACAATGCTTCTGGCTCTAATCCTAATGGCTCCTTTTCCCTTATGAACTTGTGTGGGAAAGTCACCTTTGATGGATCCAACTTTAATGAGTGGATCAGAAACATCAGGATGATTACCCGCTACGAGGACAAAGAATATGTCCTTGACAAGGAGCTTAAGGAGATTAATGAGTCCACTGCAACTCCTCAGGAGATCGCTGAATTTCGGGCGCATGAAAGGGATGCTACGAAAGTGGCTTGCATCATGACGGCCACGATGACAGCGGAACTCCAAAAGTCTTATGAAGATTTCTACCCTTATGACATGCACCAAGATTTGATGGAAAGATACCATCAAAGTGCAAGACAAGAGAGGTATGAAATCATCTGCTCCATGATAACAACCATGATGAAGGACGGGGAATCCGTCACGAGCCACATGCAGAGAATGCAAAGGTATGTGGATCGTTTGCTGAAGCTTAATGTGAACTTCCCGGAGGATCTTGCAATAGATATTATTTTGCATTCCTTACCATCGTGCTATGATCAATTCCGCATGACATATCACATGAACAAGGAAGAAGTCACCCTCAGCAAACTTCAGGGACTTCTCAAGACCGCAGAAACAGGTCTTAAGGGGAAGTCGGTTGCTATCACTCCTACTCAAAATTCTACTCCGGTTTTGGCAATCGGGAAGAATCGAGGGAGGAAGAGAAAGAGCTCTTCTAAGGGTACCAAGGCTCGGACCCTTGATGGCTCTTCTTCAAGTGGAACCAAGAAAGGTTTCGTTACTCCTTCTTCTGACCCAAAAGAGGCTGAATGCTTCTATTGCCATGAAAAAGCTCATTGGAAGCGGAACTGCCCAAAATACCAGCAAGATGTGAAGGATGGGAAAGTTAATCCCAACCATGCAGGTATTTACACTATCATTTCTAATAACTCACCCCATTCTAAGTCTTGGGTCCTTGATACCGGTTGTGGTATTCACATTTGTTGTGACTTGCAGGGACTAAGAAGAAGTGAGGATGTGGAGCAAGGAAGGATAAACTTGATCATGGGGAATAGGAAAGTTATACCTGTTACCAAGATTGGAGTTTATACTTTATCGCTAAGTAGTGGGTTTAGTTTAGATTTGAATAAGTGTTGTTATTCGCCAGGAATGGCAAGAAATATTATTTCCTTTCATGCTTTGTACAAACAAGGGTTTACCTTTTCATTTAATAATGAAGTTGGTTCTATAGAAGTTTTCTATAATAATGTCTTTTATTTTAAAGCATTACCTTGTGATGGTGTGTATGAAGCTGTATCTGTTATAGATAACTTGGGAAATAATGTTTTGTGTATTGATTCTACTAATAATAACTTGGATAAAGCATCTTTATGGCATTGTCGTCTTGGACATATAAGCAAGAAACGCATAGGCCAACTCCAAAAGGATGGAGTCTTGGAGTCGTTTGACCTAAAGTCAGATGATAGTTGCGAATCATGCTTACTTGGAAAAATGACAAAGTCACCCTTCACAGGTTCATGTGAGAGGGGTGAAGGTTTGTTGGACCTTATACACACGGATGTGTGTGGACCATTCAAACATGCCACAAGGGATGCTAATCGTTATTATTTGACTTTTACTGATGATTATAGTAGATATGGATATGTCTACTTGATCAAGCATAAGTCAGAGACTTTCGAGAGGTTTAAGGAATTTAAACAGGAAGTCGAGAATCAATTGGGCAGGAACATTAAGATGCTTCGATCCGATCGTGGTGGTGAGTATCTTAGTTCAGAGTTCCTCGACTATCTAAGGGAATGTGGGATAGTCTCACAATTGACACCTCCCAGGACACCACAGTTGAATGGTGTGGCTGAGAGGCGTAATCGAACCTTGTTGGATATGGTTCGTTCCATGATGAGTCGAGCTACGCTACCAATCTCATTCTGGGGGTATGCCTTAGAGACTGCCGCCCATATCCTCAATCTAGTCCCTACAAAGAAAGTTGCCAAAACTCCTCACGAGATGTGGACTGGTAAAGTACCTAAACTAGACCACATCAAGATTTGGGGTTGCGAGGCTTTCGTGAGACGCGAGACTCATGATAAGCTCGAACCTCGAAGCGAGAGGTGTATTTTCATCGGTTACCCACAGCGATCCTTTGGTTACCTCTTCTACAGACCTAGTGACAATGTGGTCTTTGTAGCAAGAAGAGGAGTCTTTCGAGAAAGAGAGTTTATAAGCCAAGGAGACAGTGGGAGGCAAATTGATATTGAAGAAATTCAAGAATCAAGTGGTGAAGGAACTTCAAACTCTAGCCCTCAACTTGAGGAGGAAACTCCTGTTGAGCCAATTGACAAATCTGTACCTCTGAGACGTTCCACGAGAGTTAGGAGTGCACCTGAGCATTACTATGGATTCCATATTACTGCAGAAGGTGAGACACTTATTAGTGATGAAACACTAGTAAGTCAAGATGACCCTAACAGCTACGAGGAAGCCATGGCAGGCCCCGAGTCTGCAAAATGGAAAGAGGCTATGGATAGCGAGATACAATCCATGTATGACAATCAAGTTTGGAACTTGGTTGAAAATGTACCAGGTCGTAAGACAGTAGGGTGCAAATGGGTCTTCAAGAAGAAGACCGACATGGATGGTAAAGTACACACTTATAAGGCTAGACTGGTTGCAAAGGGCTTCTCTCAAATTCCTGGAGTGGACTATGATGAGACCTTTTCTCCGGTAGCCAAGATTAAGTCTATTCGGGTTCTGTTAGCCATAGCTGCATTTCATGATTATGAAATTTGGCAGATGGATGTCAAAACCGCTTTCCTTAATGGGAAGTTGGCTGAAGATGTTTACATGAGTCAGCCAGAGGGTTTTGTCAGCAACGAGTACCCTAATAGAGTGTGTAAGCTTGAGAAATCCATTTATGGATTGAAGCAAGCACCTCGCAGATGGAATCTTTGCTTTGATGAAAAGGTCAAGGGATTTGGCTTTTCTAGGAGTGAAGATGAATCTTGTGTGTATGTCAAGGCTAGTGGGAGTATAGTTAGCTTTTTGTTATTGTATGTGGATGACATACTACTCATAGGAAACGACATTCCAACCTTGCAGGAAGTAAAGTCCTGGCTTGGGAAGTGTTTCGCTATGAAGGACCTTGGTGAAGCTGCCTATATTCTAGGGATAAGAATCTTGAGAGATCGGAGTAAAAGACTAATTGGACTTAGTCAGAGTACCTACTTGGATAAGGTGCTGAAGCGATTCAGCATGCAGGACTCCAAGAAAGGAGAGTTACCCATCCAGAGTAACATCAGATTGAGTAAGACACAAAGCCCTAGCAATGAGGCTGAGATAGCAGAAATGAGTCGAACACCTTATGCTTCGGCTGTAGGATCGATCATGTATGCTATGACGTGTACTCGACCCGATGTAGCTTTTGCCTTGAGCATGGTTAGCAGGTATCAGGCGAACCCTGGCAAGGCACACTGGACTGCGGTAAAGAATATCCTCAAGTACCTACGGAGGACTAAGGACTGGGTCCTTACCCTCGGTGGGAGTGATAACTTGAGAGTTGTAGGGTATAGTGATGCTAGCTTCCAGACTGATAGGGATAGTTTCCGCTCTCAGTCGGGCTGGGTCTTTACCCTAAACGGAGGAGCAATTTCTTGGAAGAGTTCCAAGCAAGAGACAGTGGCTGATTCTACTTGTGAATCAGAGTATATTGCAGCTAGTGAAGCAGCAAAGGGAAGCGATATGGCTGAAGAACTTCATTGGAGACCTTGGAGTTGTACCAGCTATTAAAGAGCCAATGGAAATTTTCTGTGATAGTGAAAGTGCTGTTGCCTTAGCCAAGGAACCAAGGGATCATGGGAGATCCAGACACATCGACAGAAAATACCATTTCATTAGACATCGGATCGAAGAAGGACTCCTCGTGGCAAAGAGGGTATCATCGGATGAGAACCCAGCAGATCCCCTCACGAAGGGACTGAGTAGGGTTAAGCATCTCCAGCATGCTCGGAGCATAGGGCTGAAGGATGATATAAGTTTTAGTAGTTAGATAACTCAGAAATTTGTAAAGTGTAATTGACATTTGATGATGAATAAAAGGTGTTTTATTTATGAGTAAAGTGTTGCTATCTCTTGTCAATCGTTTACTATATTTCTTTTGCATGTTTTGACTTCCAGAATAATTTTGTTTGGTGTAACATATTATTCAAACCTCCACAGTCGGTCATATGTCGGAAGTAGGTATGAATCAAGACTGTCATGATGGGTTGTAGAGGTCTAAGGTGTTGGACAAGGCTACAACAATCATGAGTGCTCATAAGTTCTGAGTATTGGACTCAACCCACGCTCACTGGAATCACTTCATGGAATTCTATCTCGAGTGATCGTGAGACGGTAATATCATATAAGTCTTCAAACCTAGAGATATGATTTGTTACTTACAAGTTGGTTATGCATTGACTGTACGAAACCGCATTGGTAACTCGATGTTATAAAACGTACTTTTGTGTGTAATTCAATGAGTGGTAGAACAAACATATGAGTCGAAGTTTATCTGTTCCTTCTTGGATTAGAAGCTGATATCTGGGCCCCTCGATGATTTTGTTTTGACCCATGTACCGGGCCCGGTCAGAACTAAGTTGATGTGTTCAATTGAGTTCTATGTCAAACAAATCGGAAATCGGGAAACAAATGCTGGACAATAAGCAAGACTATGTTCCATGTATTTGTCCGGCTGATATCTAGAACGGAGGATTATATGATCACTTATCTTAAATGGCGTACCATCATCTTCTCAAGTTTCGAGAAACCTTGTAAAGAGCTACGATTGCCGGTCGGTTCCTGAAGTACTAGAGATATAGTTATTAGACTTATCCAAGTGGGAGACTGTTGGATAAGGTGTCTAAGTCCATAACTATTTCGGGCATGTACTTGACCCGACCCGGCATGGTCCATTTGGGTTGCATGGCACCATGCAATTGGATAGACTAAATGAGAGAAATAACACGTGGAGATTATTAATATATTATAAGTTCTAATATATTAATAATATTATTTGATTAGTTGATCAAAGAATTAATTTGGAATTAATTAAGTGATCAAAGGATAACTAATTAAATATATGGGTTGATTGTGTAAATCATCCATATCTTGTATAGTGGGCTAAGAGGCTCCATGGATTATCAAGTTGGGTTCTACCCATAGGATGCTCCATGGATGCTCCATGGGAGTTACAAACCCATGGGTCATGAAAATGAAGAGTCATGACACATTAGGGTTTACATGGTGTAACCCTAGATGTGTCAACACTATATAAGGATCCCATTCTCCACCAAAATCGGTACTACTAAGGAACTAGAGGGCTTGGCCGATTTTTGAGAAGTGTGTGTTATCTCAAGAGTCTTTCCAAGAGCATTTGGTGTTGTGTGAAGCATTTGAGGCATCACACTTGGGGTGCTAGGCTCACAAGGTTTCAAGGAACACAAGCAACAACAAGGTAAGTTATTCTATCTATACTTTAAGTTAAAATTGTTCCCCATGTATGCTAGATAGGAATATAACCTTGGTATTCAACTTTGCATGATAATTAGACAAACATAGATCCAAGGTTATTAGGGTTGCATGTACACTTAGGAAGTGTTAGAATGCTCAAAACCCATCAATAACAACCAAAAGGAAGGTTTCGGTCCTCAACATGTAAGCAACCGAAAGGATGGGTTCGGTCCCAAATCCACTTGTCAGAAGAACAGAAGGAAAGATAACTTTCATTCTCGACCAAGGAAGAGCAATAATCAATGGTCTAACCTTGCTTCTAAACCTCTTTCTTCTCGTTCTCATTCCCATTCTTATTCTCATTCTACAAAAGATTTAAAAGGGAACGGGAAGCTCTTTCCAGAAGACGAAAGACACTTGAAAGAGACTCAAAAGCATGCAGACGTCAAAACCACGAATCCTACGTCTAAATCAAATGAGTCGAAGTCTAATAAAATCAAAGTTTTTACCATAAAAGAAAAGATGAAACAACACTAATAAAATGAACTTATCTAGTTGATGTTTCTCTTACTATTCCCTGTCCTGTAAAAGGATCACAAGGACCCAAGAAGCTTTGGGTTCCTAAATCTGCTTGATATTTTGCAGGTTATTCGTGATGAGCAGTTCGACGAAGAATGGTACATAGACAGTGGCTGCTCGCGTCACATGACAAGAAGAAGGGAAGAACTGAGGGAGTTTCGGTCTCTCAAGGATGGTGGAATGGTAAAGTATGGCAATAATTTATTTGGAGTAATAAAAGGCTATGGTAGGATTAAAAATGGTGACATCTTGATAAGAAAAGTAGCATACGTTGAAGGGTTGCAGCACAACCTCATCAGTGTCTCACAGCTGGTGGTTGGCACCAGATTGAAGGTCTCCTTTGATGACGAAGGCTCAGAAATTATCGAAAAGAAGTCAAATAATATTCTGCTGAAGTTGAAGCGAAAGGGAGAAATGTATCCTCTAAATCTTAATCCAATTCGAGGGAAACCAGCTGTTTGCCTACTAACGAAGGCACACTCAGATGAAAGCTGGTTATGGCATCGAAGACTCTCACATCTCAATTTCAAAGATATCAACAAGCTGGTGCTTGGAGATCATGTTCAAGGTCTTCCAGTTCTCAAATTTGACAAAGAACATCTATGTGCAACTTGTGAGATGGGAAAGCAAAGTCGACAAAGTCATCCTTCTATTATCAACACAAAGATGATAGAACCGTTAGAGCTACTACACATCGATCTATGTGGGCCTTCCTCAATCGAAAGTATTGGTGGAAACAAGTATATACTTGTTATTATAGACGATTTCTCTCGCTTCACATAGGTATTTTTCTTGAAGCACAAATCAGAGGCCACTCCCAAGCTCAAACTTTTTATAAAGCAAGTAGAGGTTCAACTACAAAATGTGGTTTGTAACGTGAGAAGCGACAATGACTTGGAATTCAAAAACAAGGATTTTAAATACTTTCTAGCAAAGAAGGGAATGACTCACAATTTTTTTGCTCCATACTCCACAACAGAATGGAATCGTTGAAAGGCGAAACCGTTCCTTGTGTGGAGCAGCTCGAACTATGCTGAACTTCGCTTCCTTGCCTTTGTATTTCTAGGCTGATGCTATTGCTGCTGCTTGCTACACGTAGAATAGATCGTATCTGAACAAGCGCTTCTCAATCACTCCTTATGAGATCATGAACAACCGAAAGCCTAATGTGAAGTTCTTTCACGTGTTCGGTTCAAGATGCTTCATCTTCAACTCAAAAGAGAACCGAAACAAGTTTGATGCAAAGGCTGATGAAGGGATCTTTGTGGGCTACTCCTTGAACTCAAAGGCATATAGAGTTCTGAATAAACATTCAAAGAAGATTGAAGAAACATACTATGTCACTTTCGACGACAACTATGTCAAGTAGTTGAAGGCAACTGAAGGTGTTATGCAAGAAATCTTTCCAAAGTCCGGTCAAGTAACAGTGCCAATTTCAAATCTTTTCGAGTAATACATGCTACTCTTCGATGAACCAGAGAAGGCTATTGATTCTGAATCCAAAGCTAAAGATAAACAAGTCGACAATCTGAAGCAAATTATTGACGACGCTGCAAAGAAGATTGCAGGTGAACAACCGAAAGCTGCTGAAAAGCCAGACTCAAGCGAACCTTCCAGTGATCATCCTTATATCCAGGGGGAGGGTTCGTCTCCTTCAAATAATCATGATTCCTCATTCTAGGGGGAGAATCCATCATCATCATCAAGTTCAACCGAAAGTCCAATCGAAGGAGAGTGTTTTGATCCAGAAATTGAACTCGTATCGTCATTCGAGGGGGAGAATACAAATGCTAATGATGATGATACTCTATCAGAACTTGAAGAAGAAATAAATGCAGAACTGGATCCCTCTTGTGATCGAAATTACCCTCCTCTCATCAAATGGACCAAAGATCATCCTCAAAGTCAAATCATTGGAGAATCTTCTGAAAAAGGTCTTAACTCGATCACAGCTGAAAGCAAAGCAAGCTACATTATTCTCTTAAGTAGAATTCTGCATGTTCAACTCCTTCATTTCCATAGTTGAACCGAAGACGGTGAATACGGATCTTGATCATTCAGATTGGGTTCAAGCCATGCAAGATGAGCTGAACGAGTTCGAAAGAAATAAAGTTTGGCGACTAATTCCAACTCCCAAGGATGCTTCGGTTGTCGGTCTCAAGTGGGTTTTCAGGAATAAGATAGACAAGGAAGGAAACATGATTTGCAACAAGGCTCGGTTGGTGGTGAAAGGCTATTGTCAAGAAGAAGGCATAGATTATGAAGAGACCTTCGCTCCAGTTGCAAGATTAGAATCATTTCGAATCTTCTTGCTTATGATGCACACAAGAATTTTGAAGTCTATCAAATGGACATGAAGTGTGCCTTTCTCAATGGAGAACTTGAAGAAATGGTGTATTAGAGCAACCGCCAGGCTTCGTGAACGAGAAGTATCCAGATCACTGCTACATTCTGGACAAAGCAGTATATGACATGAAGCAGGCTCCTAGAGCATGGTATGAAACCTTACTCGATTCTTAAAAATGTCCAAATTTAAACAAGGTTCGGTTGACCCAACCTTTTTTCGTAAGAAAGAGGGTAATCACCTTATGATAGTCCAAATTTATATTGATGATATCATCTTCGGCTCCACGAATCCCAACCTAACAGCTGAATTCAGGAAGTTGATGGAAACTAAATTTGAGATGAGCTCAATGGGTCCGATTAACTTTTTCCTTGGCTTGAATATTAGACAGGGACCCGAAGGCATTTTTTATCAATCAGGAGGCGTACACAAAGACATTGCTTGTCAAGTCTGGCATGATGGGAGACTCAAAGGTGAAAGTTCCTATGGCATTTGGAACTAAGCTTACACCATCATTGGAGAACCGGCTGCTCACATGACGCTTTATCGTCAGATGATTGGGCCATTGAAGTATCTTACAGCCAGTAGGCCGGACATTATGTTCTCAGTCTGCTATTGTGCTCGATTCCAAGCTAACCCATGCGAATCTCACATGCTGACAGTGAAGAACATCTTTCATTATCTGAAGTGAACCTCTTCTCTTGGTCTATGGTATCCAGCCAACTCAAGTTTTTTTGTCCAAGCATTCTCAGATGCTGACCTAGGGGGTTGTGGATTCGATCGTAAAAGCACTACTGGAGGATGCCAATTTCTTGATGGCAAATTAGTAAGCTGGCAATCAAAGAAACAAACCTGTGTTTCTCTCTCCATAGCCAAAGCTAAATACATAGCCACAACTTCATGCACATCTCAGGTCGTTTGGATACAAAGTCGGCTCAGAGACTATGGGCTGAACATGAAGAAAATCCCACTATATTGCGACTCAAAAAGTGCAATTAGGATTTGTCATAACCCAGTGCAACACTTGAATACAAAGCACATTGCATTGCGGTATCACTGCATCAAAGATCATGTGGAAGATGGTAACATAGAAATTCATTTCGTCAGAACCACTGATCAATTAGAAGGCATCTTCACTAAGGCCTTACCTGAAGCGAGTTTCAGTAAGATCCTACAAGGCCTAGGAATGATGGAAGCTGAATTACTATCGATATCACCTTCACTTCATTAAAGGTTGGAAGCGAAATAGAGTGAACGCTCGGTCTATTTCGGGTTCGGTTCACCCGGGAACCGAAATGAACCGAACGCTCGGTCTATTTTGAGTTCGGTCCTACTGAACTCGGTTTGCTTTCTTATTCTCAAAGGAATTTTGGTTGTATTCTTTTATACACTATTTTTACATACTCATTTTTATGTTTTTCTTTTCATTTTTTTATTATTATTTTCATAAAATCCAAAAACAATCTTCTTTTTGTTTTTATTTCTTTTTCTCTAGAAAATTTTCACAAAAATACAAAAATATTTTTTTGTTTTATTTCACTTTTCTCATGTTTTTCTATGTATTAAAGTTACTCTCGATGATGAAGCTGAAGCAGGTATAAATTCTTTTCTATTGATTAGTTAAGTGTCCCTAGATGCATGCTGCTGCATGTTAGTCGAAGCCTCTAAAGATTTTGAGTGAATCCTTAATAATGTGATATATACAAATCATGTTTTCCCAATTAGGCTGTTTCTTTCACTCTAATCATGAGCTACCTTACTCTTCTCATATTGAGCTTAAAGTTTTCTGCTTAGTCCTTCTTTTATAGTAGAGGTACATTCGGTTCCTTAACCACCTACATCATTTTTCTTCATCTCACTTCATATCATTCATGTAACCCTTGAGACTCTCAGCAATTGCCTTTGAGGTTTATGGTTACACAAAGATCTGTGTTTATGATCTTAGTTACGTGTAACTACGTACTAAGTGAAACCCAAAATTCAATACCTATAATGAATTGACGGGGAACAATCACTATGTTCTAGCTTTCACAAATGAAATCTCCTTTTATTTTGAGAGATCCTTTTGAAATTGTCTATCACCAAGACTTTTCTTCCCCAAGGATCCTGTTTTTTTTTTTTTTTTTTTTTTTTTTTTTTTTTTTTTGAGATTTGTTATTTTCAACAAGTCACTAAATACATGTCAAACCTACTTGTTCAATAGGCCACATTGGTCTCACAAGTACTTCATTCTCTTTTGGTCTTATATCAAGAACCAAAACTTGAATTGAAGCGAAAGCCACCCTTACAAGCTTTATATATAAAAGATGCCTTCCAATGCTTCTTAAAAAGTAATTGATCATATTTTAACGGGAAACCTCACAGAAACTTTAAAGTATCTCTTGACTTGAAAGGAAGAGATTCGTGCCCGGGATCCACTGTTTTATGTCTTAATCGATATCACAATATCCCACAAAGTTTGATTTATTTCTTTATGATTCACACGCTATGCACAAAAATCCTTGATTTTCTGAAAATCTGGTTCTATTTTGTATAAGCAATTTTTCGTATAGCTTGGGCTCTAAAGATGTTATGGTTGTTCTCAAACGAAATAATCAGGTTGACAAAGGTTCATGTTATTTATGTTGGTGACGTTTCAGATAAAGCACAAAGGATGAGTCAGCAGTTATCCAAACGTTTCGTCGATTTGAAAAAGGTGATTTATATGGAAAGGCGCATAAAAGTGAAACATTTTCTCTCGCCTACGTCATCATCGGGGTTGCCAACTGTCTAATCCCCATTGTGTCAGGATCTGTTTCACAAAAGACAAGATTTTAGGCGGATTTTTCTCTCCTACTCTCACATATAAAAGGGTTTCTTCCACTCAACTTTACTCTTTTATCGCTCTCAAATCTTGTAAAAGCAAATGACAATTTCTCTCACTATTCATCATCTTCTTCTCAAGCTTCATCCATGACTGAATCCTCTTCTTTTCAAGATACCTCTGTTCACTCCACTCTTCTGACCATCAAGCCTCAACAACACCTCTTGATCGACCTTACACCGTTCACCTATGAACCCTACATGCTGCAGGTTGTGGAATGCCTCAAACACTCTCCACTTGTCGACGCTCTCACAAAGGTGGCTGTAGTTCCCATGTCCTATCTCTCTCATATCTACTCTACTGCCCATTATGATAAAGTTGCAGAGAGAATCCACTTCGACATTCACAACTAGAAGACCTCGATTTCCAAAAATCGTTTCTGCACACTGCTAGTCTTGCTCATGAACCCACCATGGTAAACGCTGATTTCATCATTACTAGTCATCTGTTCTCACTGTTCTACAACATGGGGTACACTGAAACCCGAACCAAAGTGACGAAGTTCAAGAAATCCTGCCTTCCCCCACAATGGAACGACCTCTTCACTCTCATGTTCAAAGGTCTCTCAGAGCGCAGTGCTGGATCAGACGGGGGGAGTGAATTGTTCATGACTATCCTTTATGGGTTGTACAGTGGGTTACATCTTGATTATGGTTCGATCCTATGGCAACAGATTATTCAGAGCTTAACCTCATCCTCTCGCCATTCTGAAGTCTCGTGTGGCAGGTTCTGGTCGATTGTCACAAAGTAGGCGATGGATCGTTTTCATGTCCCAATCATGGCGAACTCGCTTCTCTCCTCCATCACCACATTCCATACAACAAAGATTATTATTACTGATCCGTCAAAATTTTCATTTGTTGGATCAATTCCGGCATCCATGTATGCTTGTGTGCCTGAGGTCAGTCCGGTCATTCAAGAGTATAAGAAGCTTCCTTCTTCGAGTCCAAGGGAACTCACACCCGCTATGATTCACTCCATAGAGGAAGCAGACAGGCCAGCAAAGAGGGGAAAGAAACAAGAAAAACAAAAGGAAGTGAGGGTTATCAAAGTAGCTAAGGGGAAAACTCCAAGGAAGCGAAAGTCAAAAAAGGCGGCTCCTGTTGGATTAATGTCTAAGTCCATAACTATATTTGGTATGTACTTGACCCGACCCGGCATGGTCCATTTGGGTTGCACTTCACCGACATAATTTATATGGATAATCTTTTGAGAATAGTATGTTTATGATTAATATTAATATATTATAAGTTCTAATATATTAATATGGAATCATATTATTTAATTAGTATTGATCAAGAATTAATTTATAATTAATTAAGTGATCAAAAGGAACTAATTAAATATGGACTCTTATATATATGGAATGGGCCAAGTTCATTTAGGTTGGGCTAAGCTTTCATGGATATTCCATGGAGTGTTTAACCCATGGATCCTAGGAAATGAAAGGTCATGGGTATTAGGGTTTAACCCTAGTCCTCCATACTATATAAAGATGTCCTTGGTTGGTGAAATTGGCACTAGTGTGTGGTACACTAAGAAGGGCTAGCCAATTTCACTAGAGAGAACCAAATATCCATATTCTCTAAAGTCTTCCAAGGTGTTTTAGTGATTTGTGATTCCATTTGAGGCTTCCACACTATTGGGGCTAAGCTCTTAAAGCTTGAAGACATCAAGCTACATCAAAAGGTATGTCATCTAACTAGTACTTTGTAGTATAAGAACTTCATAATATGCTAGTTAGGATTAAAGCCTTGGAAAGTTCTTATTTGCATGTATTATAGAGAAAACATAGATCCAAGGTTTATAGGGTTGCATGTACACCATAGGAGTGTTAGAATGCTCAAAACCCAACAGTGGTATCAGAGCCACGGGTTGTTTTCTGTTATATTGATGCAAATATTTTATTTTCAAAGTTGAAAAAAAAAAGAAAAAAAACATGAAGTTTGTCAAATTTTAAGATAATTACTTGTTCTTGTGAAAAACTAATTATTTGTAAAATTTGAATAATTTGCTTTATGAGTTGAATTAGGTCAAATTTAATAAAAGATAAAATGATATGATTATCTTATTAGTTTTAAAAGTTTGATCTAAAGAGTTTTATTTTTTGAAACCTCCATAAGTTATGGATATGAAAAGGTTTTAAAAACAAATTGATTCAAAGTTTTTATGGAGTTACAAAATTTGGTGTTAATGTTTTAAAGGATTCCATAACTTAAGAATAAGTTATGGATGACCAAAAGTTTTTTGTGTTACCTTGTTTTATGAGTGAATTTAGATTAATGAATAAAATTATGTGATATTTGGTTTTAATCCAAATTAATCTAAAAGAAGTTCATAAAATGTGTTTATGTAACTTATAAGTCACATTTATGAATCTTAAAACTCATAAAAGTTGTCATAGGTTACAAAATGAAGAGTCTTTTTTCTCATTAAATTGTTTTATGACTCCATAACTTGTCCTCAAGTTATGGATGACCAAGAGTCTCTTCATTAAATAATAAATTAAAAAAAAGTGTAACCTTAATTAATTCCATAAGTTATAAAATAAAGAAAAGTTAATTATTTTATTAGTTTAAAGTCTTCCATGACTTGTCCTCAAGTTATGGAACTTGAATAGTTTTTGGATTAAAACTACTTTAAACACATAAGTTATGGAATTAATTAGTTTTGAATAGTTTTAAAACTTGCCCTCAAGTTTTGGAATTTGTAAAGTTTTCACTTATGAATACTTTAATTCCAAGTTAGCCCTTAGAATTTTAAAAGTTAAAATTCAACCCTTATACTTTATAATATTATAAGTTAATAATATATATATATATATATATATATATATATATATATATATATATATATATATATATATATATATATATATATATATATATATATATATATAAGAGTAAAGTCAGTCTTACCGCTAGTACGCCTCATTCACGAAGCCGGTCTATAAGGTGGGTATAAGGTTGTTGCCTATAAAATGGCAACTTAATGAGTGTCCACTCTCACCCACCGCTTGCTTGATCGGTGGAGGGTCGTTAGCCGAACGGGTTTGACAGGACTATAATTCTCCCTTCATTAAAAGTATTAATGATAAATACTAAGTAACTAAACTCTTAATAATACCCAATCTTAGTTACTTAGGAAAAATGTGAATAAGGTGCTAATCCATGAAATTACACTTGGCACTTTGTTTAAGTCGGTTAGTGGAGCGTGTGTGGTTAACCGGCACACTAACGCGTATTTAACAAGGTAGGCAAATGGTAACTTAATGTTTATCATAGTATCGATGGAGCGTGTGTGGTTAACCGACACATCGATTAAGGGGTAAACACTTAAGGGTACCAAGTAATTTGCATGGTTACTTCACACCTTGTTTTGTGATCCTCGGCATCCCAGTCACAAAACCTGAAGGGCACACTCGAGATTGAAACATACCTTTGAACAGTTCAATGAATCTCAAAGATCTAGGAGTTTCAAAACCAATTAAAACCTAATAATACATTTCGTTTATCTTGGTGGAAATTGGTGAATCGTCATTCACCTACCTTCAAATATTTTATAGCTTGGATTACGACATGCCTCTTCTAAGTTATAAAATAGTTTGTTGGGTCCTAGCCTTAATATTTCATATTGGGTGTCATACTAAGGACTTTAAAATTCAACTATCTTGAATATCTCCCACAACATGTCTGGTTTAGACAATTATGATCTTCCCAAATCTCTTGAAACAAGCTTTCCTAAATGAAGATGATGTCCCTTGGAAATCATACTTCATTCACCTGCTCCAATTATTCTCCCCAACCCACAAGTTCTTGAAAAGGTTAAGGTCACTCAAGCCCTATTGGCAAGGCAAGGTCTAGGTGTGATCACATCTTGGAGATGTAGTCACATATTGACAAGCCAGGAGAGTTGGGTGTCAAAGTCTTGAGAAAGTTGGTGGTTCAATCACATTCTAAGTCACATAGTGAGTTCCTTTGGGACACCTATGAAACAGACTATGACAAGACCCTTAATGATCTTATCTATTTGCTAAGATCAACTTCCTAAAAATTTATGGACATTGACAATGATGACATTGGATATGTAGTAAAGCTCTCTCTTCCCAGTGGAAAGGGATCGGCCATAGTCAACTCGGTTGACCAAATGGTAAAGAGAAAAGCTAAGTCTGTGATAGTCTCGGGTACCATTATCAAAGGGTCCATATGTTTATATTGCCAAAGGAAGGGGCATTGGTTGCGAAGTTGCCAAATTTACCTAAGGATGTTAAAGTCAATAAGTTTGACTCTACTTCAGGTAAAGTCCACTATCTAACTCTGTTAAGTTTCTATTATGAGATTCTTGATATATGATGTGACTAGGTCACATGGTGATGTTTTAAGAATCAAAGAAAAGTAAAGGAACTTAAAGAAAGAATATGCTAAATCTGATCGCGTAGATGGATTTCTATCGCGTAGTTTGAAGATCGGATTCTTGAGCTACTTCTTAGGAGTTATGAGATATTGCTTAGGAATAGATAACAACAAGCTTTCATATGGATTGTAAGGATAAGTTTTTCCGCAAAGTTTTGAAAATAAAAAGAAAAATTTTTGATTTTATTTATTTTAAAATATCCTTACAATGGCATTTGAGGAAAAATTGTTGCTTATATGATTCCATTAATAGAAAGAGTGGAAATATGAAATTGATTCTTTCATTTGTGGTAATGTCTAAATTTACCAAATAAGGAAAGATTCTCATCACCCAAGTTTCATTTGGACCGGGACTTGGAATCATGTAAGGGGTATAACATGATGGATGAGGACTTTCAAGTATTGGAAAATTAAGACTAATTACTTGTTCACATGGATGTGTGAGTCAAGTGAAGGACTAAGGGATCGAGTACACAGTCTTGTGCACTGATTAAGTCCACCACAAAAGATCGATAAGATTATTCGTCATAATTTACTATAGCTCAGTAAATATGGTTATACTTACAAGCTTAAGTGTAATTCTGAGACATTGGAAAAGGTTCTAATGTATGGCAGAGCGAATAAGAAGAATCAAATTAGGTAGAAGGATAAAAGTTTCTCAAATCTGAAAAGATGGGAGAGAGTACTTTCGTATCAGTTTTGTGATCATCTTAATGATTTAGAGACCTTATCACAATTCATCCTCTAAGAGCCTTCTTATAGCTAAGAAGAGGAACTTGAATTGTTGAAGTGGTTAAATCAAGAAGATGATTCATACTTCGTTCCAAAAACAATTCTTAGAGTTATACTCTAAGATTGTAACTTGAGTGACATGTCTTAAAGAAGGTTTAAAACTCTTGTACATTTGAAATTGGTAAGTTATGATGTTTTGGATAAAACAAAGACCAACTAAGGCCAATTGTGTGAAGTGTTTGTCTTGATTAGAATCCGCACTATCTCTTGGATGTTTGACAAGGGAGTCTTATATGTCAAGAGGACAGTGGGAGTCTTAAAGGTCTTGAAAGTCTCAAGAACTAATCAAGAATAAACCTGAAGTTCTTCACTAGCACACGACTTGAGGTTTATAACCTATCGTGTTGACATATTCTGTGCCCATTCCAGTTAAAGTTGGCTTTGCATATAAGTTCTTAGAGTTCTCAATTTGTTGCACAACTACTTGGAAGCAATGGCAGGCCCTTGAGCTGCCAGGTGGCAAGAAATTAAGATTGAGTTCAGTCCATATGAGTTTGTATTTGTCATTATCCTTGTCTTGTGTCTATGGTTTTGACAATTCACATGGATAAGAACACATACACCATTAAATCTAAGTGTTAGAAGGTTTCTCTCCGATTCATGAAAATGATGGTGAGGAAACACTTTCACTAAGTGGATTTTAGATAGATAGCAATTGTGATATTTGCATTCTCAAAGTCGTTAGTGGAGCGTGTGTGGTTTACCGACACACTAACCTGGACTTGTGAGAAGTGGCAAAAAGGTCTAACCATTATGATTACGGCATCCCTCTTCATAATTGTTTAGACACACAAGTGTGCTATCTAAGGGAAGGTGTATGATGTTGATATAGTTTATCAAAACAATCTAGTATCAGAAATCTGAACTTTGGTAAGAAAGTCAGCTGATTTCTGAGTACATGTCAAAGCTAGTGGGAGCATAAGTGTTATGCTAATAATCATCATGTTAGTGGGAGCATGATAATTATGATAAAGTATTGCAAGTTAGCAATGTTAATTATAGAAAACAAAGGTTTCAATTGGGAAAAAGTTGTTTTGCTATAATTAAGGGAGAGGAAATTATACTTCATCTCAAATCTATAAGCTTAGATCGTGAGGTTTTAATCATTTAGTCAAGGATATATATATGAATTTCATGTTGGAATGGCTCAACATAAGGAAATTCTGTATATGGGTCCATTATTTGCATTCTAAAATTCGATTATGATTACGGCATCCCTTTTCATAATCTGAATTATGAGAACTTGGCAAATTGAAATGGAAATGTTATAGCAAAAGACTGGTTTAGTCTTTATGTGAGAAATCATGAATCGATTCCCATATACTTCGGATATAGGATCGATTACATGTGCTATATTCATCCTTTCTAAAATTTTCCAAATGCCTGGGGCATTAAGAAGGGAAAAGGTTTAGAACTGGATATGACTAAAAGGATTAAACAATTGTCGAGGACAATCTAAGGTTTACCAAAGATTGGGTGCTCAAGGACAGTTGGAAGTATAGTGATAATTTTGAAAGGACCATATTGACATAATCTGTAAGGAGGCAACTCCTGTTCAGAAGTGATAGTCAAAATGGAATATGGAAATGTTTCAAAGTTAGAAATTATTCAATCTGTGTAAGATTAGGAAACTTAATGCAAGAAGGATGTTTCCAAGGAGCTGATCTCCTTTGGAATACTCTGTAATGATTGTTGTCAAGTCTTTCTGACTTTGTGCATAATCATTACAAAAGGATCAATGCATATAAGTTTAGAATCTAACAGATTTCAGTAAATGGCATGAATTTGGAATTCTTGCATTTGCAGTAAGGATTTGGGGGTGTGAAAAGAGAATCATTGGAGTTATGTTCAATTGATTTATATCACAAAGTAAAGATCATAGACAAACATAGTATGCATACTTGGTGTGTGGCATGACTAGTGTTTAGAAAACATAGTGTACATGCTTGGAGCATGGGACTACTATTGTTTTAAATTCAAGAATAAAGTTGATAGCTGAAACAGTATACATGAATAATGTGTAATCATATGGTGATAAATAATAGGTGTTTTATTTATGTTCATAGGTTTTGATACCATATTGGATTCAATTATTCTTATGTTTCATTTTGCATGTTTTGACTTCCCGAATAAACTAGGTTATTCTTCCAGAATGACTAAGTTATTCAAACCATCCACGATCAGTCATATGTTGGAAGTAGATATGAATTAAGACTATCATGGGTTGGCTTGTAGAGGTCTAAGGTGTTGGACAAAGGGATACAACACTCATGAGTGCTCATAAGTTCTGAGTATTGGATTCAACCCGCGCTCATTGGAATCACTTCATGGATTTTATCACGAGTGATCATGAGACGATAATATCTTATATTCTTCAAACCTAGAGATATGAGTTGTTACTATGAGTTGGTTGTACATTGATTGCACGAAAACACATTTGGTAACTCGGTGCTATAAAACGTGCCTTTGTGTATGATTCAACAAGTAGTAGAACAAGCCATATGAGTCGAAGTTTATCCATTCCTTTTACCTACGGGATAAAAGTGATATCTGTGGGCCCCTCAATGATTTGATGATGACAAATGGAAGTGCTCGGCTGGGCCAGGACTAATTTGATTTGTTCAATTAGTCAGTCGTCATAAATCGGAAATCGGGAAACAACAAATGGACAGAGAGAATGATTTTAATCCATGTCTCAGTCCATATGATATCTAGAAGGGAGGAATATATGATCCCTTATCTAATGGACAAGTTCGTTGACAAGATTAGAGTTCGATAGCGGCTTTAAGAGCTACGATTGCCAGTTAGGTTTGAAGTCATACGCAATAATAGTTTTAGACTTATCCAAGTGGGAGACTGTTGGATTAATGTCTATGTCCATAACTATATTTGGTATGTACTTGACCCGACCCGGCATGGTCCATTTGGGTTGCACTTCACCGACACAATTTATATGGATAATCTTTTGAGAATAGTATGTTTATGATTAATATTAATATATTATAAGTTCTAATATATTAATATGGAATCATATTATTTAATTAGTATTGATCAAGAATTAATTTATAATTAATTAAGTGATCAAAAGGAACTAATTAAATATGGACTCTTATATATATGGAATGGGCCAAGTTCATTTAGGTTGGGCTAAGCTTTCATGGATATTCCATGGAGTGTTTAACCCATGGATCCTAGGAAATGAAAGGTCATGGGTATTAGGGTTTAACCCTAGTCCTCCATACTATATAAAGATGTCCTTGGTTGGTGAAATTGGCACTAGTGTGTGGTACACTAAGAAGGGCTAGCCAATTTCACTAGAGAGAACTAAGTATCCATATTCTGTAAAGTCTTGCAAGGTGTTTTGGTGATTTGTGATTCCATTTGAGGCTTCCACACTATTGGGGCTAAGCTCTTAAAGCTTGAAGACATCAAGCTACATCAAAAGGTATGTCATCTAACTAGTACTTTGTAGTATAAGAACTTCATAATATGCTAGTTAGGATTAAAGCCTTGGAAAGTTCTTATTTGCATGTATTATAGAGAAAACATAGATCCAAGGTTTATAGGGTTGCATGTACACCATAGGAGTGTTAGAATGCTCAAAACCCAACAGCTCCTTCCCAGCCTAAGCAGAAGAAAACCAAAAAGCCAGCCCATAGGCTTATCCTTCAATCTTCCAGCGATTCAGACTCTGAGTATCTTCGTATAGGAAATAAACAACCTACTCCTACTGCATCTGAGAGCGAAACCTCTGATGAGGAGGTTTCGGTTCGTGGTGATACTCCACCTAGGTCACCTACACCCGAGGTACCCGTTTGCTCCCCAATACCTTCTTCTCCACCTGCTTCCATTCCTAGTTTCTTACTAACAACCTTCCTAGTTATCACATCACAACCCACCTCTACCATTCCCATTCCCACTCCTCTCTTTTCTAAAGCCACAACAACAACCACCACTGGCGTTCAAACCAACGTATCTGATACGAGGGTTCGGTCTTCAGTCTCTGAAACAACCAAACCACTATCTCCCACACCTTCAACCAAAACCAATACTGTCCTTGGTGGTGCAGACATGGACTTTGATTCTTTTTACTACAGCCCCTACTATGAAGCTCCTATTACTAAAAAGCACATCAAGGAGCTAAATGCCAATACTGTCCTTGGTGGTGCAATCATGGACTTTGATTCTTTCTACTACTGAGTTCAGAGTGATGAAGATGATGATGCTCCTATTACCAAAAACCACATCAAGGAGATAAATTCCAAACTTGACACTCTCATGGCCTCTTCCTCCTCTCACCATCCCTACTCTGAAGCTGCTATTCAGAACATGCTTGACTCCATTGTCAAGGCTCATGATGCTTCCATTTCTAACGCCACTGCAACTATTACCGCTTCAACCAAAGTCTGTACCAAAGCGACCGAAAAATTCGATAAACTAATCCAAGACGCTAATATTTTTCTTGAGTCCTTACATGGAGCAGTTGAGTTGAACGCTTCTAAAGTGACCAGCTCAATTAGCAAACTCGAAGAAGCCTTTGCTGCTGAGAAGAAAAACTTTGCCACTCTTCACAAGGACATTCAAAAGGATAATGCTGCTCTTTTGTCCTCTCTCAATGAACGTTTCACAAAACTTCAAGTTGATCTAGCCATGGAGAACTCACTCATGGATGAACTTGCTCTCAAGACTACTCAGCTGACATCCAAAAATCTCCAACTTTCTCAGTCGAACAACGTGGTCAATCAACTTCGCTCTGAAAGGGCTGTCGTCAAAATTTGTATCTTAGACGTACACGCCATTTTATCGAACGTTCTGGAGGCTCATGACCCTATCCTGACCATCTCAGTTAGACACCATCTTGCTGAAAAATTCCGTCCTACCCATGGGATGTTGAGTCGCATCGAAGGTGTTTCAGAGACTATGGTACCTCCGAAACAAGGGGGAGAAGGACTAACATCTTCGTCTCAACCTCCTCCTAAGTGTCAACCTCCTCCTACTTCCCAGCCAGAACAACAGAAGACTGAGCATGCTTCGGGTTAGGGATTTAAGGCTAAAGGCAAGGGTACTGTGGATGACAATGATGAAGAAGAGGAAACAATAGCTGAGCCTCTGAAGCGAAAGGCAAGGGAAAGGGAAATCGATCTCAATGCTAATATTGTAAAGGAAGTTGAAGAGAAAGAAAGAAGATCAAAGGAGGCTCATGATCTCCTGGAAAGCAAGAAAACCCTCTTTCCCTTGTGGACTTTGGAGAAGCTGATCAAAGAAGCCATCGAATCTCCTAGCACTCATTGGCTTGAGCCGGTAGTGTCTTTGGATTGTGAAAACACAAAGGATTCTCAGTTTGATATGCCTATCACCCGGAAGGTGTTTGTGTTTCACTGCTTTCTTCCAGTTGTAGAATTACCACATCCAGACCCGAAGGTTGATCATGAGCTCATTGACTACTATTTAGAGTTCGCTCAACCTCAATATCTTAGTTGGAACGCTCAAAAAATTATCACAGTTCGGGTCCTTAAGCCTCAAGCAGCAGGGAAATACATCAACGTCAAATTCAAGGTTACCAGAGGTTCATCCATGTCTGAGCATACCTTCTCCCTTGCTGATCTATCTAATCTCAATCCTCATGATTGGATTGTTTTGCACAACATTCTTCTCTCCAACCCAGTTGAGTATGAGCCAATAATTGATCAACTGAAAAGATTGTTAGTCTGCTACATTCTGGAGGTACCTAATATGGATCAAGAGATTGCTTCTGTTCTCAGAAAGAAGCCCACCATTTTGCCTGTTGGTTCTACAAGTGATGTCAACAAGATGAAAATGGGAAAGATTGATCCAATGTTAAACTCTGTGATGTTCACCAAGGAGGATGGTAAGAAATGCCTGTTCACTTTAACTGATAAACATCTCTTTACTACTTTGTGCTTGGAGTATGTTCTGGGAATTATTCACAGATGCAAGCAGAATAGTGAAAGCGATAAGAAGTACCTCACAGATATGATAAGATGGTATATCCACTTTCTCCATGTTCTTCTTGCTGTGATTCCATGCTTATTCAAGGTGCTGAAGCGAGCTGCTGTCAATCAACCGAAGTGAAGGTCTCGCCCCAATTGACGCAAATGGGGAGATTGTTGGGATCTGGGTGTTGCGTCTTGGGCTCATTACTTGTTAGCCCTGTTTTGTAACCGGTTTGGGCCTGTCCAACCGTGTATTATTTTATTCTAGGGTTTTAGTATTTAAGGTGCATGCATGCATCCTTAGTCAGAAACACTTTTATTATTCTCATAATAGTATTGTAAACCCTAGCTCACCTCTACAGTGGAAGTTAGGTGTGACTACGTTTGAATCATAAGCATTATATTGATTCTATCTTGTGTTCATTGTCTTGTTTCATTTAGTTTTTTGTTCTTCTTTGATTTACCTGTAAAAGATCTAAATGATATAGAGATTATATCTCATCATAATCTAGATAATTATCACAAAGACAATCATCTACCAAACAAACTCCTACTAGTGGGCCGACATTGTGGCCGTAGACCCACTGCTACTGGAAGGTAACTCACCTCAATGTCGTGTAGTAGTTGAACTATCCTCGGTGCTGGGATCGACTCCTCTCAAACTCCTACACATTATAACCCTCCTTAATTATCCTTCCATACTCATAACCATTTCAAAGGTCAACTCAGGTCAAAGTCAAAGTCAAGGTCACTTTGGTCAAAGTCAACATTTGGTTGAATCAACTCGCTGAGTTGGTCCATCAACTCGTCGAGTTCCATAATTTAGAGAATCTCGAATTCGCGATCTGACTCGTCGAGTTGTCCTTCAACTCGTCGAGTTTCAACTTATGACAGAATCGTGACTTTCCATTTGAACTTGTCGAGTCCTTCCTTGAACTCGTCGAGTTCATCTTCATCTCAGTTGGGACATCTGCTCTTAACTCACCGATTTCATCATTAAATTTTCGAGTTCCATGATCTTCAAGTCCATAAATGAGTCCAAATTGCTGAGTCATCTTCAAAACTCAACAAGTTGCTAAATATCAGAAAAGGTTGGGGAAACTACGACCCAACTCATTGAGTCGTATGAGCGACTCGTCGAGTTCCTTAATGTCCAAATCCATAAAGCCGATTTCAATTGGGCTTAATGCATCCAAAACATAGATTTGGCCTCCTAGAGTCGATATTACACGTAAAGTTACAAACTTTACGTGCATGCTAGGTGTGATGAGCCAAAAACACCATTTCCAAGTCTAAAATGACGTCTAGGCCAAGGGAAGGGCTAAGGCAAGATAAATTCGTAAACTTTATGGCTATAGGGGCTGAAAGGGATCTGGATCTGAAGTTACAACTTTAGATCACACTCCATACTCAAAAACCTTCACAAAATTGCTAAAAGATGACCCTAAACTCAAACATGGAGAGATCTAGCAATAGGGAAGTCAAGGAAGCAACTTTATACCTGAAAGGGACTGGAAAGGGAGCAGGAACCATGGATCTTGCTTCCTTGAACCAACTAGCTCCTTCTTCTTCTTCCTCTAGCTTCAAGATAAGACAAACACTCTCAAAAATGACACACACACTTATCAAAGCTCAAAGGTCACGAATTAGGGTTTTCTGCACTAAGGGAGATGATGGGGGCTGGTTAATGTGTTTAAATAGGGTGAAAACCCTAAAATTAGGGCTTCACTCAGACAGGTCTACTCGTCGAGTCGGGGCTTCTGACTCATCGAGTAGATTCGTTCACCCGCTTCCAAACCCAATCCCTACTCGGCGAGTTTGGCCACCAACTCGTCGAGTCCCAGTGTAAAAATTTGCATAATTTTATGACTTGAAGTACATGCCAGGAACCGGGCGTTACAAATCTCCCCCACTTATTTTAGACTTCTTCCTCGAACTCTGCTGCTGAATCCGGAAAAGCTTGTGGTAGTGCTCCCTCATCTCGTCCTCTGGATCCCAAGTCTATTCTGAGCCCTTGCGTTGCTGCCACTGCACCTTTACCAACTCGACCCTTTTGTTCTTCAGGGCCTTTGTCTTCTTGTCGAGGATGGCGAACGGTCACTCGATGTAGTTCAGACTGTCTTCCACCTGAATATCCTCTAAAGGCACCACTACAGAGTCATCCACCAAGCACTTTTGCAGTTGGGTGACATTAAAGGTGCTGTGAATCTGGCTATGCTCGGCTGGTAGATCCAGCCAGTATGCAACCTTGTCCACCCGGGCCAATACCCTGAACAGTCCGATGTATCTGGGGCCTAATTTTCCCCGCTTCCTGAATCGGATGAAACCTTTCCAAGGTCCAAACGATGCTTGTCGGCATAAATTTTCTGCGGACTCCGAGTGGTCTGAAGCTTGCTCCAAACCTGCTAGATTTTCTCCGTAGTCTTGAGTACTACCTCTGTACTCCCCATGAATCGCTGTCCAACCTCACCCAAGCATATCGGGGTTCTACACTTCCTCCCATATAACATCTCGAAGGGAGGACGGTCGATGCTTGCGTGGTAGCTATTATTGTAGGAAAACTCTGCCAAAGGAAGGTAGGTATCCCATTCACCACCAAAGTCTAGGACACATGCCCGCAACATATCCTCCAGAGTTTGGATGGTCCGCTCGGTCTGACCATCAATCTGTGGGTGAAATGTCGTACTAAAGTGTAGACGAGTACCCAACTCGTCATGGAATTTCTTCCAGAATCTGGAAGTCAACCACACGTCTTGATTAGAAATCACGGAAATTAGCACTCCATGACGAGGCACTACCTCTTGGATGTAAATGTCGTCCACCTTCTTGGCCAAAATGCTCTCCTGGATCGGTATGAAGTGAGCACTCTTGGTTAACCAATCCAGGATGACCCAAATCGAATCCACTCCCTGTGCAGTCCTGGGAAGCTTCGTGATGAAATCCATAATAATGTCCTCTCATTTCCACTTAGGGATATCCAACGGCTGCATCTTGTTGTGAGGCCTCTGGTGCTCTTCCTTGACCTTCCTGCAGGGCAAGCACCTCCCAACATTTCATGCTACATCCCGCTTTGTGCAGGGCCACCGGTAGTCAGGGCGAAGATCTCTATACATCTTTGTCGCCCTGGGATGGATGGAAAACTGGACTTGTGGGCCTCATCCATCAAAATCTGTCGTACTCCGCCCCAGTACAGAACCCAGACCCTCCTGTCACACCCTAAAACCGAGAACGGCGGAAACGTTCTGGGACGGAGGACGTCATGTAATGTATCACAACATATGTAAAGTAGTAAACAAGCAACAACATCATCCATTGCATTAATAGTATAATTTTGATTACAAGTTTGTTCTTTCATAGTACAAGACAACATGATAACTAATCAAAATAATAGACGAGTCTTGACTGCTCTGTCTTCTCTAAACCTTGCATCAAAACCTGTCTATTTGTAACCTGAGAATACAAGTTATTTTGAAAGCGAGTATCAGCAATAAAGCTGGTGAATTCATAAGTATTTTAATGTTATTGCTTTGAAAAGTTGTTATGAAAGACTGGTGAATGTTTGATGAAACATTTAGTATAAGTATGAAAAACCCTAGAAAATCCCATATTTCCTACTAGTATAAAAAGTAGTCTTCTACCAAGACCTAAATGTTTTGTAAGTAGTCTTCTACCAAGACCTGAATGTTTTGAAAGTAGTCTTCTATCAAGACCCGAATGTTTTGTAAGTAGTCTTCTACCAAGACCTGAATGTTTTGTAAGTAGTCTTCTACCAAGACCTGAATGTTTTGAAAGTAGCCTTCTACCAAGACCCGAATGTTTTGTAAGTAGTCTTCTACCAAGACCTAAATGTTTTGAAAGTAGTATTCTACCAAGACCTGCCCGTTTTTAAATATTTGTTTCTAAAAGTCCAACATTTATCCATAAGTTTGTGGTAGTTTAAAAGTTCCAAAACTATAACACAATGGTGTTTTTCATGCCTAAATAATAGATTTATGTATGTATAAAATCGCCAAGGCACTTGATGACTCTGTAAACCAATATATTTTTAATACTCCCTGTGAGTCTTTTGTTTATGTAAAACTGGTTAAAAGGGAGTTTGTCCCGAATTGTGAACATGCTAATAATATCCCATGGTGTAGTTATTACCCCCTGAGCATGATTGAGTTAAATGTATATAACTACGTACAAGAGTAGTTGTTTCCACGTGTTGTGAGTTCCTCATAACCATACTAGACGCAGTACCTATGTTGACATTTGTCACCCCGGGAACTGTAGCTAACAGTCAGGGTGCGGAGTCTTCAGCCCCGTATAGATCTATACCCACTTGTCACGCTCTCCCTCTAAGAGACTCTGGTTATAGGTGGCGACTTTCGTTTCGGTACTAACAAAGCCATTGTCTCACATGTTTGCTAACAACCAGTTCACGAGTAATATAACGAAATGCCTTTTTATATGAAAAGATTATCCTTGTTATGAAAATACATACTTGTAAATAAGACGTTGGTATAGACTCATGAATGAACTGGCTCTTGTGTGATTCCTTGTAATAGGAATAATGTTTTATATAATAGTTTACTAGAATGTAATTGATGAGTGTCCAAGTAGGTTTATACACCCTTGCTACCCAAGAGTGTCGGAACTGAATTAACTGATGGAACATTTATGACTATATACGTACACATGATATATAACTAATATTTAAACAACCTTCGGACGGGTACCCGATATCCCACCAGACCACATCCAAATCGAGGAAAAGGAAACAGGGTGGATAGCCTTCCTAATTCTTTTAAACATTATTTATATAACTATACATATAGAAGCATGCAATTTATAATATAAAAGTATAAAAGAAGTTTTGTAAAACCTTTGAAAAGTTTAATGATGTCAGTTTATAAAACGATTCGAAAACAGTTGACAAGACAGTTTAAGTGTAAGAAAACCTTTGTTTGATGCACAACTATAATAGATTCAAAAAGGAAACATACAGTTTGTAAGACAGTTTTCTAAAAGTGTTTTAACATGTAAAAACGTTTGAGAAAGCTATTTGAAGTACTCTGTGTGGTTAAACGGCTAAAAGTGTAGTACGTCCAATTGTATGTTAGTTATAAATCACATGTGATTGATTTCATAACCAAAAAGTATAACAAATATTTATGTCTTTCACACGGGGATAACCGTGTGTTTACTTGTATTCCCCCCCTTAAAAGTGTATAAAAAGCATTTATAACTCATTTGAAAGTGTAGATTATAGGGGTATGAAGTCACTTGTTTGAAGTGGTTGATTTGAAGTAGTCGAGAGAAGAATCGAGCAGAACTTCGACAGGAAGAGTTGAAAACGCGGGAAAATCTCGGGATACTCGGGAATCTCGGGAACACGAAACCTTCCTTTGGGACTTGAAGGTGAAAACCGGGGATTTGAGAGGGTCTCGGGGGCATAAACGCAGAGTTTCGGCGCGAGAAAGAAGGGAACTGAGCAATGGAACCCGGAGCCCTTGAAATCTATTTATAGGGGCATTTTTGGGGTGTGCCACGTCGTGGCAAGTGATGGCCACGTCGTGGGGAGTCAAACCTATCCTCTTCCATTGATTGGACGCCCTCAGTCACTTTCCGGGTCGCAACAAGCTTGTGCCACGTCGTGGCAAGCCTGACAGCCTCGGATTTCGGGCCTCGAACTTGTAGAATCCATAACTTTCGCATACGAGCTCCATTTTCGACGTTCTTTATATGCACGCGTAGCTAAAAGTATGATCTACAACTCTCGTTTAGAATTCATCGGCAAATTTTGACTTTATTTTTAATTATTTGTTTTTAACGGGCCGGGACACGAAAAGTCCGTTAAAATTCCATAACTTCTTCATCCGATGTCCGTTTTCGTCAGACTTTTCGCCGTCGCGCTACTATTTTTGAGACCTTGGATGCTCATTTAGGTTGTTTCGGTCAAAAGTCTCTCGAGCTCTATTTCGAGTTTTTAGCTGTCTACTGCTATATCCGGATCTTGGAAAAATAATAACTTCCTCATACGAAGTCAGATTTGGACGTTCTTTTTATGTACGCTCACGGTTTAATGTTATCTACAACTCTCATTTGGATACTTAAGGCTAAAAACTATTGTATTGAAACTTCGCGTTTTTCGTTTAATCGGTGTTGCTGGTTTTGTCCGGATTTTTAGAATGGTTATAACTTCCTTGTTATAAGTCGGATTTTTGTGTTCTTTATATGTATGAAAACCTAGGTACGATTCCTACCACTTTATTTAACCCAAATTAGATTTTAGGAAAGTTATATTTTGACCTAAATTTGACTGGTGTTACATTACATTGTCTCGAAATATCGGGTTGTCACACGTCCCATGCAAGGTCAGTAGCCTACGACTGTCATAGTCTAACGAGGCCACCTGGCATATGATCCGCTCGCACTTCCGGCGCTCCTCCTTCATACCGTCAACCTGCGCCTCTCGGATATGCTCCAAAAGTGGAGTCACCATCGTCATCCTCAAGAAAATGGTTCTGATCGGGGCTGCCTGGAGGCTAAGCATATCGGCGACAACATTAGCCTTCCCCGGGTGGTAGAGGATCTCACAGTCATAATCCTTCACCACATCTAGCCATCGACGCTGCCTCATGTTCAAATTCAGATGATCCATGAGATGCCTCAAACTCTTGTGGTCCGTGTAAATGGTACAACAGGCCCCATAGAGGTAATGTCGCCAAATCTTGAGGATGAAAAGAACCGCCCCCAACTCCAGATTGTGCATCGGGTAGTTCGCCTCGTGAGGCTTCAGCTGCCTCAAAGCGTAGGCGATGACATGCCCTCTCTGCATCTATACCGTGCCCAAGCCCAAAATGGACGCATCGCAGTATACTACAAAATCCTCTACGCCCTCTCGTAGGGCTAGGATCGGTGCCTCACACAACCTCTGTCTCAGTGTCTCGAACACTGCCTGCTGCTCAGGCCCCCAACGAAAGACCACGACCTTCTTCGTCAACTGGTTCAAGGGTACGACTATCTTGGAGAAGTCCTGAATGAATCTCTGATAATAGCCTGCCAGTCCAAGGAAACTCTGAATCTTATATGGAGACTTCAGAACCTCCCATCTCATCACGGCCTCCACTTTGGCCGGGTCGACCAAAATCCCGTTCTGATTGACAAGGTGCCCCAGAAATTACACCTCGCGCAACAAGAACTCGCACTTGGAGAACATGACGTACAAGCTATCCCTCTTCAGAGTATCCAACACCTCCTGCAAGTGCTCCTCATGCTACTCATGTGTATTGGAGTAAATGAAGATATCATCAATGAAAACTATCACAAATCGATCTAGTATCGATCTGCATACACGGTTTATGAGATCCATGAACGCGACAGGAGCATTGGTGAACCCGAAGGGAATCACCACGAACTCGAAGCGGACATAGCGAGTACGAAAAGCAGTCTTCTGCACATCCTCGTCTCTGAACCTCATTTGATGGTAGCCTGAACGCAAATCTATCTTGGAGAGCCAAGATGCCCCCTGAAGCTGGTCGAAAAGATCATCAATCCTCGAGAGTGGGTAACGGTTCTTCACCGTTACCTTGTTTAACTGCCGATAGTCTATACACATCCGATGCGACCCGTCCTTCTTCTTAACAAATAGAATCAGGGCTTCCCAGGGTGAACTGCTCGGTCTAATGAACCCCTTGTCTAACAACTCCTGTAGATGTGTAGACAATTCCTGCATCTTAGGAGGATGTCACACCCCAAAACCGGAACGGCGGAAACGTTCTGGGGCGGAGGACGTCATGTACAGTATCACAACAATGCATAATAGTAAACAAGCAACAACATTATCCATTGCATTAATAATATAATTTAATACAAGTGTGCTATTTGTATAGTTTATAGGACACCAAAAATGAATAATCAAAATAAACACGAGTCTTGAAAGCTTCGTTTTGGTCATCGGTACCTGTCCACTGGTGACCTGAGAATACAAGTTATTTTGAAAGAGTAGATCAGCATTAAAGCTGGCGAGTTCATAAGTATTTTAGTGTCATTGTTTGTATGAAAGTGTTTGTAAATGTTTGTAAGTGTTTGTAGTAAATGTTTGTATCTCCTAGAAAATCCTATATTTTCTACTAAAAAGTACCCTTCTTCTAAGGCCCGAATTTTCTGTATGTTGTTTGTTTAGAAAAGTGTGTATCTTTCCCAAGTATGACTATCATTACCAAAATATAGTTTTCATTACCGTTTATGTGAGAAGATCACAATGTGAATGTAATGGGAAAATAACGATGTACTGTAGTATTGTATATATATATATATATATATATATATATATATATATATATATATATATATATATATATATATATATATATATAACTACCAATGTACTAACTACCTTAAACCAGTTTGTTAATTACGGTAAAATGTGATGAGGTTGTAACCATACTTGATTGACTAGTAATACACGACGATCAAAGACGTCGAAATGGTATGATGTTCGTCACCCGTAGACCTGGAGGTCCCACTGTAGCTAGCAGCAAGGTGTAGGACGGTCAGTCCCGTATAGATCTATACACAAATTCATGCTCTCCCTCCAGGAGACTGTGGTTACAAAACGTGACACAACAGTAGATTGCCATGCCATGAAGTAGTGGCTCACATTAATGTTATAGTATTCTAGTGTTTGTATAGTATGCTCTAGTGTATTGTATGTTCTCTCTGTTTTAGTGTATAGTATGTTCTCTTTGTATAGTGTAGTGTATGTTCTCTTAGTTTCTCATCATAGTAGGTTCTTTCTGTTTCTCATAATAGTTTGTTTTTTTGGTTTCTGCTAATAGTAAGTTTGTATTTGACTCATGAATGAACTGACTCTTGTATGCTTCATTGTACTAGAAGTAGTGAGTAGTAAACCTCTAAACTATACCTATTATAGTTTACTAGTAATGTTGTTTGAACGACTGTGTATGTTTGTATACCTTTGCTACCCAAAGGTGCTGAACTGATGTAAGAACTTTTATATCTATACATATATACATAATATATAACTAAGGTTCAAACAACACTCGTACAATTAACCGAATACCCTAAGTCCACAACCAAACAAGGAACATGAAATAAAGTGAGTTATCAGTCCTAAGTCCTTTCAACCTTACTTATATGACTATATCTATATAGACATGATTTTGACAATATATATAAGTTTAAAAGAGTTAAACAAAGAGTTTAACATATAAAAGAGTTTTTAACCATTTGAATGGTAACAGATGACTTGATGTCAGTCTATAAAATGTTTTGAAGACTTTTTGTTGGGTAAAAGAGTTACAGTAAAGAAAATCCACTTGTTTGATAGTTATTAATCACATGTGATTGATATAATAACTATAATGTTTCTACTTGTATCCCCCCATTAGAGCATTTAAAATCATTTAGAAGATAAGTTAAGGGGTATGAACTCACCTGTAGTGAGTGATACGAATGTAAGATCAATTTAGGATGCTAAGTGTCAAGTGAAGCCTCGAGCACAAACGGATGCTAATAAGCATATAATGATACATATATGAATATAATTAGTGTATATACAACTAATCATGCAAGGAAACCACTTTAGGGACTAGGAAACACTTGGATTGAAGTGTTTTAATCACATATGATTGAATCAAATGGAGTTTACGGCCACACCTTAGAGTTTACGGCCACTCCTTTGGTGTTTACGGCCAAGGGGAGTTTACGGCCGTAGAGTATGACTTTAAGAGGTGTTTAGGGCCCTAAATAGCATTCACTAAGTGTTCACGACCCTAGGCTTGGACTTAAGATGATTTTGTGGCCAAGATAAGCACCAAGACAAGGGTTTACGACCATGCAAGGGTTTACGGCCGTAAACTCTTGGTGTTCATGTAATATATGATGTTTTAAGGCAAGGAATCATGTGCTTATCAAGCCTAACTAGAAGATAGAAGAAAGACTCACACTTTTGAAGGCTTCTAATGAGTTCACGGCGCAAGAACAAGTAGGTGTTCTTGGTGAAAGTAAAGAAAACTTGAAGATCTACCCAAAAAGAGATATTTCATGGATGAAAACATGAATCTTCACTAGATAAAGAAGAATATCAACTTGAAAATGGAAAGATTACTTACAAGATTGAAGATCAAGGTGGAAGCTATTGATGATACTGGAGAGGAAATCGAGTTCTTGAGGTGGGAGTGTAAGAATAAGGTGAAAAATAAAGGAATATCTTATATGAAGGGAAGAGTTCACAGCCAAGGAGGTGTTTACGGTCGTAAACTCTAGTTTACGGTCGTAAGCTCCAATACTTGGAGTTTTCCGGCTTGTATGCTACGCACTGAACTCTACAAGATACTTCCTAACACTCCTTCCTTGAAGGCACTAGGCTTAGAACCCTCAAACAGACGCTAAACAATGCTAAAAGATAGCTGAAACAAGTCTGACTTTGATTGAATTGAATGGCTGTACAAGATAGAAATTTCGGGTTGTCACATCATCCCCCCGCTAGAGAGAATTTCGTCCTAAAATTAGAGTTTAAGCAATTAAGCAAATTAAGCTATTACAAATAACTAAGCGAAAAGATGAGGATATTTCAGTTTCATTTGATCCTCGCGCTCCCAAGTGAATTCAGGTCCTCGCTTGGCATTCTAGCGAACCTTCACTATCGGGATACGACTTTGCTTCGTTTGCTTGACCTCTCGGTCCATGATCTCTGCTGGTTCTTCCACGAAGTTGAGGCTCTCGTTGATCTCGATCTCGTCAAGTGGGATTACAAGAGTCTCGTCGGACAAACACTTTTTCAAGTTCGAGACGTGGAAGGTAGAATGTACGTTACTAAGTTTGCGAGGTAGTTTGAGTTTGTAAGCTATAGGGCCAGTTCTAGCGATAATCTCGAAAGGCCCTACGTATCTTGGATTTAGCTTTCTACACTTTCTGAAGCATATCAAGCCCTTCCAGGGTGAGACCTTCAATAGAACATGGTCACCAACCAGGAATTCCAAAGGTTTTCTCTTGTCTGTGTAGATTTTTTGTCGGTCTCTAGAGGCTTTCAATCGTTCACGAGTTTGAACGACCTTCTCTGTCATTTCCTGGATGATTTTTGGACCTATGAGAGTGCTGTCAGGAACGCGTTCTTTAGCTAACTGCGTGCCACCCACCTCAGCCCAACACAGAGGGGATCTGCACTTCCGACCATAGAGGGATTCAAATGGAGTAGCCTTTATGCTGGTGTGATAACTATTATTGTAGGAGAACTCGACAAGGGGTAGATGAATATCCCATTCCTTCCAAAAGTCAATCACATAGGGTCACAACATATCTTCCAATGTTTGAATAGTCCTCTCACTTTGTCCGTTGATTTGCGGATGGTAGGCTGTACTTATGTCCAACCTAGTTCCTGGGGAATTTTGTAGCGACTGCCAGAACCTTGAAGTGAATCTACTATCTCTATCAGAGATAATGGATATTGGAACACCATGCAGTCGTACAATCTCCCTAATGTAGGTTCTAGTGAGTTTCTGCATCTTGTCAGTTTCTTTGATAGACAGGAAGTGTGCGGACTTGGTTAACCTGTCTATGATCACCCAAATGGTATCGAGACCACCCGTTGTCTTGGGCAACTTGGTTATGAAGTCCATTGTGATCCGCTCCTACCTGCATTACGGTATCTTCGGTTGCTGTAGTAAACCCGATGTTTTCTGGTATTCGACCTTAACCTTGACGCAAGTAAGGCACTTGCTCACGAAGGTAGCAATCTCTGCTTTCATGTTAGGCAACCAGTATAGCTTTTTAAGATCCAGATACATCTTATCTGAACTTGGATGGATAGAATATCGAGTGTTGTGCGCTTCGGTCATGAACAAGTCTCTGAAACCACCGTGTCATGGTGTCCGGATCCGATCCATGAGATATAAGGCTCCGCCACCCTTGACTTCGAACTTCTTATCCATCCCTCTCAGGGATTCACCTGCCACATTTTCAGGTTTCATGGCTTCAAGCTAAGCCTCCTTAATTTGTGTGGACAGATGTGAATGGATAGTCATAGTCAATGATTTGACTCTACGACCAGAGTATTCTTTCCGACTTAGGGCGTCAGCTACTGCATTGGCTTTACCAGGATGATAACAAATTTCGCATTCGTAGTCATTGAGTAGCTTGACCACCGTCGTTGTCTCATATTGAGATGCTTCTGGTCGAATATGTGTTGAAGGCTTCTCTGGTCTGTAAAGATAGTGATTTTTGTACCATACAGGAAGTGTCTCCAGATCTTCAGAGCAAACACAACCGCTCCTAACTCAAGATCATGTGTGGTTTAGTTGACTTCGTGTGTCTTTAGCTGCCTTGAGGTATAGGCGATGACCTTAACTCATTGCATAAGAACACAGCCGAGTCCTTGGTTGGATGCATCGCAATAAACCACAAAGTCTTCTATTCCTTCTGGGAGGGATAGTATCGGTGCGCCGCATAAGGCTCGTTTCAGCGTTTTAAACGCCTTCTCTTGTTTCTCTTCCCAGTCAAAGGCCACGCCTTTCTTGGTCAATGTAGTAAGCGGTTTTGCGATCCTAGAGAAGTTCTAAATCAACCTACGATAATAGCCAGCGAGGCATAGAAGTTGACGAATTTCTGTAGGTGTCTTCGCTGCTGGCCAATTCTGAATGGCCTTTATTTTGGAAGGATCCACATGAATTCCCTCTTCACTAACAACGTGACCCAAGAATTCGACTCTTCGAATCCATAACTCGCACTTTGAGAACTTCACATAGAGCTTCTATGATCGTAATGTTCCCAAGATCTGACGTAGATGCTTGCTATGCTCTTCCTTATTACGAGAGTAGATAAGTATGTCATCAATGAACACAATGACGAACTGATCCAAGGATGGTATACCGTATTCATTAAGTCCATGAATACTGTGGCTGCGTTAGTCAATGCGAATGGCATCACTACAAACTCGTAGTGTCCATAACGAGTTCGGAAGGCTGTCTTAGGAACATCCTCCTCAAGCACTCGTAACTGGTGATACCTGGTGTGACAACCCGAAACTTCTGTCTTGTACAATTAATCAATTCTATCAATGTTAAACTTGATTCCGTCACCTTTTAACACCGTTTGAGGATTCATTTAAGTGTTCTAGGCTTGTGTAAAACCAAGGTTGAGTTTAGGGATGAACTATCAAGCTGTAAATTAGGAAAACCGAGCCATACACCCTTTTGGGAGTAATGTACGGCCATACACACGGGTGTGCGGCTGCACACCCACCCCATGACCACACACTGAGGGTAGTGGGTGACTCACACCTAGATATATGAGGAGACCCCCTCCCTTCATTCTTTTCTTTTTTAACTGTACACTACTACTTTCTCTCTCTAGAATCTTCATCCAAGAATCCTCCAAAGGCTTCAAAAACGTAAGTAATCCATCCCCAAAATAGTTATACTTGAAAGATCCCTTGATTCTTCATGTTTCAACATGGTTGTTCACTCTTTGAAGGTGTACAACCACACACCTTCATAAGATTGGTCATACACACCTTAAAGGCTCTCCAAAGTGAGAGTTTGGCCCCCCATCTTCTAGTTGGACTTGGTATTAGCCTTAATGCACCTCAAAATTGACATCTTGGGCATGAACATTGAGAGTGTATGACCGCACACCCCTTTGTACATCCATACACCCCTTTGTACGGCCGCACGTACAGCCTAAGGGCCGTACACCCACTTTGATGATCATATTTGGCCTCAAACTTGCAATACCACTCAGTATGGGACCTAGAACCACTCCTTGGATGCTAGTAGGACCTTGGAAACACCTCAAAAACACATCCCTTCATGAGTGTACGACTGTACACTCATGGTCCGTACACCCATGGCCGTACACACCCTTAGGGTGGCCGTACACCTCCCTCATTTGATCACATATGGCCTCGACACTTAGTTCAAGTATTCCGAAGTCCTTAGAGTGGTTTCCTATCTTGTTTAGTCATGAAATACCCTAATATAATATATATGTGCTATTATATGTTAAATAGGATCTATTTGCGTACGAATCATCAGTTGACACTCAACATCCATACTGGTCTTACATTCTAATCCTACGTCAAACAGTGAGTTCATACCCCTACACTTTTATGATTTTAAATGTTTTCGGGGGGGGGGGGGGATTACAAGCCCAACACAAAGTTTTCAACAAGTCAAACTTATGAAACTTATACAAATCAATGATTTTCATAAAGGGACACTTTCTAAATTTAATTGCATAGTTTTCCGAACATTTCACGAACATAACATTACAGTCAACTATAAAGGGTATAGTTTGGGAATTTCATTACCGGTTTTACAAATGCAAACTACTAACACTATTGAATACATAAACTATGATAGATTTATTCTACATTACTACGAGAGTACAATAGTAAATAATTATTTTAGTATAATTATTTTTACTCTACAAATCATACATCGGATTTACATACGAAAGTACAGTACACCTATATATTATTACTCGTAAAGTCGTTAACTTAATTGGAAGACACATCCTTTGGCGCTTACAACATTAACTAATTGGAGGACTACGCTTAATAACCAAAATTTCTTGGAGGGAAAGCGTGGATTTTGTGTATAGATCTATACGGGACTGACTATCCCGCACCTGGCTGTTAGCTACAGTCGGATCGGCAAGTCTACGGGTGACAAATGTCATAAAGGATATCGGTGTCTATTTCACGCCATATCAAGTTTAAGTATGGTCATAAAACTCACCAATAGTACGACATATTTACGTAATAATACATACCTCTCATGAACAATTGCTTTAATAACATAAGTGTGACACTTATGCCTTACACTTTCATAACTATTAAAGCAACAAACACATACAAGGGAAAATAAGGGATTTTCCCAGACTAAACCTCATACTTTACATACTGGTGGTAGTCAGGGTTTTCAAACGGATCATACTTTACATACTTTTGGTAGCCAAGGTTTTCAAACGGATCATAATTTACTTACTGCTGGTAGCTAGGGTTTTCAAACGAATCATACTTTACCTACTGGTGGTAGCCAGGGTTTTCAAACGGATCATACTTTACATACTGGTGGTAGCCAGGGTTTTCAAACGTATCATACTTTACTTACTGGTGGTAGCCAGGGTTTTCAAACGGAACATAGTTTACTTACTGGTGGTAGCGAGGGTTTCGATTCAAATCATACTTTACATATAATGAAAATCAATCATTTATACAAATTCGTTGACTAGTTTTCATTACAAAAACCTGCTTATGAACTCACCAACTTTATGCTGATATGTTTTCAAAATCGCTTGTATTCTCAGGACAACAATAGACAGGTACCCTCGCCAGCTTTTGGAGAAGACGGAGCATTTTGGAGTCTCGTCTTTTACTTTTGTGATATATTAAATGTATACAAACTGTGTTTTTAAATAGATGTAAATATTCATATGTAATGTAATGCTTGTGTTTACTTTGATTACTATGATGCAATTGTTGTGATACTACGCATGACATCATCCACCTCCGAACGTTTCTGCCGTTTATATTACGGTTCAGGGGTGTGACAGATTGGTATCAGACCTATTGTTTATAGTGAACTAAGTAAACCGAACCTTACATGGTATACAACTATAAACCCTAAGGTGCCGAAGCGCTCTGAACTAAAAGTATACTTTAAATATAAGTATTTTACAAGAAGTATACAAGTATACCTACATACCAGAAACAGTGTCATAAGTAGAACAAAACAAAAGTATTTGGATGTTGGACACTACGGTTAAACCTGGGCAGTTATGTAATCATGTCTATGGTCAATATAGCCTGATCAACTATATTTATTCGAGACATGACCAACATGTGCTTGGGAGTGACTGTGATGTTGCAACATGCCTAAAACTTACCAAGTATTCATAACACTAAACATCAATAGAAGAAAACATGCGACTTAAAATACTATAGGAGTATTTTTACTAGAGTCAAATACGTTACAGAGATTCACTTCCAAGTGTTGCTACTCATTCCTTTTAGCGATAGTTTGCTCGCATTAGTAGCATTTCTTTGTTTATCGCTTAGTAGAACACTTTATCCATTAGAATGAGATATATCTTGCTTCATATCTCTTGATTTAAATTCAGGGGACTTATCATCATCTTCTTCCTGATTGTTCTAGAAGAAGATGCCTCCCCGAAGAAGACCCATCAGAAGGAAAAACGATACTCTGCCACCGCCACCTCCTTAATTCGAGCCTGCTGTGTTTCAGGAAGCTGTTACTTCCGCTGTAGCTACCACAATGTCACAGATAAATTCTGGTGGCTCTAGCGGGTCGGGAAGTAGTGCCCAATCCCTCAATCTTGATGGAAGCCAGGGACACCAGAAGGATTGTTCGTACAAGGAATTTATAAACGCAAAGACCAGATCCTTTGATGGCAATGGAGGTGTCATTGCCTTAACTCGGTGGATTGAGAAGATCGAATCGGTCTTCGAGATCTGTGCATGTTTCGAAGCCAACAAGGTGAAATTCGCATCTTGCACCTTCACCAACAGAGCACTGACCTGGTGGAATAGTCGGGTCAAATCCTTAATCTTGCCAGTAGCAAATGCTATGGGTTGGGAGAGCTTGAAAGATCTCATGCTTGCTGAATACTGCTTGAGGGGCGAGATGCAGAAACCGGAGCACGAGCTTTGGAACCTTAAGATGAAGGGCTCTGACATTTCCGCATACACAACTAGATTCTGTGATCTAGCTCTTCTTTGTTTGGGAATGGTCACCCCAGAAAGCAAAAAGATAGAAAGATACATTTGGAGATTGATGCCACCAACGCAAGCAAATGTCTTGGCCGCTAGGCCAGCCACTTTTGACAACGCTAAGTGCCTGGTGTAGACTCTTATAGATCACGGAGTTGATCTTGATGCAATAGTAGCCGCTCCCGAACCAGCGAAGGCGAGTGGTGGGAAGAGAAAGTTCTGGAAATAGCGAATGGGCCAGTCTTCGCAGAAGCCCTCAAAGAAACAGCAAGCAGTGGCAGTCCATGCTGCTACCACTCCTACCGCTATTCTGACGACTTAAGCACTTACCAGTAGATATACTGGTACCCTTCCTCGGTGCGACAAGTGAAATTATCATCATAATCCCAAACCATTCCGTGAAATGCTCTGCAATAGTTGTGGCAAAAAGGGGCACACAACTCGAGTTTGTAAGGCACCAGTCCAACCAACCAATTAGGCGTCTGGAGCAAGTGTCGGTTAAGCCTGTTATGGCTGTGGTGAGGTCGGACACTACAAGAGAAATTGCCCCAAGACATCAACTGCTGGCAACACGGGGAGGAAGTTGCAGATCCTGCAGTTGTTACGGGTAGGTTCCTCCTTGACGACTCTTATGCATGCATTCTTTTCGATTCTGGTGCAGAGAGAAGTTTTGTTAGTCATGCATTTTAGCATCTTCTCAAACATAAACCCCAACCTCTAACTGAAACATTTACCATTCACATGGCTAACGGTGAGAAAGAGAGCACTAATGACGTATTCGTGAGCTATACCCTTACCCTAAATGATCATTCCTTTCCCATCGATCTTATGCTAGTTTCCATAAATAGCTTCGATGTCATCATTGGCATGGATTGGCTTAGTCCCACTCATGCCGATATCCTTTGTTACGAAAAACCTATTTGTCTCAATCTTCCCTCTGGTGAAACCCTATTATTTATGGCGATAAGCTCAGCTCGAACCTCCGTATCATTTCGTGCATCAAAGCCCAAAAATTTATGCGAAAGGAGTACCAGGCATTCCTAGCTCATGTCGTTAACGAAAAGCAGGAAGTTAAAGACCTCGAGAGCATCCCCGAAGTCTGCAACTTTCCTGATGTCTTTCCCGAGGAGCTTCCGGGAATTCCTCCCGAGCGTCAAGTTGAGTTTCGCATCGACCTAATCCCTGGAGCTACCCCCGTAGCTAAAACCCCATACCTTTTAGAGCTAGCAGAAATGCAAGAGTTGTCCAGCTAGATCAATGAGCTGCTCAACAAGGGATTCATCAGACTGAGTTCCTCACCTTGGGGAGCCCTGGTCTTATTTGTAAAAAAAAGGATGGATCTTTCCGGATGTGCATTAACTATCGCGAACTAAACAAACTCACCGTCAAAAACCATTATCCTCTTCCTCGAATTGACGAACTCTTCGACCAACTTCAAGGAGCCAGCTACTTCTCAAAAATAGACCTAAGATCAGGGTACCATCAACTGCGAGTCCACAAGAGTGATGTTCTTAAGACAACATTTCAGACTCGATATTGTCACTACGACTTTGTAGTTATGCCTTTCGGTCTAACCAACGCACCGACGGTATTCATGGACCTGATGAATTGGGTGTGCCACTCTTTTCTGGACAAATTTGTAATCGTGTTCATCGACGTTATACTTGTTTATTCCCGAAGTGAGGAAGATCATAGACAACACTTGAGACTAGTGCTGGAAACTCTAAGGATGGAGAATGTATACGCGAAATTCTCCAAGTGCAATTATGGATTTGAAAAGTAACCTTCCTAGGTCACGTGGTAAGTGAGGAAGGCATACACGTGGACCCTTCCAAAATCAAAGCGGTAGAGAGCTGGTCAGCACTGCACACACCAACAGAAATCCGTCAATTCTTCGGCCTCGCTGGCTATTATTGCAGGTTTATCCAAAATTTCTCCAGGATTGCCAAAACCTTAACCACTCTGACTCAGAAAGGTGTACCCTTTTTTTGGAGTGAAAAGCAAGACACTACATTCCAAACATTGAAGTAGGCCCTATGCAGCTCACCTATCCTGTCTCTGCCCGAAGGGACGGAGGACTTCGTTATCTACAATGATGCATCCAACCAGGGCCTAGGTTGTGTGCTCATGCAGCGAGAAAAGGTTATTGCTTATGCCTCGAGACAGCTGAAAGCACACGAGGTGAATTATACAACTCACGATCTAGAGTTGGGAGCAGTGGTCTTCGCATTGAAAATATAACGATATTACCTCTACGGAACCAAGTGCACCGTCTTTACCGATCACAAGAGCCTATAGCATATCTTCGATCAGAAAGAGTTGAACATGTGGCAACGGCGATGGCCTTAGCCGAAAAGAGTACTCTGGTCACAATGTGAAATCACTGACCATGACCATCCATTCCCACTTATCTGCACAAATCAGAGAGGCTCAGCTGGAGGCCTTAAAGCCAGAAATCAAGCCGGATGAAGCATTGAGGGGAATGGAGAAAAACTTGGAGATCAGGGGAGACAAAGTCTATTATTTCATGAACCAGATCTGGACTCCAAAGTTCGGTGGTTATAGAGAGGTTCTCATGAACGAAGCTCACAAGACTAGATACTCCGTTCACCCAGGTTCGGACAAGATGTACCTTGATCTCAAGAAACTATATTGGTGGGCAAATATGAAAGAAGAGATCGCTACCTTCATGGGCAAGTTTTGACTTGCGCCAAGGTGAAGGTCGAATATCAGAAGCCCTCAGGGTTACTTCAGCAGCCGGAGATACCTGAGTGGACGTGGGAGAGGATTACCATGGACTTTATCACTAAATTACCCAAATCTCCGAGTGGGTACGATACCATATGGGTAATTGTCGACCGATTGACAAAATCCGCTCACTTCCTGGCAATCAAAGAAACTTTCAAAATGGAAAAGCTCACACGAATCTACATCCAAGAAATAGTTCGACTACACGGTGTACCTGTGTCCATTATCTCTGATCGAGATAGCAGGTTCACCTTGAGATTTTGGCAGTCCCTGCAGAAAGCCCTTGGAGCTAAGCTGGATATGAGCACAACTTACCATCCTGAGACAGATGAAAAGAGTGAGAAAACCATCCAGACCTTGGAAGACATGTTGAGAGCATGTTTCATCGACTTCGGTAAGTCATGGGACACCCATTTGCCCTTGGTTGAGTTGTCCTACGAGAATAGTTACCATACCAGCATCAAGGCTTCGCCTTTTGAAGCCGTGTATGGCCGTAACTGCAGATCCCCTCTGTGTTGGGCTGAGGTGGGTGATACGTAGCTAGCCAAGGGACAAGCCCCCGACAACAATCTCACAGGCCCAGAGATCATCTGTGAAACCACAGAAAAGATCGTACAAATCCGGGAACGACTGAAAGCCTCGCGAGACAGACAAAAGAGCTACGCCGATAAACGACGAAAACCCTTGGTGTTCCAGGTTGGAGACCGTGTTTTGTTGAAGGTCTCACCCTGGAAAGGTATGATACGATTTGGAAAGCGTGGAAAGCTAAATCCAAGGTACATAGGACCATTCGAGATCCTGGCTAGGATCGGTCCCGTAGCATACAAACTTCGTTTACCTCAAGAGCTTAGTAACATCCATCCCATCTTCCGTGTCTCGAATCTTAAGAAGTGTTTATCTGATGAGACCCTTATGATCCCTCTCGATGAGATTGAAATCAACGAGAACCTCAACTTTGTGGAAGAACCAGTCGAAATCATGGATCGGGAGGTCAAGCAAACAAAACAAAGTCACATCCCGATAGTGAAGGTTCACTGGAGTGCCAAGCGGGGACCTGAATTCACTTGGGAGAGTGAGAATTCAGTTAAAAAGAAGTACCCCCATCTTTTTACAAGACCATGATTTGTATCTCTATTCTTGAATTTCGGGACGAAATTCCCTCTAACGGGGGATGATGTGACAACCCGAAACTTTTTTCTTGTACAATTAATCAATTCTATAAATGTTAAACTCGATTCCGTCACTTTTTAACACCGTTTGAGGATTTTTTTAAGTGTTCTAGGCTTGTGTACAACCAAGGTTGAGTTTATGGATGAACTATGAAGTTGTAAAGTAGCAAAACCGGGCCATACACCCTCTTGGGAGGAGTGTATGGCCGTACACACGAGTAAAGATGAAAGTGGGTCCAAACCCGGAATGGATGGACTTGGACCCAGAAAACCCAGAACCAGTTAATGGGGTTTTGTAGAACCGGAAACTGGACCGGTGGATAGGAACCGGTTCCAATTCGGTTCCGGGTAAAGTGGGTCTAGAACCGAAAAACCCGGAAACATCAAAGTGGGTAGGTTGGAACCAGATAAAGTGGGTTTAGAACTGGAAAACCCGGAAAACCGGAATTTTTTGGTAATTACTTACTACTTAGTGGGTTGAACTTTGAAAATTTTCATATTGATATCTCGACTTTGGCCGATTGTAACTCATTGAATATAAAACCAAAATTAACAAAATTATAGTCTAAAATCATGTACAAACTCTAAAGTAAACTCTAGAAAAATCCGCATGTCAATCCGACTTTAAATGAATTTGATATGCATGTGTTAACATTTTCACATAATACAAAGTACAAAAATAAATAGCTAAAAAGTTGAAAATTTTCAGTTGTGATATTCCGACTGCGGAGGACTGTAAATCATTGAATGTTAAACCAAAAATGACAAAATTATAGTCTAAAATCATGTACAAACTGTAAACTACAAGTTGGAAAAAACCACATGTCAATCCGACTTCAAACGAATTAGATATGCATGTTTTAAAACATTCACCGAATACAAAAAAAACTAAAAAATTAAAAACTTTCAGCTTTGATATATCGACTTTGGGTGACTGTAAGTCAATGAATATAAAACTAAAAATGGCAAATTTATAGTCTAAAATCATGTACAAACTCTAAACTAAATGTTGGAAAAAACCGTATGTCCATCGGAGCTGAAACGAATGAGATATGAAGCTTTTAAACGTTTCACAAAAAACTGGTTCCGGCCCTAAAAGTGGTTCCAGTTCCAAAAACCGGTTCTGGTTTTTAGACCCGATTTACCCGGACCCGATGGACCCAAACCCGGATTACCCGGAAGCCAGATAAAGCCAATTTTTAAACCAGATTCGGAACCGGTTTTATATATTCCAATTCTAGCGGTTCCGGTTCTGGTCCGATTCTGGTTCCGGTCCGGTTTTCTGGTTCTAAATCTCATCCCTACACACGAGTGTGCGGTCGGGTCACTCACACCTATATATATGAGAGACCCCCTTCCTTCTTTCTTTTCTTCTTTTGGCTGCACACTACTACTTTGTCTCTCTAGAATCTTCATCCAAGAACCCTCCAAAGGCTTAAAAAACGTAAGTAATCCATCCCCCAACTAGTTATACTTGAAAGATCCCTTGATTCTTCATGTTTCAACATTGTTCTTCACCCCTTGAAGGTGTACGGCCGCACACCTTCATAAGATTGGCCGTACACACCTTAAAGGCTCTCCAAAGTGAGAGTTTGGCCCCCATCTTCTAGTTGGACTTGGTATTAGCCTTAACGCACCTCAAAATTGGAATCTTGGGCATGAACATGGAGAGTGTACGACCGCACACCCCTCTGTACGGCCGCACACACACCCTTACGGCTGTACACCCACTTTGATGATCGTATTTGGTCTCAAACTTGCAATACCACTTAGTATGGGACCTAGAACCACTACTTGGATGCTAGTAGGACCTTGGAAACACCTCAAAAACACATCCCCTCATGAGTGTATGACCGTACACTTATGGGCTGTACACCCATGGCCGTACACACCCTTACGGTGGCTGTACACCTCCCTCATTCGATCACATTTGGTTTCGACGCTTAGTTCAAGTATTCACGGGTCCTTAGAGTGGTTTCTTGTCATGTTTAGTCATGAAATACCCTAATATAATACACATATGTGCTATTATATGTTAAATAGGATCTATTTGCGTACGAAACATCAGTTGACACTCAACATCCATACCGGTCAGTGAGTTCCTACCCCTATGCTTTTATGTTTTAAACGTTTTCAGGGGGGAAGACAGGCCCAACATAAGGTTTTCAACAAGTAAAACTTATGCAATTTATACAAATCAATGATTTTCATAAAGCATTTAGATACTTAATTCCTTTTGTAGTATGCAGAGCATAAGGGACACTTTCTAAATTTAATTGCATAGTTTTCCGAACATTCCACGAACATAACATTAAAGTCAAACTATAAAGGGTATAGTTTGGGAATTTCATTACCAGTTTTACAAATGCAAACTACTTACACTATTAAATACATAAACTACGACAGATTTAGTTTACATTACTACGAGAGTACAACAGTAAATAATTATTTTATTATAATTATTTTTACTCTACAAATCATACATCAGATTTACCTACGAAAGTACAATACGCCTATACATTATTACTCGTAAAGTTGTTAACTTAATTGGGAGACACGTCCTTGGGCGCTTACAACATTAACTAAGTGGAGGACTACGCTTATGAACCAGAATTTCATGGAGGGAAAGCGTGGATTTTGTGTATAGATATATACGGGACTGGCTATCCCGCACCTGGCTGCTAGCTACAGTCGGACCGACAGGTCTACGGGTGATAAATGTTATAAAGGATATCGGTGTACGTTTCGCACCATATCAAGTTTAAGTATGGTGATAAAACTCGCTAATAGTACAACATATTTACGTAATAATATATACCTCTCATGAACAATTGGTTTAATAACATAAGTGTGACACTTATGCCTTAAAATTTCAGAACTATTAAAGCAGCAAACACATACCAGGGGAAATAAGGGATTTTCCTAGACTAAACCTCATACTTTACATACTGATGGTAGCCAGGGTTTTCAAACGGATCATACTTTACATACTTGTGGTAGCCAAGGTTTTCACACGGATCATAATTTACTTATTGGTGGTAACCAGGGTTTTCAAACGAATCACACTTTACTCACTGGTGGTAGCCAGGATTTTCAAACGGATCATACTTTACATACTGGTGGTAGCCAGGGTTTTCAAACGGATCATACTTTACTTACTGGTAGTAGCCAGGGTTTTCAAATGGAACATTCTTTACTTACTGGTGGTAGCCAAGGTTTCGATTCAAATCATACTTTACATATAATGAAAATCAATCATTTATACAAATTCATTGACTAGTTTTCATTACAAAAACCTGCTTATGAACTCACCAGCTTTATGCTGATACGTTTTCAAAATCGCTTGTATTCTCAGGACAACAATAGACAGGTACCCTCGCCAACTTTTGGAGAAGACGAAGGATTTTGGAGTCTCGTCTTTTACTTTTGTGATATATTAAATGTATACAAACTGTGTTTTCCAAAATATGTAAGTATTCATATGTAATGTAATGGTTGTGTTTACTTTGATTACTATGATGCAATTGTTATGATACTATGCATGACGTCATCCACCTCCAAACGTTTCCGTCGTTTATATTACGGTTCGGGGGTGTGACACTTGGATCTCAGATCTATCTTAGAAAAATAATTCTCCCCTTGTTGTTGGTCGAACAAATCATCAATGCGAGGCTGAGGGTAATGATTCTTGACGGTTAGTTGGTTCAGTTCTCTATAGTCGATGCACATACAGAACGATCCGTCTTTCTTCTTCACGAACAAGACCGGAGCTCCCCAAGGTGTGTAGCTTGGACTAATAAAGCCCTTGCTGATCAGTTCGTTAAGTTGACCAGATAGCTCCTGCATCTCAGCTGGTGCTAGACGATAGGTCGATTTGGCTATTGGGTAGCCCCTGGAACTAAGTCGATCCTGAACTCGACTTGACGTGGTGGAGACAATCCTTGGAGTTCTTCTGGAAAGATGTCGGGAAAGTCGCGTACTTCTGGGATATTCTTTATGTCCTTTGTCTCTTGGATTGTATCGACAACATGAACAAGGAATGCATGACATCCATTTCACAAGTACTTCTGGGCTTTAATACTCTAGATGATACGAAGGTTCGTGCTGGGTTTGTCACCATAGATAACTAGAGTTTCGCTAGACGGCATATTAAGGCAAACTGCCTTCTCGTAAGACATGATGTCAGCACGATGAAGACTCAACAAATCCATGCCGATAATGACATCAAAACTTTTAATGGAGACCGGTATGAGGTCGATTGGAAATTAATGGCTATCTAGAGTTAGAGTACAACCTATTTATATACTGCTGGTGCTCTCAGTCTTTCTGTTAGCCATTTCTATAGTGAACGGTTCTTTAAGTGTACACAATTGTTGTTTAAGTAAGTGAGAAAATTTCTGGTTCACGAAACTCCTCTCTGCTCCACTATCAAACAGTATGCATGCATATGAGTTATTGAGGAGAAACTTACCAGTGACCACTGTGGGGTCGCAGCCGCTTCCTCGTGGCCTATAGCCAAAACTCTTCTCACTCCGCCAGCGTTCCCTGCCTTCGGGCAGTTCCTCTTGTAGTGACCCACCTCGCCATATGCGCAACAAGTCTAACCCACACCGACGCCGTGGACTTGGGTGATTGGCCTTTCCGGAGCCTTGTAGAAATGGGAAGTGTGCCCTTTCCTGTTGAAGTTAGCGCACTGCATTTCCCGGCAGGGTCCGTTGTGATGGAAGCTGCACTTGTTGCACTTGGGCATGCCCCCAGCATACTACTTCTTTGGCGCAGTAGCAGTAGGTTCTATTGCAGCAAGAACGACCATGACCTGATGTTTTTTGGCAGAGTTCTACGCCGCGTTACTCTTCTTGTTATCCCAAAACTTTCGCTTGTTGCTAGTGGCTTTGGAGGGTTCTGGGATGGCCAGGGTTGTTGTTGTAGTTGGGGTGCGGACTCCATGATCGATGGGCCTCTGTGCCAATTGCTTGGCACTATCGAAGGTAGTGGGGTTTGAAGCTAATACATTCCCCTGAAATGGAGGCACCTCCCCCATATATACCTCTATATTTTCTTTCCCTCAGTAGGGACCATTCCCGGACATAGTGCCACCAGATCGTTGAATTTGGCAGTATAGGCCACTATATCGGAGACCTTCATGGTCAGGCTCCAGTGTTCCTGTTCAAGTTTCTAAACTTCTCCCTGCGGGCAATATTCTTCTATCATGAGCTCCTTCAGAGCTTCCCAGCCCATAACATTAGCCACTATTAGAGTTAGTGACTTGACATGGCTATTCCACCACGTCAGGGCTCTGTCCGTGAAGGTGCAGGCAGCAAATTTAACTTTGCTTCCTTCCAGAAAGGAACATATCTCAAAGATTGATTCTGTTTTCTCGAACCATTGTGAGAGGGAAATGATTCCGCCAGTCCCGTTGAAGGACCTGAGCTTGCAGTTGATGAAGTCCTTGTACGAGCACTCTCTGGAGCGCACTGGAACATCACCTTGAGTGGAATGAACTGTTGTTCCACTAGCACTGAATTGGGCTAAGGCTGCCGAAACAGCTGCCGCCACTACAGCTTGAATAGCTGCCATATTTTATTGTGGAGGAGGCGGAAGTTGTGTAGGAGTTATCAGAGGATTACGCCTTGTCACTGTCCGTGGAAGCATCGTTCAACTAAAAGTTTACAAAGACGAAGATGATAGTAAGAATCAATTGCAAGTATAATGAGAGTGATCCATGGACTAACTCTCTATAGTCCAACAAAACAAATGAGAGTATGATTGATATAGAGACGTAGCAGTAAAAGTGTAAAAGCACTTGGATATAGTTTTCCCAAAATATTTGATGTCTGTCAATAATATTGGCATTAATGATGTAACAAGTTCGGGAAAAATGAGCTAGAAGTAGGTCTTACATCAAACCAGAATGGTAAAATTTTGATAGTACTAATACCTTAAAAGGCTAACAAGTTCAAAGTCTTATTATAAACAGGAAACTAAAATTAGAGCTTTTACGTAGACCTAAGTTATATCCATAAAAGAAAGTTGAGTAGGCTCTATCTGCGACGAGAACCACTAGAATGAGTCCTTGATTCTGCCAGACAGCGCTCCATGTCCCTCATGCGCCTTTCAAATGTTTCCTGACGAGCTCGATGTTCCCTGACCTCGGCTAGGGTTGCAGTAAGTTATCTTTGCAGGGCCGCATTATGGTTCTGAGTTCTTTCATGATCAGTTTCCAGATGGAGAATGCGAACGTTATTGACTCCTGCATCGACATCAATCTCCAGGATTCGGTTGATGGCTGCCCTAACCTGCTCATCACTACATGCAACCTTGCGGACTAGAATAGGCAGGACTCTGTCTGCTGAGCCTCCCTCGCTTAGGTTGTAGAAACTTCTATCTTCGTTGTAGGGTAAGGCTTGACCCTGTTCGTGACTCCATCTGTTTAAGTTTGTTGTCCACAGGGGCATGGGACCTTGAAATGTTGGACGAGGGTTACAATTTGGGATTAGAGCCACCAGGGGTAGGTTATTAACTTCTGGCTCGGAGTCAGAATCCTCTGGAAAGTTCTCTGTGAAGTCATCATCCAAAGGGATTGGATGATTCTCTTCTGGCTCTTCATCGAGCCATCCCACATTGCCTTGATTGGGGAAGTACGGGTCGCCGTGGGGATGGAATCCAACCATGTTATCTATGCGAGAATAGGGTAAAATAAATAGTTAATAGACGTACTACTTAAGATAATTATAGGATGATCTTTATCAGTTACTTCAAAACTTGCGTAGTGCATACCAGTTACATGTAATCCAAACATGATAGACCTTCAAATAAGTGACCCTAACTCTAAATCCACTACTAAAGAAGGAACAGGAAATAAAGCAAAAATCACAGATTGTAAGTCTATGACACCTTAGTCACATATAACCTTAGCGTATTCACCTAGAAACTATTCACCTACTAATAAAGACCTTTAGTTCTCAAATAAGTAATTATAGTAACACAAAATACTCCTATTGTATTTTAGGTTTATGTCCAGTTCTAATGTTTTCATTGTAGTAGTGTTGGTAAGTTTTTAGACTTGCTGCAACACCACAACCATTCCTAGGCACATGCTAATCACTTCTCGGAAAGATATAGTTGATCAGGATATATCACTCCCATATCTGATTATATGTCTCCAAGCCTACTTTTGTTATCCAAAAACCGCAATACTTTTGTTCTGTCCAAGTGACACTGATTTTAGTATGAATGCAGGTATATATACTTCGGTTAAATATTTTATTATTTAAAAGTATAAAGTATTGGTCAGAGTATTTTAATCCCGATGTGTTTATAGTTTGTATATCTTTTATGGGTTGATATACTCAATTCACTATAAACAAAGCTCTTATACCAATCTATTGTTGGATTAGGTGTCTAAGCCCATAACTATAATTGGTATGTACTTGAATTGATAGCAACACAGTACTTTTGGGTTGCCTCAAACCTAGCAACCGGACAAGGAAATTATGAAAGGAGAGATATTAATTTATTATGAGATTAATAAATTAATATAAATGAATTTATTAATATTTTAAAAGATTAATATATTAATAAGAAATCATTATGTTTAATTAATTGTTAGCCAAAAATTAATTAGAATTAATTTTGGGGTTAAAAGAATTAATTATAAAGTATAGGGACTAGTTTGCAATTAACTGATAGTTAAATGGAAGGATCCAGAACCCCCTTGGAAGGAGGTGGACGAAAACCCTAGGGGAAACCCTAGAGAATTCGTCCAAGGGGTCCAAGATAAGGCCCTTGGGTTTTGCTTAGGCCCTAAGCAAAGGATAACTAGGGTTTCCCCTAAACCCTAGATCCTTCAACTATTTAAGGAGCCTCCTGGTTCACATTTGAGGACACTGATTTCTTTGGAAGAAACCCTGGCCGAAATTGCATACTCCCTCCCCTCTCTCTTCTACTTTCCTTCTTGCTAGTTTGGGTGTGATTCCATTAGAGGCATTACACATGTGGTGCTAAGCTTCCAAGAAGATCAAGATCAAGATCAAGGGAATTATCAACTGTTTACTATAACAATTGAAATGTATGTAACTCCTAACCCTAGTTTACTATTTTCAAAAATAGCCTCCTCCTCTAGGGTTCTTGTTTTGCAATTCAAAGTTGTATGTTCAATAGTTAAAACATAGAACCAAAGTAGGTTGCATGTGAACTTAGGAATTGTTTTCTAGTTTATTTGTTTTACCTAAAACCCATCATCTATTTCACCCCAAAACCGGAACGACGGAAATATTTTGGGGTGGAGTGTGATAGCCTGAAATTTTCTATCCTATTCAGTCTAAGACTTCATTGAAAGTCAAACTCATTCCTTCTATCATTTAGCATAATTTGGAGTCTGTTTGAGTGTTCTGAGCCTTGTACACTTAAGGGATAAGTGTCGGGGTTTATCTGCTGAAGCTATAGTAAAAAGAACCAGCCTGAAACTCCTTGACCATGAGTTCACAGCCACCACAATGGAGTTTACGGCCATAAACTCCATGTGGGCCGTAAACTCTCCTTGTATGGTCAAGTGTAGGCCATTTGTTCATTCCTTTCTTTTCCTTGGCTGGTTTTCTTCCAAATCCTCTCAATTATCATCCCGATCTTCATCCCCGATATTCAAAACCAGTAAGTTTCTTTCCCTAACTAGTTGATATCTTACTTGATCTAGTGATCTTACATGATTTCATCTGTGAAATCATTCCATTTGTGTAGATCTTCAAGTTTCACCAAGAACACCTAGTGCTCTTGGCGAAAACCGACCATTCAAGCTCCTTTATCGTAAGTACTCTTGTTTTAACTCGTTGTACACTAGGTTTAACATGTTTAGGCCTTAGAAACATCAAGAATCAAAGGTTGAATGAGAGTTTACAGCCAAGGATCTCCCAAGGCCGTAAACTCCCTTTAAGGGTGTAATGATGCCCTCTCTTCCTTCCTTATGCCTAGAACTTAGCCTAGAACCAACCACTATTGAACTAGCGACCTCAAGCATCAACATGGTACTTGATGCCATGAGTTTACGACCGTAAACTCATGGGGAAGTGGTCCTCAGGCCGTAAACACAAGTTAAGGTCAATTCTTGGACCTTAAACTCACCTAGCCTCTTGTTTAACCTTGGAACACTTAACCACTTAAGATATCATACGCACAAGCCTCTAAATAAGACCTTTTAGAGAGTTTACAACCAGGAGTAAACTCCCCTGGTTTGTAAACTCCATTGAGTATGGTCCTTAGGCCATAAACTCAAATACAATGCCTTATACTCCTTTATTGCAACGTAATGGCCTCCTAACACTTTGAACAAAGTGTTTTCCACACATTAGGGTGTTTATACTTGTCTAATTAGTTTTATAATCACTAATTGTATACATACAGATGTCTTTATATGTTAATAGGATCATTGTGTGTGTTCAAGTCTTCACTTGACACCTAGCACTTATCCGACACTTCTATACGATCCACTCACTAGAGGTGAGTTCATACCCTTTAATTAACCTTTTAAATGTTTATAAATGCTTTTATGGGGGGGGGGGGGAATAAAAGTTGAATCATGCTATTTATTATATCAATCACATGTGATTAATAACTAGCACACAAATGGATTTACTACACTTTTAGTTGTTTAGTCAGTATACTACCTCCAAATGACTTACCAAAACGTTTTTACATGTTAAACTCTTTATCAAACTGTCTTACATATTGTATCTTTCCTTTCAAACTCTGTTACAATTGTGTTTCAAATAAAGGATTTCTTATACTTTAAACTGTTCTTATCAAACAAACTGCTTTCAAATCATTTTATAAAAAAACTGACATCAAGTCATAAATTCTTATTTATTAAACTTTTCAAAGGTTTTACAAAACTTCTGTTATACTTTTATATTGTCAATGGCATGCCTATATATGTATAGTTATATAAGTAATCTTTAAAGGACTTTGGACTGCTAGCTCACTTTAATTCCTTTTCCTTGTTTGTATGTGGCCTTAGGGCATCGGTTATTTGTCCGAATGTCGTCTAAATATTAGTTATATATTATGTATACATAAATAGACATAAAAGTTCTATCGGTCCATTTAGTACCTTTGGGTAGCAAAGGCATACTTTCGGTTATATACGTACATTACTGGTAACTATAACAGGTATAGTTAGGAGATACTACTTACTATTCCAAGTACAAGGAATCACACACGAGTCAGTTCATTCATGAGGCTATACTAATACATTACATACTAAAAGAGAATACTATAATAAAGAATACTATAACAGAGAATACTATATAGAGAATACTATAACAGAGAATACTATAATAGAGAATACTATAATAGAGAATACTATGACAATGAATACTATAATATTGAATACTATAACAGAGAATACTAGACAAGGATACTATTCGGAGAATACTATTACTATAATAAGTATACTATAAAAAAGTTCGGAGATAACATAATGTGAGATACTACTTCATGACACATCGACCATTTTGTTATGTCACGTTTTGTAACCAAAATCTCATGGAGGGAGAGTGTGAGTTTGCATATAGATGTATACTGGATTGACTATCCTACACCTTTGCTACTCGCTACAGTGGGACTTGCAAGTCGTCGGGCGCCAAATGTCATTTCTTCCAACGTCTTTCATCGTCGTGCTTTAGTCAGATTAGTATGGTAATGATCATAGCACATTTTGCCTTAAACCATTGGTTTTAAGGGAGTTATTACTTCAGTGATTAATACAAATAATACGATAGTACACATATACATTTTCCCATTATTTTCAAATTGTTATCTTCTCACATAAAGGGTAATATAAGGCTATATTTAGGCAATGATAGTCATACTTGGGAAAAACCTTCATTCTTACAGAGAGGAAAACTTTCAAAACAGTCGGGTCTTGGTAGAAGACAACATTTTATACCAATAGGAAATATAGGATTTTCTAGGGTTTCATACTTATACAAACTTTATCACTAAACATTTACTAGTCTTTTCTATACATTTTTACAAAACAATGACACTAAATTACTTATGAATTCACCAGCTTAAATGCTGATCTACGCTTTCAAAATGAATTGTATTCTCAGGTCACCAGTAGACAGGTACGACGACCAGGTTTTGAGAAGATGGAGCGGTCAAGACTCGTCTTTTATTATGATTACTTTTATCATGTATTATTCTATGAAAGAGCACACTTGTATTAAAATTATACTATTAATGCAATGGATGATGTTGTTGCTTGTTTACTACTTTACACTGTTGTGGTACTATACATGACGTCCTTCGCCCCAGAACGTTTCCGCCTTTCTTGGTTTTGGGGTGTGACAGATTGATATCAGAGCATTGTTTATAGTGAATTGAGTATATCAACCCATAAAAGATATACAAACTATAAATACAATGGGATTAAAAATACTCTGACCAAGAGTTTATACTTTTAAATAATAAAATATTTAACTCAGTATACATACCTACATTCATACTAAAATCAGTGTCACAATGACAAGAACAAAAGTATTACGATTGCTGAATATCACAAGTAAGCTCGGGGATGTATGGTCAGTCCTGGGAGTGGCATAGCCTGATCAACTATGCTCGTCCTAGGAGTGATTAGCATATGCCCAAGAATGGTTGTGATATGGCAACAAGTCTAAAAACTTACCAACACTACTACAATGAGAACACTAGAACATAACATAAGTCTAAAATACTATAGGAGTATTTTGTGTTACTATAATTACTTATTTGAGAACTAAAAAGATCTTAATTACTAGGTCGATAGTTCCTAAGTGGATACGCTAAGGTTATATGTAACTAGGATGTCATAGACTTAGAATCTGTGAAATTTTGATTTACCCCTGTTCCTTGTGAATTTGGAGTTAAGGTCACTTATTCGAAGGGCTATTCTGTTTTGATTACATATAACTTGTATGCACTTTACAAATAGTGATGTAACTAATGAAGATTATCTAATAATTATCTAGTTAGTTCGTCTAATAATTATTTCCTGACCCTAAATTCTCGTGTAGATAACATGGCTGGACTCCATCCCCACGATGATCTGTACTTTCCAAATGAAGGCAATGCTAGATGGTTTGGAGAAGAGCCAGAGGATGATCATCCAATCTCTTTGGATGATCACCATGTTGAAGGCTTTTCAGATGGTGCTAACTCCGAGCCTGAGGTTGAGAATCTACCCCCGGTAGCTCCCAACCCAATTCCTAACCCTCGTTCGACTTTTCAAGGCCTGACACCCCCTTGGGTAGAATGCTTGGAGACATGGAGCAAAGTGCAAGATCAACCCATGCCATTCAACGGAGACCGAAGCTTCTATAACCTAAGTAAGGGAAGCTCAGCAGACAGGGTTCTGCTAATCCTGGTTCGTAGAGTTGCTCGAAATGAAACCCAGGGCGGAACAACTCTCCATCGCATCACAGCGGTTGATGCCAATGCAAGAAAGCATACCATCTGTACCACCCATCTTGAATATGCTTGTGAGAGGTTTGGGAGACACCATGAGGCCCTGCTGCAAGCACTAGCTAAAACTCGAGCTGAAGTCATAGAGCTCCGAGTACGCCAAAGGGTGTATGAAAGACACATGCTTAATATGGAGCGTCAACTGGATGAACTTAGGGTTCACCTGAGGGATGATCGTCGCCAGTAGGAGATGCTTTACTTTCCTTCCTTTTTTTAAGGAATCGTTTTCCTGTTTATGTCCTATGTAGCACTTTTCTATATAACTATCTTGTACCATAAGTACTTTTAGTTAGGCCTTTATGTTGTCAATAGTTTTCTACTCCAGATATGATGTAAGACCTACTACAAGGTGAATTTTCCCAAACCTATTACATCAAGAATATCAATGATATTGACAGTCGGCTATTTTCTGTGTCACTCTTTGTTCAAATACTTTCATCATACTATCGTTGGAGTCTATCTGAAACTCACCCTAGACAAGTTATTGGACTATGGTAATTTAGCTCCGGGATCATTCGCAATTATCTTTCAAAGGTTGGATCATGTTATCCACCAACCAATAATACCCTTGTTTGGATGGAAAATGTCTTGAGACCATTCTATGAACTTACTTCAACTTTGTACTAGGACTGCATCATAGGGATGTAGGTCAAACCCTCGAGAGCATACTTCTACTCTTTACATGAACGATCGAAATACATCTAGGTTCAACCATAATCGCTTACAAATCCATTTTCTTTTCATGTAACAGAATCATGTCGCGAAGAAAAGTAAACAACCCATCAGCCAAACACCAACTCTTCAGATAGATGCAGCTACCTTTCAAGCTGTAGTCTCAGCTGCCGTGGCAACTGTCCTAACTCACCTTAACGCTAACAACACAAATGCTAGCGGGATTGCTAGCAATAATTCCAATCAAAGTAACAACTAAGTACATCAACGAGTAGCAAACTACCCCGACACCTCTAATCACAAACCCAAGAGTAACAAACGAAAATTCTGGGATAGATTAAAGGCAAATCACCCCGAGGGAGGAACAAGAAACAATAACCGGTGGCAGCCTTCGTGGCCACAACGCCTGTAACTCCTACTACCGTCCCTACTAGCATCCCGAATATCCCTAACCCAACCAGACAGTATGCTGGAAACCTACCGAAGTGAAATAAGTGCAGCTTCCGTCATCTAGGTAGTTGTCGTTTGTTACACTGCAATAACTGCAACAAGAACGGACACACTACCTGCTTCTGTAGGACTTGGATCCAACACATTACTTCAACCACCAATGTCGAAATTTCTCGGATATGCCATCTATGTGGAGTAATGGGGTACTTCAAGAGGGACTACCCAACAGAGAAGAATGACGGTGGAACAGGAGGAGTTTGACCTCAGAATGGAAAAAGGCAACAAAGGACCCTACTATATTATAGGTTCACTTCCAATCGGCAGTAATTAGGTATGCTTTTAAATTGTTTAAAACTAGTGCAACTCGAGTCTTATCTTTTGCGAGATCCTGTCAGTCAAGGGACCCCTGTGTTGCGTGTACTTGCCTTTTGTAGTATACCTTGTTCGCAGCAGTAGTCTTGTAGTTAATCTAAAGTACTGTAGCTCTGTTAAAAAGTTGCTCTATTGTGTTTTGTTAGTAACGCCTTTATGATCAAATCTAATGCCTTTATTTCCAAGCGAGTTCGATATTATCATACAACTTGAATCAATTCGATCCTCATAATACCATTTTTGTGCGTAAATCTCTTTCTCTGTAAACGTCTTTCTAGCGAAGCCGTCATTTCAGAACTCCGAGGTACTCAGACATAGGGTACCTCATGTTTCATAACCTTCCCGAAGAAACCTTAGCAAACCTCCCCAGAATACCACTCGTACAGTACATCAAGTTCAATCCAAGGACCCTTACGGTTGATCTATCGTTGATGAATGTATACACAAGTGTGGTATATATTCAAGGTTCTATAGGTTTAGAATTGATGATTCCGCTTTAACTTCTTTTCCTTGTTTGGATGTGAGCTTAAAGAAGAATCATTTATTCAACTACCTTTTCAATCTTAATTATATACGACTCGTATACACGAGACTGTGATTGATGAACCATGTATGACTTCTAATATGAACTTTAGGACGGAGACTACTCAAGACTACGAGTGATCGTGCTGTCATGCGAATAAACTTAGAACCCAATGCTACTCCTGTAACCAAATCACCGTATAGTCTAACACCTACGGAGATGCAACAACCGTCCAAGAAACTTAACGAACTACTCAACAATGGAATTGAAAGAACAAGCTTCTCACCCTGGAGAGCTCCGGTCTTATTCTTCAAGAAGATAGACGGATGGTTTCGTAGGTGAATCGACTAACGGAGACCTCAACAAAATTTCCATTAGAAATCTTTATCCTCTGCCTCGCATAGATGAATTGGTTGACCAACTGCAATGAATGATTTAGCTTTCAGAAATGGACCTGAGATCCAAATATCACCAGTTGCGAGTGTTACTGAAGGATGCCCTGAGGACGATCTTCCAAAATCGATGCGGACACTACGAGTTAGTAGTGATACCCTTCGGATAAGACCAATGCGCCCGTAGTATTCATGAACTTAATGAATAGGGTATGCCATCCTTACTTGGATCAGTTTGTCATTTTCCTTATAATGACCTACTTATCTACTCACGTAGTAAGAAAGAGCAAAGAAGCATCCACGACTCAACTTACCCCGCGAACTCAGTAACGTACATTTTACCCTGCACGTATCGAACTTGAAAAAGTACCTTCCCGTCAGGACTCCTGTAATCCCACTCGCCGAGATCATGTTCAACAAGAGCCTTACCTTTGTGAAAGAACCATAGTGACCATGGACTGAGAGGTCAAGCGAATGAAGTAAAGCCGGTTTCCATTAGTGAAGGCTCGCTGGAATGCCAAGTGAGGAACTGAATTCACTTGGGAGCACGAGAATCAATCGAATAGGAAGTATCCCCACCTCTTTGCTCGATTATTCGTACCTATTTCCTTAACTTAAATTCTAATTTCGGGACGAAATTTCCTCTAATGGGGGATGATGTGATAGCTCGAAATTTTCTATCCTGTTCAGTCTAACACTTCATTGAAAGTCAAACTCATTCCTGCTATCATTTAGCATAATTTGGAGTCTGTTTGAGTGTTCTGAGCCTTGTACACTTAAGGGATAAGTGTCGGGGTTTATCTGCTGAAGCTATAGTACAAAGAACAAGCCTGAAACACCTTGACCATGAGTTCACAGCCACCACAATGGAGTTTACAGCCGTAAACTCCATGTGGGCCGTAAACTCTCCTTGTATGATCAAGTGTAGGCCATTTGTTCATTCCTTTCTTTTTCTTGGTTGATTTTCTTCCAAATCCTCTCAACTATCATCCCGATCTTCATCCCCGATATTCAAAACCAGTAAGTTTCTTTCCCTAACTAGTTGATATCTTACTTGATCTAGTGATCTTACATGATTTCATCTGTGAAATCATTCCATTTGTGTAGATTTTCAAGTTTCACCAAGAACACCTAGTGTTCTTGGCCAAAACCGACCATTCAAGCTCCTTTATCGTAAGTACTCTTGTTTTAACTCGTTGTTCACTAGGTTTAACATGTTTAGGCCTTAGAAACATCAAGAATCAAAGGTTGAATGAGAGTTTACAGCCAAGGATCTCCCAAGGCCGTAAACTCCCTTTAAGGGTGTAATGATGCCCTCTCTTCCTTCCTTATGCCCATAACTTAGCCTAGAACCAACCACCATTAAACTAGGGACATCAAGCATAAAAATGGTACTTCATGCCATGAGTTTACGGTCGTAAACTCATGGGGAAGTGGTCCCCAGGCCGTAAACACAAGTTAAGGTCAATTCTTGGACCATAAACTCACCTAGCCTCTTGTTTAACCTTGGAACACTTAACCACTTAAGATATCATACCTTCAAGCCTCTAAATAAGACCTTTAAGAGAGTTTACGGCCAGGAGTAAACTCCCCTAGTTCGTAAACTCCATTGAGTATGGTCCTTAGGCCATAAACTCAAATACAATGCCTTATACTCCTTTATTGCAACCTAATGGCCTCCTAACACTTTGAACAAAGTGTTTTCCACACATTAGGGTGTTTATACTTGTCTAATTAGTTTTATAATCACTAATTGTATACATACATATGTCTTTATATGTTAATAGGATCATTGTGTGTGTTCAAGTCTTCACTTGACACCTAGCACTTGTCCGACACTTCTATACGATCCACTCACTAGAGGTGAGTTCATACCCCTTAATTAACCTTTTAAATGTTTATAAATGCTTATATGGGGGGGGGGGATACAAGTTGAATCATGCTATTTATTATATCAATCACATGTGATTAATGACTAGCATACAAATGGATTTACTACACTTTTAGTTGTTTACTCAGTATACTACTTCCAAATGACTTACCAAAACGTTTTTACATGTTAAACTCTTTATCAAACTGTCTTACATACTATATCTTTCCTTTCAAACTCTGTTACAATTGTGTTTCAAATAAAGGATTTCTTATACTTTAAACTGTTCTTGTCAAACAAACTGCTTTCAAATCATTTTATAAAAAAACGGACATCAAGTCATAAATTCTTATTTATTAAACTTTTAAAAGGTTTTATAAAACTTCTGTTATACTTTTATATTGTCAATGGCATGCCTATATATGTATAGTTATATAAGTAATGTTTAAAGGACTTAGGACTGCTAGCTCGCTTTAATTCCTTTTCCTTGTTTGGATGTGGCCTTAGGGTATCGGTTATTTGTCCGAATGTCGTCTAAATATTAGTTATATATTATGTATGATGAGTTTTGAACAAAGAATCCTATGTGTGCATGCAACTCTAGATTTGGATCTATGTTTTCACTAATAGATACACAACATTATGAACACATGAAGAACCCTGACATGCTCCTAGTGTCATATCATAATAAAAATCATATGAATCCCAAGATCATAAATCATCTATCAGTGTGTACAGATCACGCCGGCGCCTTCCCACGGTCCTCGCTAGTACCTGAAACACATACACAACAACTATAAGCATAATTGCTTAGTGAGTTCCCCAAAATACAACTTACGCACATATGCCTTTCCAGGCCCGGACCTTCCGGTCCATGTGTCTCAGGGGACTTCCGTCCCTGCTGGGTAAACCTTCCGGTCATACCCACGCCAACCTTACGGTCCACATTGCAACGCCTTCCGGCCCATAACATAATGCCTTCCGGCCCACATAAATCTTATATAGCACATATAACAATTAACTTATCACACATAGCACATATGTCTCATATCATATCTGACCTTCCGGTCACACAGTCAAACCCATCCGGGTACAGTATAGTGAGAAGACTCACCTCGTGAATATCGATAGCTAGCAAATCCCGAAGTCACTCGTGCTCGATCCGCCGAGGTACAATCTCCCTATAACATCATACATCTCTTGTTAACACTTTTATCTTCTAAGTTTGACTATCCCTAAGAAGTCAAACATAGGTCAACTCTGGTCAACGGTCAACGGTCAACTTGACCGGACTCGGCGAGTGCACAAGGGCAACTCGGCGAGTCTAGACGTATTCGCCAACTCCCTAGGATTCCCTTCTTACTCGTCGAGTGCTTCCCCTGACTCGACGAGTTCCACCTGGGAGAGTCGCGGGGCCACCCCGACTCAACTCGCCGAGTCTCAAGAACAACTCGGCGAGTCCCAGCTCGACTCAGTCCACCTGTCGACCCTCTCTAACTCGTTCCGACTCACTGAGTCAACCCGTGACTCGACTGGATCACTCACTGGCCGATCCAAGGCAATCTTCAAGCTACTCGCCGAGTCTGCTCATCGGACTCGGCGAGTCCATGCCATGCAACCACTCAAACTTGCTTCTAAGGTCAGATCTGTTCCAACAATTCATAGATCTGGCCTTCCTAGACTGATTCACCACGTAAAGTCCTAGACTTGGTGCACAAACAACCTCTATATGACCATATATGAAGGATTACCCACAAATATCACTACTCAAGGTCGTAACCTCCATTGTTCTCCATAAAGCTTGATGAATAAGGCTCTCTGGACCTCTATGGATCCAGATCCAAGGCCTTATCACTAGCAAGGGACTATTTGGCCATCCAATCAACCCAACAAGGATCACAAGAAACCCTAAAACCAAATATACTTCACAAAACAGAAGATGAGCCGAAATCATACCTCTAGATCGAAGATCTAAGCTCCAAATCCACAGATTAGCAATCTCCTTTGCCTCCTCTTGGCTAGAACCTTCCTCTTCTTTGCTAAACAACACACAAAGGTCAAGAAATGCTTCCTTTCACTCTCAAATCGCTAAAGCACTCTAGGGTTTCTCTCTATGGACTGTTGGGTGCAAATGACGGCCATAAGGCCCTTTAAATAGGTCCCAAACCCGAGAAATTAGGGTTTCATTAAACAACGCGGACTCGCCGAGTCCATATCCTGGACTCGCCGAGTCCAGACAAATCCCGCGTCCAGAATCGCGACCCTACTCGGCGAGTCTGAGCTCCAACTCGCCGAGTCCCCTCTCGAAACACCAAAAAATCAAAACAATAAAGATACCTGGCAATCCGGGCTGTTACACAATAACAACTCAAATCTTCAAATCCTAAGTCTTGAAAGCAAGTACCACAAGTGTAGTACCACTAATGGATCACAAACACCACAAGCAATTGGAGAGGCAATAGAGAGAGAAGAGGAGAGGTAGAAATCGGCTCTAGGAACCCTAGGGATCAAGTGGGATGATTTCTATGGCCTTAGGGGTCTTTATATAGGGTAGAGATTAGTGTTTCAGTCCTTATCCTTATCTCGTTGCTTGCCCACCAAGTAACCAAAAGATAAGCCTTAATAACCTTTATCCTTGGACGATTTCAAGGATTCCTTATCCCTTGAATTCGTCCAACCTATATCTAGGGTAACCATTGCCCTACTCTGCAACTATCACATAATTACAATTCAGCCCCTCTAGTTTAATTAATTACACTTGATCACCAAATTAATTCCTAATTAATTATTGACCAATATTAATTAAACAAATATGATTTATCCTTTAATATATTATTCTTATAATATATTAGTAAATAAAAATAACCTCTTTCTCTATTTATTTCTCCAGTGAAGTTGCTTTGGTGAATGCAACCCAAAAGGACCATGCACAACCGGGTCAAGTACCTACCAAATATGGTTACGGGCTTAGACACTAATCCAACAGTCTCCCACTTGGATAAGTCTAGTAACCACAAATGCAAGTACAACTTGATTAGCAATCATAGCTCTCAAAGACGCTGTTGAACTCTGATCTTATCAGTAACCTGTCCTTTAGATAAGGGATCGTATAGTCCTCTGTTTAGATATCCTGCGGACAATCTCATGAAACATTGTCCTACTTATTGTTCTAGCAATCAGTTTGTCGTTCTCAGATTCATTTGACATAGAACTTAATTGAACACATCAATTATGTCCTAACCGGGCCCGACACATAAGTCAAATTAAATCATCAAGGGGCCCTGATATCGCTTTTACCCTCTTAGGATAAAAGTAACAGATAAACTTCGACTTATATGCATTTACTATTCACTAATCAATTATACACAACAATGCATTTTATAACATCAATTTACTGATGCGGTTTTGCATTATCAATGCATAAACCATATATCTTGGTTTTAAGACCATATGATATCATCATCTTGCGATCACTCGTGATAGATTTCATGAAGTGATTCCAGCAAGTGCGGGTTTATTCCAATGCTCAAAACTTATTTATAAGCACTCATGAATGTTGTAACAAACCTTTGTTATGTATAATACCATTCAGACAATCTACACACCAATTCATGACAGTATTCATTCATACCTACTTCCAACATATGAACGACTGTGGACCGTTTGAATGATTCGATTATTCATAATAAACTCAATCATTCTGGAAGTCAAAACATGCAATGTGAAACAATAGTTAAACAATTTACATAAGACAGACACCGTTAAATAATAATCCTTTATTTAATCATAAAATGTCAATTACATTTATCTATTACAAGTTTCCAAACTATCTAATCCAAACTAATATCGTCTTTCAGCCCAATGCTCCTAGGGTGCTCAAGTGCTTAACCCTAGTTAGTCCCTTCATAAGCGGATCTGCTGGGTTATCCTCTGACGATATCCTCTTAACTACGAGGTGCCCTTCTTCTACTCGATGTCTAATAAAGTGATATTTTTCTGTCGATATGTCGAGATCTACCATGATCTCTCGATTCCTTGGTCAAGGCAACCGCTCCTTCATTATCACAGAAAATTTCCATAGGCTCCTTTATGGCTGGTACAACTCCAAGGTCTCCAATGAAGTTCTTCAACCATATCGCCTCCTTTGATGCTTCGCTCGCTGTAATGTACTCTGATTCGCACGTTGAATCAGCTACGGTTTGTTGCTTGGAACTTTTCCAAGTCACTGCTCCTCCATTAAGGGTAAAGACCCAACCCAACTGTGAACGGTAGTTATCCATTTCGGTCTGGAAGCTGGCGTCACTATACCCTCGCACCTTCACGTCATTACTCTCTCCGAGAACTAGAAACCATTCCTTGGTCCTCCGAAGGTACTTAAGGATATTCTTGACTGCGGTCTAATGTGCTCTTCCACGGTTCCCTTGATATCTACTGACCATGCTCAAAGCAAAGGCCACATCTGGGCGAGTACAAGTCATAAAATACATGATTGAGGCAACTGCGAAAGCGTAAGGTACTCGGCTCATCTCTGCTATCTCAGCTTCGGTACTCGGACTTTGAGTCTTACTCAACTTGGCATTACTTTGTATCGGTAATTCTCCTTTCTTCGAGTTTACCATACTAAAACGTTTTAGTACCTTATCCAAGTAAGTATTCTGACTAAGTCCTATTAGTCTCTTACTTCGTTCTCTCACTATCCTTATTCTTAAAATATAGGAAGCCTCTCCGAGGTCCTTCATAGCGAAACACTTCCCGAGCCAGGACTTAACTTCCTGCAGTGTCGGGATGTCGTTTCCTATGAGTAATATGTCATCAACATATAACACAAGAAGGCTAACTATACTCCCACTGGCTTTGACATATACACATGATTCATCTTTGCTTCGTACAAATCCAACCTCTTTGACTTTCTCATCAAAGCAAAGATTCCATCTGCGAGATGCTTGCTTAAGTCCATAAATGGACTTCTCAAGCTTGTACACTCTATTGGGATGCTTTGTATCGACAAAACCCTCTGGCTGAGCCATGTAAACATCGTCAGCCAACTTCCCATTGAGGAAAGCGGTCTTGACATCCATTTTCCATATCTAATAATCATGAAATGCAGCAATGGCTAGCATCACCCTAATAGACTTTATTTTAGCAACTGGTGAGAAGGTCTCATCATAGTTAACTTCAGGAGTTTGAGTAAAGCTCTTTGCAACCAATCACGCCTTATACGTGTGCACATTCCCATCCACGTCGGTCTTCTTCTTGAAGATCCATTTGCACCGAACGGTTTTACGTCCGGGCACATTGTCAACCAAATTACAAACTTCATTGTCATACATGGACTGAATCTCGCTGTCCATCGCCTCTTTCCATTTTGTAGACTCTGGGCCTGCCATGGCTTCCTTATAGCTGTTAGGGTCATCTAGATTTATTAGTGTACCATCACTAATATACGTGTCCCCTTCACTAGTAATATGAAAGCCATAAAACTAGGGTTGAACTCTAACTCTTTCGAAATGTCTAAGAGGTAAGGACTTGTCGATTGGTTCAACTGGAGTTTCTTCCTCGGGTTGAGCGCCAGCGATACAGGTTCCTTCATCACTCGACTCTTGAATCTCTTCAAGGTCGATTTGCCTCCCACTGTCTCCTTGGCTTATGAGTTCTCGCTCTCGGAAAGCCCCTCTCCTCGCAACGAAGACAACATTGTCACTCTGTCTATAGAAGAGATATCCAAAGGATTTCTGCGGGTAGCCGATGAAAATACATCGCTCACTATGAGGTTTGAGCTTGTCGTGAGTCTCTCGTCTTACGAAAGCCTCGCAGCCCCAAACCTTGATATGTGCCAACGAGGGAGCTTTCCCTGTCCACATCTCGTGAGGTGTTTTGGTAACCTTCTTTGTAGGGACTCGGTTAAGGCTATGGGTGGCAGTCTCTAAGGCATACCCCCAGAATGATATAGGTAGTGAAGCACAACTCATGATGGAATGAACCATGTCCAACAGGGTTCGATTATGCCTTTCTGGCACACCATTCAATTCTGGTGTCCAAGGTGGCGTCAATTGCGAAACTATTCCGCATTCCTTGAGATAGTCGTGGAATTCAAGACTTAGGTACTCTCCTCCTCGATTGGATCGAAGCATCTTGATTTTCCTGCCCAATTGATTCACCACTTCATGTATGAATTCTTTGAACTTTTCAAACGTTTCTGACTTGTGCTTGATTAAGTAAATATACCCATATCTACTATAATCATCGGTGAAAGTCACATAGAAGCGGTTCGCATCCTTTATGGTGGATCTAAAGCGCCCACACACGTCGGTGTATATGAGATCCAATAAACCCTCACCCCTCTCACAAGTGCCAGTGAAGGGTGACTTGATCATCTTTCCAAGAAAACAAGACTCGCACGTGTCATCTTCCCTAAGGTCGAATGACTCCAACACTCCATCCTTTTGGAGCTGGGCTATGCGCTTCTCGTTGACTTGTCCAAGACGACAATGCCACAAGCATGCTTTATCCATACTATTGGAAGAATTCATACACAATACATCGTTTCCTAGGTTATCTTCAACCATGACAGTTCATAAATTCCATTACAAGGCAATGCTTCAAAATATAAATCACCATTTAGATAAGCACAAATCGAACCACTCTCATTATTAAACGAATATCTAAATCCTTGTTTAAACAAACCATGAAATGAAATGATGTTTCTTGCCATATCTGGCGAGTAGCAACAATTATTTAAATCTAAACCTAATCCATTACTAAGTACTAGAGAATACACTCCAATCTTGGTGACAGGCGACGATCTTTTGTTCCCCATGATCAGACTTATTCTTTCACGCTCCACATCCCTATTTCTTCTTAGTCCCTGCAAATCAGAACATATGTGATAACCACATCCTATATCAAGAACCCAAGAAATAGCATGCGATGAATCATTAGATTTAATTGTGTAAATACCTGCGAAAGATGGCTTGATCTTCCCATCCTTGATGGGTTGCAGATATTCCGGGCAGCTTCTCTTCTAATGCCCTATTTTGTAGCAGTGGTGGCACTCTGCCTCCTTTGGGTTTGAGTTGGGCTTGACAGGACCAACTTTGCTCCCACTAGAGGAGAAACCATCTTGGGACTTTCCCTTGTGGTGGCTCTTTGAAGAAGCCTTCCTCTTCTTGCCCCTCTCTTGCCCAATAGCAAAAACAGGAGCAGCGGGTGGAGTGGGAGTTAATGTAACAGACTTATCCTTGAGGTTGCTCTCAACAGTCCTTAGGAGCCCTTGGAGTTTACTTAGGGTGATCTCTTCCTTGTTCATGCGGTACATCATCCTAAATTGGTTGTAGAACGAGGGCAAGGAGTGAAGAATGATGTCGATTGCCAAATCTTCCCCAAAGTTAACATTTAACTTGCGAAGACAATCAACATATCTTTGCATCTTTTGCAAGTGCAAGGTTAGAGACTCTCCACTTCCCATCTTAGCGGTGATCATGTTCGTGATGATCTCATAGTGCTCTTGCCTTGCTCTTTGGTGATATCTCTGCATCAAGTCTTGATGCATTTTGTATGGATACATGTCCTCATAGGACTTTTGGAGTTCGGGATTCATTGCGGCTAGCATAATGCAATGGAATTTCAATGCATCACGCTCATGGGTCTCAAAGACAGCCATTTCTTCGGGAGTAGTGATTTCCGGATTGATATTTTCAAGCTTCTCGTCGAGGGCATATCATTGTCCTGATAGCGAGCAATCATGCGAATGAGGTGGCAACAACGTTGTTTACGTTAGACATCTACAAATAGAAAGGAACAAGGTTTGATTAGAATAAAATCCCTAATTAAACACCCGAAATGGAAAATTAGGGCTAGCACCCAACAACATTATTTACACATTAGAAAAGGGATGCCGAAATTCAACATTCAAATAATTTGGAGGTGAGTGAATGACGATTCACTAATTCTTCACCATGAAAAACATAATGCTCAAGTTTTAAATGTATTGAGAATTCCTAAATTTCCTTAGAGATGGATTGAACTTTTCATTGGCATGTTTAAATCTCGATATGCCTCTCTCGTTTGTGACTGGGATGCCGAGGATCACAAAGTGGGTGTGAATAACCATGCAAATCTAGATGGTGCCCTAATTGTTACAATCACCTATTCGATGTGCCGGTAAACCACACACGCTTCATCGAACAATGACAAACAATGAGTCACCCTTTGCCACCTTTGCTTAGAACCAATTAGTGTGTCGGTTAACCACACACGCTTCACTAATTTCTTAGAAAGCGTGCAAAGTGCAATTTCATGGGATTGCATCAATTTCACTTTTGCCTAAAGTAACTAGGATTGGGAATTTGTAAAAGCGTTTAGTTACTTTACATAGATTCATTATACTTATTAATGAAGAGAGGATTGCCCTATCCTACCCGTTCGGCTAACGACCCTGCAAATCAGAACATATGTGACAGGCGACGATCTTCTGTTCCCCATGATCAGACTTATTCTTTCACGCTCCACATCCCTATTTCTTCTTAGTCCCTGCAAATCAGAACATATGTGATAACCACATCCTATATCAAGAACCCAAGAAACAGCAGGCGATGAATCATTAGATTTAATTGTGTAAATACCTGCGAAAGATGGCTTGATCTTCCCATCCTTGATGGGTTGCAGATATTCCGGGCAGCTTCTCTTCTAATGCCCTATTTTGTAGCAGTGGTGGCACTCTGCCTCCTTTGGGTTTGAGTTGGGCTTGATAGGACCAACTTTGGTCCCACTAGAGGAGAAACCATCTTGGGACTTTCCCTTGTAGTGGCTCTTTGAAGAAGCCTTCCTCTTCTTGCCCCTCTCTTGCCCAATAGCGAAAACAGGAGCAGCGGGTGGAGTGGGAGTTAATGCAATAGACTTATCCTTGAGGTTGCTCTCAACAGTCCTTAGGAGCCCTTGGAGTTTACTTAGAGTGACCTCTTCCTTGCTCATCCAGTACATCATCCTAAATTATTTGTAGAACGAGGGCAAGGAGTGAAGAACGATGTCGATTGCCAAATCTTCCCCAAAGTTAACATTTAACTTGCGAAGACAATCAACATATCTTTGCATCTTTTGCAAGTGCAAGGTTAGAGACTCTCCACTTCCCATCTTAGCGGTGATCATGTTCGTGATGATCTCATAGTGCTCTTGCCTTGCTCTTTGGTGATATCTCTGCATCAAGTCTTGATGCATTTTGTAAGGATACATGTGCTCATAGGACTTTTGGAGTTTGGGATTCATTGTGGCTAGCATAATGCAATGGAATTTCATTGCATCACGCTCATGGGTCTCAAAGACAGCCATTTCTTCGGGAGTAGCGATTTCCGGATTGATATTTTCAAGCTTCTCGTCGAGGGCATATCTTTGTCCTCGTAGCGAGCAATTATGCGAATGTATCTTATCCATTCGCTAAAGTTCGGTCCATCAAATGTCATCTTTTGACACAGGCTCATTAGCGAGAATGAGGTAGCAGCAGCGTTGTTTACCTTAGACATCTACAAATAGAAAGGAAGAAGGTTTGATTAGAATTAAATCCCTAACTAAACACCCAAAATGGAAAATTAGGGCTAGGACCCAACAACATTATTTACACATTAGAAAAGGGATGCCGTAATTCGACATTCAAATAATTTGGAGGTAAGTGAATGACGATTCACTAATTCTTCACCATGAAAAACATAATGCTCAAGTTTTAAATGTATTGAGAATTCCTAAATTTCCTTAGAGATTGATTGAACTTTTCAATGGCATGTTTAAATCTCGATATGCCCCTCTCGTTTGTGACTGGGATGCCGAGGATCACAAAGTGGGTGTGAATAACCATGCAAATCTAGATGGTGCCCTAATTGTTACAATCACCTATTCGATGTGCCGGTAAAGCACACACGCTTCATCGAACTATGACAAACAATGAGTCACCCTTTCGACCTTTTCTTAGAACCAATTAGTGTGCCGGTTAACCACACACGCTCCACTAACTTCTTAGAAAGCGTGCAAAGTGCAATTTCATGGGATTGCATCAATTTCATTTTTGCCTAAAGTAACTAGGATTGGGAATTTGTAAAAGAGTTTAGTTACTTTACATAGATTCATTATACTTATTAATGAAGAGAGGATTGCCCTATCCTACCCGTTCGGCTAACGACCCTCCACCAATCAAGGAAGCGGTGGGTAAGAGTGGATACCCATATCTACTATAATCATCGGTGAAAGTCACATAGAAGCGGTTCACATCCTTTATGGTGGGTCTAAAGCGCCCACACACGTCGGTGTATATGAGATCCAATAAACCCTCACCCCTCTCACAAGTGCCAGTGAAGGGTGACTTGGTCATCTTTCCAAGAAAACAAGACTCGCACGTGTCATCTTCCCTAAGGTCGACTGACTCCAACACTCCATCCTTTTGGAGTTGGGCTATGCGCTTCTCGTTGACATGTCCAAGAGGACAATGCCACAAGCATGCTTTATCCATACTATTGGAAGAATTCATACACAATACATCATTTCCTAGGTTATCTTGAACCATGACAGTTTCATAAATTCCATTACAAGGCAATGCTTCAAAATATAAATCACCATTTAGATAAGCACAAATCGAACCATTCTCATTATTAAACGAATATCTAAATCCTTGTTTAAACAAACCATGAAATGAAATGATGTTTCTTGCCATATCTGGCGAGTAGCAACAATTATTTAAATCTAAACCTAATCCATTACTAAGCACTAGAGAATACACTCCAATCTTTGTGACAGGCGACGATCTTTTGTTCCCCATGATCAGACTTATTCTTTCACGCTCCGCATCCCTATTTCTTCTTAGTCCCTGCAAATCAGAACATATGTGATAACCACATCCTATATCAAGAACCCAAGAAATAGCATGCGATGAATCATTAGATTTAATTGTGTAAATACCTGCAAAAGATGGCTTGATCTTCCCATCCTTGATGGGTTGCAGATATTCCGGGCAGCTTCCCTTCTAATGCCCTATTTTGTAGCAGTGGTGGCACTCTGCCTCCTTTGGGTTTGAGTTGGGCTTGATAGGACCAACTTTGGTCCCACTAGAGGAGAAACCATCTTGGGACTTTCCCTTGTAGTGGCTCTTTGAAGAAGCCTTCCTCTTCTTGCCCCTCTCTTGCCCAATAGCGAAAACAGGAGCAGCGGGTGGAGTGGGAGTTAATGCAACAGACTTATCCTTGAGGTTGCTCTCAACAGTCCTTAGGAGCCCTTGGAGTTTACTTAGGGTGACCTCTTCCTTGCTTATGCAGTACATCATCCTAAATTGGTTGTAGAACGAGGGCAAGGAGTGAAGAACGATGTCGATTGCCAAATCTTCCCCAAAGTTAACATTTAACTTGCGAAGACAATCAACATATCTTTGCATCTTTTGTAAGTGCAAGGTTAGAGACTCTCCACTTCCCATCTTAGCGGTGATCATGTTCGTGATGATCTCATAGTGCTCTTGCCTTGCTCTTTGGTGATATCTCTGCATCAAGTCTTGATGCATTTTGTACGGATACATGTCCTCATAGGACTTTTGGAGTTCGGGATTCATTATGGCTAGCATAATGCAATGGAATTTCATTGCATCACGCTCATGGGTCTCAAAGACAGCCATTTCTTCGGAAATAGCGATTTCCGGATTGATATTTTCAAGCTTCTCGTCGAGGGCATATCTTTGTCCTCGTAGCGAGCAATCATGCGAATGTATCTTATCCATTCGCTAAAGTTCGGTCCATCAAATGTCATCTTTTGACACAGGCTCATTAGCGAGAATGAGGTAGCAGCAGCGTTGTTTACGTTAGACATCTACAAATAGAAAGGAACAAGGTTTGATTAGAATTAGATCCCTAACTAAACACCCAAAATGGAAAATTAGGGCTAGGACCCAACAACATTATTTAAACATTAGAAAAGGGATGCCGTAATTCAACATTTAAATAATTTGGAGGTAAGTGAATGACGATTCACTAATTCTTCACCATGAAAAACATAATGCTCAAGTTTTAAATGTATTGAGAATTCCTAAATTTCCTTAGAGATTGATTGAACTTTTCAATGGCATGTTTAAATCTCGATATGCCCCTCTCGTTTGTGACTGGGATGACGAGGATCACAAAGTGGGTGTGAATAACCATGCAAATCTAGATGGTGCCCTAATTGTTACAATCACCTATTCGATGTGCCGGTAAACCACACACGCTTCATCGAACTATGAAAAACAATGAGTCACCCTTTGCCACCTTTGCTTAGAACCAATTAGTGTGCCGGTTAACCATACACGCTCCACTAACTTCTTAGAAAGCGTGCAAAGTGCAATTTCATGGGATTGCATCAATTTCACTTTTGCCTAAAGTAACTAGGATTGGGAATTTGTAAAAGCGTTTAGATAGTTTACATAGATTCATTATACTTATTAATGAAGAGAGGATTGCCCTATCCTACCCGTTCGGCTAACGACCCTCCACCAATCAAGGAAGCGGTGGGTAAGAGTGGATACCCATATCTACTATAATCATCGGTGAAAGTCACATAGAAGCGGTTCACATCCTTTATGGTGGGTCTAAAGCGCCCACACACGTCGGTGTATATGAGATCCAATAAACCCTCACCCCTCTCACAAGTGCCAGTGAAGGGTGACTTGGTCATCTTTCCAAGAAAACAAGACTCGCACGTGTCATCTTCCCTAAGGTCGACTGACTCCAACACTCCATCCTTTTGGAGCTGGGCTATGCGCTTCTCGTTGACATGTCCAAGACGACAATTCCACAAGCATGCTTTATCCATACTATTGGAAGAATTCATACACAATACATCATTTCCTAGGTTATCTTGAACCATGACAGTTTCATAAATTCCATTACAAGGCAATGCTTCAAAATATAAATCACCAATTAGATAAGCACAAATCGAACCATTCTCATTATCAAACGAATATCTAAATCCTTGTTTAAACAAACCATGAAATGAAATGATGTTTCTTGCCATATCTGGCGAGTAGCAACAATTATTTAAATCTAAACCTAATCCATTACTAAGCACTAGAGAATACACTCCAATCTTGGTGACAGGCGACGATCTTTTGTTCCCCATGATCAGACTTACTCTTTCACGCTCCACATCCCTATTTCTTCTTAGTCCCTGCAAATCAGAACATATGTGATAACCACATCCTATATCAAGAACCCAAGAAATAGCATGCGATGAATCATTAGATTTAATTGTGTAAATACCTGCGAAAGATGGCTTGATCTTCCCATCCTTGATGGGTTGCAGATATTCCGGGCAGCTTCTCTTCTAATGCCCTATTTTGTAGCAGTGGTGGCACTCTGCCTCCTTTGGGTTTGAGTTGGGCTTGATAGGACCAACTTTGGTCCCACTAGAGGAGAAACCATCTTGGGACTTTCCCTTGTAGTGGCTCTTTGAAGAAGCCTTCCTCTTCTTGCCCCTCTCTTGCCCAATAGCGAGAACAGGAGCAGCGGGTGGAGTGGGAGTTAATGCAACATACTTATCCTTGAGGTTGCTCTCAACAGTCCTTAGGAGCCCTTGGAGTTTACTTAGGGTGACCTCTTCCTTTCTCATGCAGTACATCATCCTAAATTGGTTGTAGAACGAGGGCAAGGAGTGAAGAACGATGTCGATTGCCAAATCTTCCCCAAAGTTAACATTTAACTTGCGAAGACAATCAACATATCTTTGCATCTTTTGCAAGTGCAAGGTTAGAGACTCTCCACTTCCCATCTTAGCGGTGATCATGTTCGTGATGATCTCATAGTGCTCTTGCCTTGCTCTTTGGTGATATCTCTGCATCAAGTCTTGATGCATTTTGTACGGATACATGTCCTCATAGGACTTTTGGAGTTTGGGATTCATTATGGCTAGCATAATGCAATGGAATTTCATTGCATCACGCTCATGGGTCTCAAAGACAGCCATTTCTTTGGGAGTAGCGATTTCCGGATTGATATTTTCAAGCTTCTCGTCGAGGGCATATCTTTGTCCTCGTAGCGAGCAATCATGCGAATGTATCTTATCCATTCGCTAAAGTTCGGTCCATCAAATGTCATCTTTTGACACAGGCTCATTAGCGAGAATGAGGTAGCAGCAGCGTTGTTTATGTTAGACATCTACAAATAGAAAGGAACAAGGTTTGATTAGAATTAAATCCCTAACTAAACACCCAAAATGGAAAATTAGGGCTAGGACCCAACAACATTATTTACACATTAGAAAAGGGATGCCGTAATTCAACATTCAAATAATTTGGAGGTAAGTGAATGACGATTCACTAATTCTTCACCATGAAAAACATAATGCTCAAGTTTTAAATGTATTGAGAATTCCTAAATTTCCTTAGAGATTGATTGAACTTTTCAATGGCATGTTTAAATCTCGATATGCCCCTCTCGTTTGTGACTGGGATGCCGAGGATCACAAAGTGGGTGTGAATAACCATGCAAATCTAGATGGTGCCCTAATTGTTACAATCACCTATTCGATGTGCCGGTAAACCACACACGCTTCATCGAACTATGACAAACAATGAGTCACCCTTTCGACCTTTGCTTATTACCAATTAGTGTGCCGGTTAACCACACACGCTCCACTAACTTCTTAGAAAGCGTGCAAAGTGCAATTTCATGGGATTGCATCAATTTCACATTTGCCTAAAGTAACTAGGATTGCGAATTTGTAAAAGCGTTTAGTTACTTTACATAGATTCATTATACTTATTAATGAAGAGAGGATTGCCCTATCCTACCCGTTCGGCTAACGACCCTCCACCAATCAAGGAAGCGGTGGGTAAGAGTGGATACCCATATCTACTATAATCATCGGTGAAAGTCACATAGAAGCGGTTCACATCCTTTATGGTGGGTCTAAAGCGCCCACACACGTCGGTGTATATGAGATCCAATAAACCCTCACCCCTCTCACAAGTGCCAGTGAAGGGTGACTTGGTCATCTTTCCAAGAAAACAAGACTCGCACGTGTCATCTTCCCTAAGGTCGACTGACTCCAACACTCCATCCTTTTGGAGTTGGGCTATGCGCTTCTCGTTGACATGTCCAAGACGACAATGCCACAAGCATGCTTTATCCATACTATTGGAAGAATTCATACACAATACATCATTTCCTAGGTTATCTTGAACCATGACAGTTTCATAAATTCCATTACAAGGCAATGCTTCAAAATATAAATCACCATTTAGATAAGCACAAATCGAACCATTCTCATTATTAAACGAATATCTAAATCCTTGTTTAAACAAACCATGAAATGAAATGATGTTTCTTGCCATATCTGGCGAGTAGCAACAATTATTTAAATCTAAACCTAATCCATTACTAAGCACTAGAGAATACACTCCAATCTTGGTGACAGGCGACGATCTTTTGTTCCCCATGATCAGACTTACTCTTTCACGGTCCACATCCCTATTTCTTCTTAGTCCCTGCAAATCAGAACATATGTGATAACCACATCCTATATCAAGAACCCAAGAAATAGCATGCGATGAATCATTAGATTTAATTGTGTAAATACCTGCGAAAGATGGCTTGATCTTCCCATCCTTGATGGGTTGCAGATATTCCGGGCAGCTTCTCTTCTAATGCCCTATTTTGTAGCAGTGGTGGCACTCTGCCTCCTTTGGGTTTGAGTTGGGCTTGATAGGACCAACTTTGGTCCCACTAGAGGAGAAACCATCTTGGGACTTTCCCTTGTAGTGGCTCTTTGAAGAAGCCTTCCTCTTCTTGCCCCTCTCTTGCCCAATAGCGAAAACAAGAGCAGCGGGTGGAGTGGGAGTTAATGCAACAGACTTATCCTTGAGGTTGCTCTCAACAGTCCTTAGGAGCCCTTGGAGTTTACTTAGGGTGACCTCTTCCTTACTCATGCAGTACATCATCCTAAATTGGTTGTAGAACGAGGGCAAGGAGTGAAGAACGATGTCGATTGCCAAATCTTCCCCAAAGTTAACATTTAACTTGCGAAGACAATCAACATATCTTTGCATCTTTTGCAAGTGCAAGGTTAGAGACTCTCCACTTCCCATCTTAGCGGTGATCATGTTCGTGATGATCTCATAGTGCTCTTGCCTTGCTCTTTGGTGATATCTCTGCATCAAGTCTTGATGCATTTTGTACGGATACATGTCCTCATAGGACTTTTGGAGTTCGGGATTCATTATGGCTAGCATAATGCAATGGAATTTCATTGCATCACGCTCATGGGTCTCAAAGACAGCCATTTCTTCGGAAATAGCGATTTTCGGATTGATATTTTCAAGCTTCTCGTCGAGGGCATATCTTTGTCCTTGTAGCGAGCAATCATGCGAATGTATCTTTTCCATTCGCTAAAGTTCGGTCCATCAAATGTCATCTTTTGACACAGGCTCATTAGCGAGAATGAGGTAGCAGCAGCGTTGTTTACGTTAGACATCTACAAATAGAATGGAACAAGGTTTGATTAGAATTAGATCCCTAACTAAACACCCAAAATGGAAAATTAGGGCTAGGACCCTACAACATTATTTAAACATTAGAAAAGGGATGCCGTAATTCAACATTCAAATAATTTGGAGGTAAGTGAATGACGATTCACTAATTCTTCACCATGAAAAACATAATGCTCAAGTTTTAAATGTATTGAGAATTCCTAAATTTCCTTAGAGATTGATTGAACTTTTCAATGGCATGTTTAAATCTCGATATGCCCCTCTCGTTTGTGACTGGGATGACGAGGATCACAAAGTGGGTGTGAATAACCATGCAAATCTAGATGGTGCCCTAATTGTTACAATCACCTATTCGATGTGCCGGTAAACCACACACGCTTCATCGAACTATGAAAAACAATGAGTCACCCTTTGCCACCTTTGCTTAGAACCAATTAGTGTGCCGGTTAACCATACACGCTCCACTAACTTCTTAGAAAGCGTGCAAAGTGCAATTTCATGGGATTGCATCAATTTCACTTTTGCCTAAAGTAACTAGGATTGGGAATTTGTAAAAGCGTTTAGATAGTTTACATAGATTCATTATACTTATTAATGAAGAGAGGATTGCCCTATCCTACCCGTTCGGCTAACGACCCTGCACCAATCAAGGAAGCGGTGGGTAAGAGTGGATACCCATATCTACTATAATCATCGGTGAAAGTCACATAGAAGCGGTTCACATCCTTTATGGTGGGTCTAAAGCGCCCACACACGTCGGTGTATATGAGATCCAATAAACCCTCACCCCTCTCACAAGTGCCAGTGAAGGGTGACTTGGTCATCTTTCCAAGAAAACAAGACTCGCACGTGTCATCTTCCCTAAGGTCGACTGACTCCAACACTCCATCCTTTTGGAGCTGGGCTATGCGCTTCTCGTTGACATGTCCAAGACGACAATTCCACAAGCATGCTTTATCCATACTATTGGAAGAATTCATACACAATACATCATTTCCTAGGTTATCTTGAACCATGACAGTTTCATAAATTCCATTACAAGGCAATGCTTCAAAATATAAATCACCAATTAGATAAGCACAAATCGAACCATTCTCATTATTAAACGAATATCTAAATCCTTGTTTAAACAAACCATGAAATGAAATGATGTTTCTTGCCATATCTGGCGAGTAGCAACAATTATTTAAATCTAAACCTAATCCATTACTAAGCACTAGAGAATACACTCCAATCTTGGTGACAGGCGACGATCTTTTGTTCCCCATGATCAGACTTACTCTTTCACGCTCCACATCCCTATTTCTTCTTAGTCCCTGCAAATCAGAACATATGTGATAACCACATCCTATATCAAGAACCCAAGAAATAGCATGCGATGAATCATTAGATTTAATTGTGTAAATACCTGCGAAAGATGGCTTGATCTTCCCATCCTTGATGGGTTGCAGATATTCCGGGCAACTTCTCTTCTAATGCCCTATTTTGTAGCAGTGGTGGCACTCTGCCTCCTTTGGGTTTGAGTTGGGCTTGATAGGACCAACTTTGGTCCCACTAGAGGAGAAACCATCTTGGGACTTTCCCTTGTAGTGGCTCTTTGAAGAAGCCTTCCTCTTCTTGCCCCTCTCTTGCCCAATAGCGAGAACAGGAGCAGCGGGTGGAGTGGGAGTTAATGCAACATACTTATCCTTGAGGTTGCTCTCAACAGTCCTTAGGAGCCCTTGGAGTTTACTTAGGGTGACCTCTTCCTTGCTCATGCAGTACATCATCCTAAATTGGTTGTAGAACGAGGGCAAGGAGTGAAGAACGATGTCGATTGCCAAATCTTCCCCAAAGTTAACATTTAACTTGCGAAGACAATCAACATATCTTTGCATCTTTTGCAAGTGCAAGGTTAGAGACTCTCCACTTCCCATCTTAGCGGTGATCATGTTCGTGATGATCTCATAGTGCTCTTGCCTTGCTCTTTGGTGATATCTCTGCATCAAGTCTTGATGCATTTTGTACGGATACATGTCCTCATAGGACTTTTGGAGTTTGGGATTCATTATGGCTAGCATAATGCAATGGAATTTCATTGCATCACGCTCATGGGTCTCAAAGACAGCCATTTCTTTGGGAGTAGCGATTTCCGGATTGATATTTTCAAGCTTCTCGTCGAGGGCATATCTTTGTCCTCGTAGCGAGCAATCATGCGAATGTATCTTATCCATTCGCTAAAGTTTGGTCCATCAAATGTCATCTTTTGACACAGGCTCATTAGCGAGAATGAGGTAGCAGCAGCGTTGTTTATGTTAGACATCTACAAATAGAAAGGAACAAGGTTTGATTAGAATTAAATCCCTAACTAAACACCCAAAATGGAAAATTAGGGCTAGGACCCAACAACATTATTTACACATTAGAAAAGGGATGCCGTAATTCAACATTCAAATAATTTGGAGGTAAGTGAATGACGATTCACTAATTCTTCACCATGAAAAACATAAGTTTTAAATGTATTGAGAATTCCTAAATTTCCTTAGAGATTGATTGAACTTTTCAATGGCATGTTTAAATCTCGATATGCCCCTCTCGTTTGTGACTGGGATGCCGAGGATCACAAAGTGGGTGTGAATAACCATGCAAATCTAGATGGTGCCCTAATTGTTACAATCACCTATTCGATGTGCCGGTAAACCACACACGCTTCATCGAACTATGACAAACAATGAGTCACCCTTTCGACCTTTGCTTAGAACCAATTAGTGTGCCGGTTAACCACACACGCTCCACTAACTTCTTAGAAAGCGTGCAAAGTGCAATTTCATGGGATTGCATCAATTTCACTTTTGCCTAAAGTAACTAGGATTGGGAATTTGTAAAAGCGTTTAGTTACTTTACATAGATTCATTATACTTATTAATGAAGAGAGGATTGACCTATCCTACCCGTTCGGCTAACGACCCCCCACCAATCAAGGAAGCGGTGGGTAAGAGTGGATACCCATATCTACTATAATCATCGGTGAAAGTCACATAGAAGCGGTTCACATCCTTTATGGTGGGTCTAAAGCGCCCACACACGTCGGTGTATATGAGATCCAATAAACCCTCACCCCTCTCACAAGTGCCAGTGAAGGGTGACTTGGTCATCTTTCCAAGAAAACAAGACTCGCACGTGTCATCTTCCCTAAGGTCGACTGACTCCAACACTCCATCCTTTTGGAGTTGGGCTATGCGCTTCTCGTTGACATGTCCAAGACGACAATGCCACAAGCATGCTTTATCCATACTATTGGAAGAATTCATACACAATACATCATTTCCTAGGTTATCTTGAACCATGACAGTTTCATAAATTCCATTACAAGGCAATGCTTCAAAATATAAATCACCATTTAGATAAGCACAAATCGAACCATTCTCATTATTAAACGAATATCTAAATCCTTGTTTAAACAAACCATGAAATGAAATGATGTTTCTTGCCATATCTGGCGAGTAGCAACAATTATTTAAATCTAAACCTAATCCATTACTAAGCACTAGAGAATACACTCCAATCTTGGTGACAGGCGACGATCTTTTGTTCCCCATGATCAGACTTACTCTTTCACGGTCCACATCCCTATTTCTTCTTAGTCCCTGCAAATCAGAACATATGTGATAACCACATCCTATATCAAGAACCCAAGAAATAGCATGCGATGAATCATTAGATTTAATTGTGTAAATACCTGCGAAAGATGGCTTGATCTTCCCATCCTTGATGGGTTGCAGATATTCCGGGCAGCTTCTCTTCTAATGCCCTATTTTGTAGCAGTGGTGGCACTCTGCCTCCTTTGGGTTTGAGTTGGGCTTGATAGGACCAACTTTGGTCCCACTAGAGGAGAAACCATCTTGGGACTTTCCCTTGTAGTGGCTCTTTGAAGAAGCCTTCCTCTTCTTGCCCCTCTCTTGCCCAATAGCGAAAACAAGAGCAGCGGGTGGAGTGGGAGTTAATGCAACAGACTTATCCTTGAGGTTGCTCTCAACAGTCCTTAGGAGCCCTTGGAGTTTACTTAGGGTGACCTCTTCCTTACTCATGCAGTACATCATCCTAAATTGGTTGTAGAACGAGGGCAAGGAGTGAAGAACGATGTCGATTGCCAAATCTTCCCCAAAGTTAACATTTAACTTGCGAAGACAATCAACATATCTTTGCATCTTTTGCAAGTGCAAGGTTAGAGACTCTCCACTTCCCATCTTAGCGGTGATCATGTTCGTGATGATCTCATAGTGCTCTTGCCTTGCTCTTTGGTGATATCTCTGCATCAAGTCTTGATGCATTTTGTACGGATACATGTCCTCATAGGACTTTTGGAGTTCGGGATTCATTATGGCTAGCATAATGCAATGGAATTTCATTGCATCACGCTCATGGGTCTCAAAGACAGCCATTTCTTCGGAAGTAGCGATTTCCGGATTGATATTTTCAAGCTTCTCGTCGAGGGCATATCTTTGTCCTCGTAGCGAGCAATCATGCGAATGTATCTTATCCATTCGCTAAAGTTCGGTCCATCAAATGTCATCTTTTGACACAGGCTCATTAGCGAGAATGAGGTAGCAGCAGCGTTGTTTACATTAGACATCTACAAATAGAAAGGAACAAGGTTTGATTAGAATTAGATCCCTAACTAAACACCCAAAATGGAAAATTAGGGCTAGGACCCAACAACATTATTTACACATTAGAAAAGGGATGCCGTAATTCAACATCCAAATAATTTGGAGGTAAGTGAATGACGATTCACTAATTCTTCACCATGAAAAACATAATGCTCAAGTTTTAAATGTATTGAGAATTCCTAAATTTCTTAGAGATTGATTGAACTTTTCAATGGCATGTTTAAATCTCGATATGCCCCTCTCGTTTGTGACTGGGATGCCGAGGATCACAAAGTGGGTGTGAATAACCATGCAAATCTAGATGGTGCCCTAATTGTTACAATCACCTATTCGATGTGCCGGTAAACCACACACGCTTCATCGAACTATGGCAAACAATGAGTCACCCTTTCGACCTTTGCTTATTACCAATTAGTGTGCCGGTTAACCACACACGCTCCACTAACTTCTTAGAAAGCGTGCAAAGTGCAATTTCATGGGATTGCATCAATTTCACTTTTGCCTAAAGTAACTAGGATTGGGAATTTGTAAAAGCGTTTAGTTACTTTACATAGATTCATTATACTTATTAATGAAGAGAGGATTGCCCTATCCTACCCGTTCGGCTAACGACCCTCCACCAATCAAGGAAGCGGTGGGTAAGAGTGGATACCCATATCTACTATAATCATCGGTGAAAGTCACATAGAAGCGGTTCACATCCTTTATGGTGGGTCTAAAGCGCCCACACACGTCGGTGTATATGAGATCCAATAAACCCTCACCCCTCTCACAAGTGCCAGTGAAGGGTGACTTGGTCATCTTTCCAAGAAAACAAGACTCGCACGTGTCATCTTCCCTAAGGTCGACTGACTCCAACACTCCATCCTTTTGGAGCTGGGCTATGCGCTTCTCGTTGACATGTCCAAGACGACAATTCCACAAGCATGCTTTATCCATACTATTGGAAGAATTCATACACAATACATCATTTCCTAGGTTATCTTGAACCATGACAGTTTCATAAATTCCATTACAAGGCAATGCTTCAAAATATAAATCACCAATTAGATAAGCACAAATCGAACCATTCTCATTATTAAACGAATATCTAAATCCTTGTTTAAACAAACCATGAAATGAAATGATGTTTCTTGCCATATCTGGCGAGTAGCAACAATTATTTAAATCTAAACCTAATCCATTACTAAGCACTAGAGAATACACTCCAATCTTGGTGACAGGCGACGATCTTTTGTTCCCCATGATCAGACTTACTCTTTCACGCTCCACATCCCTATTTCTTCTTAGTCCCTGCAAATCAGAACATATGTGATAACCACATCCTATATCAAGAACCCAAGAAATAGCATGCGATGAATCATTAGATTTAATTGTGTAAATACCTGCGAAAGATGGCTTGATCTTCCCATACTTGATGGGTTGCAGATATTCCGGGCAGCTTCTCTTCTAATGCCCTATTTTGTAGCAGTGGTGGCACTCTGCCTCCTTTGGGTTTGAGTTGGGCTTGATAGGACCAACTTTGGTCCCACTAGAGGAGAAACCATCTTGGGACTTTCCCTTGTAGTGGCTCTTTGAAGAAGCCTTCCTCTTCTTGCCCCTCTCTTGCCCAATAGCGAGAACAGGAGCAGCGGGTGGAGTGGGAGTTAATGCAACATACTTATCCTTGAGGTTGCTCTCAACAGTCCTTAGGAGCCCTTGGAGTTTACTTAGGGTGACCTCTTCCTTGCTCATGCAGTACATCATCCTAAATTGGTTGTAGAACGAGGGCAAGGAGTGAAGAACGATGTCGATTGCCAAATCTTCCCCAAAGTTAACATTTAACTTGCGAAGACAATCAACATATCTTTGCATCTTTTGCAAGTGCAAGGTTAGAGACTCTCCACTTCCCATCTTAGCGGTGATCATGTTCGTGATGATCTCATAGTGCTCTTGCCTTGCTCTTTGGTGATATCTCTGCATCAAGTCTTGATGCATTTTGTACGGATACATGTCCTCATAGGACTTTTGGAGTTTGGGATTCAATATGGCTAGCATAATGCACTGGAATTTCATTGCATCACGCTCATGGGTCTCAAAGACAGCCATTTCTTTGGGAGTAGCGATTTCCGGATTGATATTTTCAAGCTTCTCGTCGAGGGCATATCTTTGTCCTCGTAGCGAGCAATCATGCGAATGTATCTTATCCATTCGCTAAAGTTCGGTCCATCAAATGTCATCTTTTGACACAGGCTCATTAGCGAGAATGAGGTAGCAGCAGCGTTGTTTATGTTAGACATCTACAAATAGAAAGGAACAAGGTTTGATTAGAATTAAATCCCTAACTAAACACCCAAAATGGAAAATTAGGGCTAGGACCCAACAACATTATTTACACATTAGAAAAGGGATGCCGTAATTCAACATTCAAATAATTTGGAGGTAAGTGAATGACGATTCACTAATTCTTCACCATGAAAAACATAATGCTCAAGTTTTAAATGTATTGAGAATTCCTAAATTTCTTAGAGATTGATTGAACTTTTCAATGGCATGTTTAAATCTCGATATGCCCCTCTCGTTTGTGACTGGGATGCCGAGGATCACAAAGTGGGTGTGAATAACCATGCAAATCTAGATGGTGCCCTAATTGTTACAATCACCTATTCGATGTGCCGGTAAACCACACACGCTTCATCGAACTATGACAAACAATGAGTCACCCTTTCGACCTTTGCTTATTACCAATTAGTGTGCCGGTTAACCACACACGCTCCACTAACTTCTTAGAAAGCGTGCAAAGTGCAATTTCATGGGATTGCATCAATTTCACTTTTGCCTAAAGTAACTAGGATTGGGAATTTGTAAAAGCGTTTAGTTACTTTACATAGATTCATTATACTTATTAATGAAGAGAGGATTGACCTATCCTACCCGTTCGGCTAACGACCCCCCACCAATCAAGGAAGCGGTGGGTAAGAGTGGATACCCATATCTACTATAATCATCGGTGAAAGTCACATAGAAGCGGTTCACATCCTTTATGGTGGGTCTAAAGCGCCCACACACGTCGGTGTATATGAGATCCAATAAACCCTCACCCCTCTCACAAGTGCCAGTGATGGGTGACTTGGTCATCTTTCCAAGAAAACAAGACTCGCACGTGTCATCTTCCCTAAGGTCGACTGACTCCAACACTCCATCCTTTTGGAGCTGGGCTATGCGCTTCTCGTTGACATGTCCAAGACGACAATGCCACAAGCATGCTTTATCCATACTATTGGAAGAATTCATACACAATACATCATTTCCTAGGTTATCTTGAACCATGACAGTTTCATAAATTCCATTACAAGGCAATGCTTCAAAATATAAATCACCAATTAGATAAGCACAAATCGAACCATTCTCATTATTAAACGAATATCTAAATCCTTGTTTAAACAAACCATGAAATGAAATGATGTTTCTTGCCATATCTGGCGAGTAGCAACAATTATTTAAATCTAAACCTAATCCATTACTAAGCACTAGAGAATACACTCCAATCTTGGTGACAGGCGACGATCTTTTGTTCCCCATGATCAGACTTACTCTTTCACGGTCCACATCCCTATTTCTTCTTAGTCCCTGCAAATCAGAACATATGTGATAACCACATCCTATATCAAGAACCCAAGAAATAGCATGCGATGAATCATTAGATTTGATTGTGTAAATACCTGCGAAAGATGGCTTGATCTTCCCATCCTTGATGGGTTGCAGATATTCCGGGCAGCTTCTCTTCTAATGCCCTATTTTGTAGCAGTGGTGGCACTCTGCCTCCTTTGGGTTTGAGTTGGGCTTGATAGGACCAACTTTGGTCCCACTAGAGGAGAAACCATCTTGGGACTTTCCCTTGTAGTGGCTCTTTGAAGAAGCCTTCCTCTTCTTGCCCCTCTCTTGCCCAATAGCGAAAACAAGAGCAGCGGGTGGAGTGGGAGTTAATGCAACAGACTTATCCTTGAGGTTGCTCTCAACAGTCCTTAGGAGCCCTTGGAGTTTACTTAGGGTGACCTCTTCCTTACTCATGCAGTACATCATCCTAAATTGGTTGTAGAACGAGGGCAAGGAGTGAAGAACGATGTCGATTGCCAAATCTTCCCCAAAGTTAACATTTAACTTGCGAAGACAATCAACATATCTTTGCATCTTTTGCAAGTGCAAGGTTAGAGACTCTCCACTTCCCATCTTAGCGGTGATCATGTTCGTGATGATCTCATAGTGCTCTTGCCTTGCTCTTTGGTGATATCTCTGCATCAAGTCTTGATGCATTTTGTACGGATACATGTCCTCATAGGACTTTTGGAGTTCGGGATTCATTATGGCTAGCATAATGCAATGGAATTTCATTGCATCACGCTCATGGGTCTCAAAGACAGCCATTTCTTCGGAAGTAGCGATTTCCGGATTGATATTTTCAAGCTTCTCGTCGAGGGCATATCTTTGTCCTCGTAGCGAGCAATCATGCGAATGTATCTTATCCATTCGCTAAAGTTCGGTCCATCAAATGTCATCTTTTGACACAGGCTCATTAGCGAGAATGAGGTAGCAGCAGCGTTGTTTACATTAGACATCTACAAATAGAAAGGAACAAGGTTTGATTAGAATTAGATCCCTAACTAAACACCCAAAATGGAAAATTAGGGCTAGGACCCAACAACATTATTTACACATTAGAAAAGGGATGCCGTAATTCAACATCCAAATAATTTGGAGGTAAGTGAATGACGATTCACTAATTCTTCACCATGAAAAACATAATGCTCAAGTTTTAAATGTATTGAGAATTCCTAAATTTCTTAGAGATTGATTGAACTTTTCAATGGCATGTTTAAATCTCGATATGCCCCTCTCGTTTGTGACTGGGATGCCGAGGATCACAAAGTGGGTGTGAATAACCATGCAAATCTAGATGGTGCCCTAATTGTTACAATCACCTATTCGATGTGCCGGTAAACCACACACGCTTCATCGAACTATGACAAACAATGAGTCACCCTTTCGACCTTTGCTTATTACCAATTAGTGTGCCGGTTAACCACACACGCTCCACTAACTTCTTAGAAAGCGTGCAAAGTGCAATTTCATGGGATTGCATCAATTTCACTTTTGCCTAAAGTAACTAGGATTGGGAATTTGTAAAAGCGTTTAGTTACTTTACATAGATTCATTATACTTATTAATGAAGAGAGGATTGCCCTATCCTACCCGTTCGGCTAACGACCCTCCACCAATCAAGGAAGCGGTGGGTAAGAGTGGATACCCATATCTACTATAATCATCGGTGAAAGTCACATAGAAGCGGTTCACATCCTTTATGGTGGGTCTAAAGCGCCCACACACGTCGGTGTATATGAGATCCAATAAACCCTCACCCCTCTCACAAGTGCCAGTGAAGGGTGACTTGGTCATCTTTCCAAGAAAACAAGACTCGCACGTGTCATCTTCCCTAAGGTCGACTGACTCCAACACTCCATCCTTTTGGAGCTGGGCTATGCGCTTCTCGTTGACATGTCCAAGACGACAATTCCACAAGCATGCTTTATCCATACTATTGGAAGAATTCATACACAATACATCATTTCCTAGGTTATCTTGAACCATGACAGTTTCATAAATTCCATTACAAGGCAATGCTTCAAAATATAAATCACCAATTAGATAAGCACAAATCGAACCATTCTCATTATTAAACGAATATCTAAATCCTTGTTTAAACAAACCATGAAATGAAATGATGTTTCTTGCCATATCTGGCGAGTAGCAACAATTATTTAAATCTAAACCTAATCCATTACTAAGCACTAGAGAATACACTCCAATCTTGGTGACAGGCGACGATCTTTTGTTCCCCATGATCAGACTTACTCTTTCACGCTCCACATCCCTATTTTTTCTTAGTCCCTGCAAATCAGAACATATGTGATAACCACATCCTATATCAAGAACCCAAGAAATAGCATGCGATGAATCATTAGATTTAATTGTGTAAATACCTGCGAAAGATGGCTTGATCTTCCCATCCTTGATGGGTTGCAGATATTCCGGGCAGCTTCTCTTCTAATGCCCTATTTTGTAGCAGTGGTGGCACTCTGCCTCCTTTGGGTTTGAGTTGGGCTTGATAGGACCAACTTTGGTCCCACTAGAGGAGAAACCATCTTGGGACTTTCCCTTGTAGTGGCTCTTTGAAGAAGCCTTCCTCTTCTTGCCCCTCTCTTGCCCAATAGCGAGAACAGGAGCAGCGGGTGGAGTGGGAGTTAATGCAACATACTTATCCTTGAGGTTGCTCTCAACAGTCCTTAGGAGCCCTTGGAGTTTACTTAGGGTGACCTCTTCCTTGCTCATGCAGTACATCATCCTAAATTGGTTGTAGAACGAGGGCAAGGAGTGAAGAACGATGTCGATTGCCAAATCTTCCCCAAAGTTAACATTTAACTTGCGAAGACAATCAACATATCTTTGCATCTTTTGCAAGTGCAAGGTTAGAGACTCTCCACTTCCCATCTTAGCGGTGATCATGTTCGTGATGATCTCATAGTGCTCTTGCCTTGCTCTTTGGTGATATCTCTGCATCAAGTCTTGATGCATTTTGTACGGATACATGTCCTCATAGGACTTTTGGAGTTTGGGATTCAATATGGCTAGCATAATGCACTGGAATTTCATTGCATCACGCTCATGGGTCTCAAAGACAGCCATTTCTTTGGGAGTAGCGATTTCCGGATTGATATTTTCAAGCTTCTCGTCGAGGGCATATCTTTGTCCTCGTAGCGAGCAATCATGCGAATGTATCTTATCCATTCGCTAAAGTTCGGTCCATCAAATGTCATCTTTTGACACAGGCTCATTAGCGAGAATGAGGTAGCAGCAGCGTTGTTTATGTTAGACATCTACAAATAGAAAGGAACAAGGTTTGATTAGAATTAAATCCCTAACTAAACACCCAAAATGGAAAATTAGGGCTAGGACCCAACAACATTATTTACACATTAGAAAAGGGATGCCGTAATTCAACATTCAAATAATTTGGAGGTAAGTGAATGACGATTCACTAATTCTTCACCATGAAAAACATAATGCTCAAGTTTTAAATGTATTGAGAATTCCTAAATTTCTTAGAGATTGATTGAACTTTTCAATGGCATGTTTAAATCTCGATATGCCCCTCTCGTTTGTGACTGGGATGCCGAGGATCACAAAGTGGGTGTGAATAACCATGCAAATCTAGATGGTGCCCTAATTGTTACAATCACCTATTCGATGTGCCGGTAAACCACACACGCTTCATCGAACTATGACAAACAATGAGTCACCCTTTCGACCTTTGCTTATTACCAATTAGTGTGCCGGTTAACCACACACGCTCCACTAACTTCTTAGAAAGCGTGCAAAGTGCAATTTCATGGGATTGCATCAATTTCACTTTTGCCTAAAGTAACTAGGATTGGGAATTTGTAAAAGCGTTTAGTTACTTTACATAGATTCATTATACTTATTAATGAAGAGAGGATTGACCTATCCTACCCGTTCGGCTAACGACCCCCCACCAATCAAGGAAGCGGTGGGTAAGAGTGGATACCCATATCTACTATAATCATCGGTGAAAGTCACATAGAAGCGGTTCACATCCTTTATGGTGGGTCTAAAGCGCCCACACACGTCGGTGTATATGAGATCCAATAAACCCTCACCCCTCTCACAAGTGCCAGTGATGGGTGACTTGGTCATCTTTCCAAGAAAACAAGACTCGCACGTGTCATCTTCCCTAAGGTCGACTGACTCCAACACTCCATCCTTTTGGAGCTGGGCTATGCGCTTCTCGTTGACATGTCCAAGACGACAATGCCACAAGCATGCTTTATCCATACTATTGGAAGAATTCATACACAATACATCATTTCCTAGGTTATCTTGAACCATGACAGTTTCATAAATTCCATTACAAGGCAATGCTTCAAAATATAAATCACCAATTAGATAAGCACAAATCGAACCATTCTCATTATTAAACGAATATCTAAATCCTTGTTTAAACAAACCATGAAATGAAATGATGTTTCTTGCCATATCTGGCGAGTAGCAACAATTATTTAAATCTAAACCTAATCCATTACTAAGCACTAGAGAATACACTCCAATCTTGGTGACAGGCGACGATCTTTTGTTCCCCATGATCAGACTTACTCTTTCACGGTCCACATCCCTATTTCTTCTTAGTCCCTGCAAATCAGAACATATGTGATAACCACATCCTATATCAAGAACCCAAGAAATAGCATGCGATGAATCATTAGATTTGATTGTGTAAATACCTGCGAAAGATGGCTTGATCTTCCCATCCTTGATGGGTTGCAGATATTCCGGGCAGCTTCTCTTCTAATGCCCTATTTTGTAGCAGTGGTGGCACTCTGCCTCCTTTGGGTTTGAGTTGGGCTTGATAGGACCAACTTTGGTCCCACTAGAGGAGAAACCATCTTGGGACTTTCCCTTGTAGTGGCTCTTTGAAGAAGCCTTCCTCTTCTTGCCCCTCTCTTGCCCAATAGCGAAAACAAGAGCAGCGGGTGGAGTGGGAGTTAATGCAACAGACTTATCCTTGAGGTTGCTCTCAACAGTCCTTAGGAGCCCTTGGAGTTTACTTAGGGTGACCTCTTCCTTACTCATGCAGTACATCATCCTAAATTGGTTGTAGAACGAGGGCAAGGAGTGAAGAACGATGTCGATTGCCAAATCTTCCCCAAAGTTAACATTTAACTTGCGAAGACAATCAACATATCTTTGCATCTTTTGCAAGTGCAAGGTTAGAGACTCTCCACTTCCCATCTTAGCGGTGATCATGTTCGTGATGATCTCATAGTGCTCTTGCCTTGCTCTTTGGTGATATCTCTGCATCAAGTCTTGATGCATTTTGTACGGATACATGTCCTCATAGGACTTTTGGAGTTCGGGATTCATTATGGCTAGCATAATGCAATGGAATTTCATTGCATCACGCTCATGGGTCTCAAAGACAGCCATTTCTTCGGAAGTAGCGATTTCCGGATTGATATTTTCAAGCTTCTCGTCGAGGGCATATCTTTGTCCTCGTAGCGAGCAATCATGCGAATGTATCTTATCCATTCGCTAAAGTTCGGTCCATCAAATGTCATCTTTTGACACAGGCTCATTAGCGAGAATGAGGTAGCAGCAGCGTTGTTTACATTAGACATCTACAAATAGAAAGGAACAAGGTTTGATTAGAATTAGATCCCTAACTAAACACCCAAAATGGAAAATTAGGGCTAGGACCCAACAACATTATTTACACATTAGAAAAGGGATGCCGTAATTCAACATCCAAATAATTTGGAGGTAAGTGAATGACGATTCACTAATTCTTCACCATGAAAAACATAATGCTCAAGTTTTAAATGTATTGAGAATTCCTAAATTTCTTAGAGATTGATTGAACTTTTCAATGGCATGTTTAAATCTCGATATGCCCCTCTCGTTTGTGACTGGGATGCCGAGGATCACAAAGTGGGTGTGAATAACCATGCAAATCTAGATGGTGCCCTAATTGTTACAATCACCTATTCGATGTGCCGGTAAACCACACACGCTTCATCGAACTATGACAAACAATGAGTCACCCTTTCGACCTTTGCTTATTACCAATTAGTGTGCCGGTTAACCACACACGCTCCACTAACTTCTTAGAAAGCGTGCAAAGTGCAATTTCATGGGATTGCATCAATTTCACTTTTGCCTAAAGTAACTAGGATTGGGAATTTGTAAAAGCGTTTAGTTACTTTACATAGATTCATTATACTTATTAATGAAGAGAGGATTGCCCTATCCTACCCGTTCGGCTAACGACCCTCCACCAATCAAGGAAGCGGTGGGTAAGAGTGGATACCCATATCTACTATAATCATCGGTGAAAGTCACATAGAAGCGGTTCACATCCTTTATGGTGGGTCTAAAGCGCCCACACACGTCGGTGTATATGAGATCCAATAAACCCTCACCCCTCTCACAAGTGCCAGTGAAGGGTGACTTGGTCATCTTTCCAAGAAAACAAGACTCGCACGTGTCATCTTCCCTAAGGTCGACTGACTCCAACACTCCATCCTTTTGGAGCTGGGCTATGCGCTTCTCGTTGACATGTCCAAGACGACAATTCCACAAGCATGCTTTATCCATACTATTGGAAGAATTCATACACAATACATCATTTCCTAGGTTATCTTGAACCATGACAGTTTCATAAATTCCATTACAAGGCAATGCTTCAAAATATAAATCACCAATTAGATAAGCACAAATCGAACCATTCTCATTATTAAACGAATATCTAAATCCTTGTTTAAACAAACCATGAAATGAAATGATGTTTCTTGCCATATCTGGCGAGTAGCAACAATTATTTAAATCTAAACCTAATCCATTACTAAGCACTAGAGAATACACTCCAATCTTGGTGACAGGCGACGATCTTTTGTTCCCCATGATCAGACTTACTCTTTCACGCTCCACATCCCTATTTTTTCTTAGTCCCTGCAAATCAGAACATATGTGATAACCACATCCTATATCAAGAACCCAAGAAATAGCATGCGATGAATCATTAGATTTAATTGTGTAAATACCTGCGAAAGATGGCTTGATCTTCCCATCCTTGATGGGTTGCAGATATTCCGGGCAGCTTCTCTTCTAATGCCCTATTTTGTAGCAGTGGTGGCACTCTGCCTCCTTTGGGTTTGAGTTGGGCTTGATAGGACCAACTTTGGTCCCACTAGAGGAGAAACCATCTTGGGACTTTCCCTTGTAGTGGCTCTTTGAAGAAGCCTTCCTCTTCTTGCCCCTCTCTTGCCCAATAGCGAGAACAGGAGCAGCGGGTGGAGTGGGAGTTAATGCAACATACTTATCCTTGAGGTTGCTCTCAACAGTCCTTAGGAGCCCTTGGAGTTTACTTAGGGTGACCTCTTCCTTGCTCATGCAGTACATCATCCTAAATTGGTTGTAGAACGAGGGCAAGGAGTGAAGAACGATGTCGATTGCCAAATCTTCCCCAAAGTTAACATTTAACTTGCGAAGACAATCAACATATCTTTGCATCTTTTGCAAGTGCAAGGTTAGAGACTCTCCACTTCCCATCTTAGCGGTGATCATGTTCGTGATGATCTCATAGTGCTCTTGCCTTGCTCTTTGGTGATATCTCTGCATCAAGTCTTGATGCATTTTGTACGGATACATGTCCTCATAGGACTTTTGGAGTTTGGGATTCATTATGGCTAGCATAATGCAATGGAATTTCATTGCATCACGCTCATGGGTCTCAAAGACAGCCATTTCTTTGGGAGTAGCGATTTCCGGATTGATATTTTCAAGCTTCTCGTCGAGGGCATATCTTTGTCCTCGTAGCGAGCAATCATGCGAATGTATCTTATCCATTCGCTAAAGTTCGGTCCATCAAATGTCATCTTTTGACACAGGCTCATTAGCGAGAATGAGGTAGCAGCAGCGTTGTTTATGTTAGACATCTACAAATAGAAAGGAACAAGGTTTGATTAGAATTAAATCCCTAACTAAACACCCAAAATGGAAAATTAGGGCTAGGACCCAACAACATTATTTACACATTAGAAAAGGGATGCCGTAATTCAACATTCAAATAATTTGGAGGTAAGTGAATGACGATTCACTAATTCTTCACCATGAAAAACATAATGCTCAAGTTTTAAATGTATTGAGAATTCCTAAATTTCTTAGAGATTGATTGAACTTTTCAATGGCATGTTTAAATCTCGATATGCCCCTCTCGTTTGTGACTGGGATGCCGAGGATCACAAAGTGGGTGTGAATAACCATGCAAATCTAGATGGTGCCCTAATTGTTACAATCACCTATTCGATGTGCCGGTAAACCACACACGCTTCATCGAACTATGACAAACAATGAGTCACCCTTTCGACCTTTGCTTATTACCAATTAGTGTGCCGGTTAACCACACACGCTCCACTAACTTCTTAGAAAGCGTGCAAAGTGCAATTTCATGGGATTGCATCAATTTCACTTTTGCCTAAAGTAACTAGGATTGGGAATTTGTAAAAGCGTTTAGTTACTTTACATAGATTCATTATACTTATTAATGAAGAGAGGATTGACCTATCCTACCCGTTCGGCTAACGACCCCCCACCAATCAAGGAAGCGGTGGGTAAGAGTGGATACCCATATCTACTATAATCATCGGTGAAAGTCACATAGAAGCGGTTCACATCCTTTATGGTGGGTCTAAAGCGCCCACACACGTCGGTGTATATGAGATCCAATAAACCCTCACCCCTCTCACAAGTGCCAGTGAAGGGTGACTTGGTCATCTTTCCAAGAAAACAAGACTCGCACGTGTCATCTTCCCTAAGGTCGACTGACTCCAACACTCCATCCTTTTGGAGCTGGGCTATGCGCTTCTCGTTGACATGTCCAAGACGACAATGCCACAAGCATGCTTTATCCATACTATTGGAAGAATTCATACACAATACATCATTTCCTAGGTTATCTTGAACCATGACAGTTTCATAAATTCCATTACAAGGCAATGCTTCAAAATATAAATCACCAATTAGATAAGCACAAATCGAACCATTCTCATTATTAAACGAATATCTAAATCCTTGTTTAAACAAACCATGAAATGAAATGATGTTTCTTGCCATATCTGGCGAGTAGCAACAATTATTTAAATCTAAACCTAATCCATTACTAAGCACTAGAGAATACACTCCAATCTTGGTGACAGGCGACGATCTTTTGTTCCCCATGATCAGACTTACTCTTTCACGGTCCACATCCCTATTTCTTCTTAGTCCCTGCAAATCAGAACATATGTGATAACCACATCCTATATCAAGAACCCAAGAAATAGCATGCGATGAATCATTAGATTTAATTGTGTAAATACCTGCGAAAGATGGCTTGATCTTCCCATCCTTGATGGGTTGCAGATATTCCGGGCAGCTTCTCTTCTAATGCCCTATTTTGTAGCAGTGGTGGCACTCTGCCTCCTTTGGGTTTGAGTTGGGCTTGATAGGACCAACTTTGGTCCCACTAGAGGAGAAACCATCTTGGGACTTTCCCTTGTAGTGGCTCTTTGAAGAAGCCTTCCTCTTCTTGCCCCTCTCTTGCCCAATAGCGAAAACAAGAGCAGCGGGTGGAGTGGGAGTTAATGCAACAGACTTATCCTTGAGGTTGCTCTCAACAGTCCTTAGGAGCCCTTGGAGTTTACTTAGGGTGACCTCTTCCTTACTCATGCAGTACATCATCCTAAATTGGTTGTAGAACGAGGGCAAGGAGTGAAGAACGATGTCGATTGCCAAATCTTCCCCAAAGTTAACATTTAACTTGCGAAGACAATCAACATATCTTTGCATCTTTTGCAAGTGCAAGGTTAGAGACTCTCCACTTCCCATCTTAGCGGTGATCATGTTCGTGATGATCTCATAGTGCTCTTGCCTTGCTCTTTGGTGATATCTCTGCATCAAGTCTTGATGCATTTTGTACGGATACATGTCCTCATAGGACTTTTGGAGTTCGGGATTCATTATGGCTATCATAATGCAATGGAATTTCATTGCATCACGCTCATGGGTCTCAAAGACAGCCATTTCTTCGGAAGTAGCGATTTCCGGATTGATATTTTCAAGCTTCTCGTCGAGGGCATATCTTTGTCCTCGTAGCGAGCAATCATGCGAATGTATCTTATCCATTCGCTAAAGTTCGGTCCATCAAATGTCATCTTTTGACACAGGCTCATTAGCGAGAATGAGGTAGCAGCAGCATTGTTTACATTAGACATCTACAAATAGAAAGGAACAAGGTTTGATTAGAATTAGATCCCTAACTAAACACCCAAAATGGAAAATTAGGGCTAGGACCCAACAACATTATTTACACATTAGAAAAGGGATGCCGTAATTCAACATCCAAATAATTTGGAGGTAAGTGAATGACGATTCACTAATTCTTCACCATGAAAAACATAATGCTCAAGTTTTAAATGTATTGAGAATTCCTAAATTTCTTAGAGATTGATTGAACTTTTCAATGGCATGTTTAAATCTCGATATGCCCCTCTCGTTTGTGACTGGGATGCCGAGGATCACAAAGTGGGTGTGAATAACCATGCAAATCTAGATGGTGCCCTAATTGTTACAATCACCTATTCGATGTGCCGGTAAACCACACACGCTTCATCGAACTATGGCAAACAATGAGTCACCCTTTCGACCTTTGCTTATTACCAATTAGTGTGCCGGTTAACCACACACGCTCCACTAACTTCTTAGAAAGCGTGCAAAGTGCAATTTCATGGGATTGCATCAATTTCACTTTTGCCTAAAGTAACTAGGATTGGGAATTTGTAAAAGCGTTTAGTTACTTTACATAGATTCATTATACTTATTAATGAAGAGAGGATTGCCCTATCCTACCCGTTCGGCTAACGACCCTCCACCAATCAAGGAAGCGGTGGGTAAGAGTGGATACCCATATCTACTATAATCATCGGTGAAAGTCACATAGAAGCGGTTCACATCCTTTATGGTGGGTCTAAAGCGCCCACACACGTCGGTGTATATGAGATCCAATAAACCCTCACCCCTCTCACAAGTGCCAGTGAAGGGTGACTTGGTCATCTTTCCAAGAAAACAAGACTCGCACGTGTCATCTTCCCTAAGGTCGACTGACTCCAACACTCCATCCTTTTGGAGCTGGGCTATGCGCTTCTCGTTGACATGTCCAAGACGACAATTCCACAAGCATGCTTTATCCATACTATTGGAAGAATTCATACACAATACATCATTTCCTAGGTTATCTTGAACCATGACAGTTTCATAAATTCCATTACAAGGCAATGCTTCAAAATATAAATCACCAATTAGATAAGCACAAATCGAACCATTCTCATTATTAAACGAATATCTAAATCCTTGTTTAAACAAACCATGAAATGAAATGATGTTTCTTGCCATATCTGGCGAGTAGCAACAATTATTTAAATCTAAACCTAATCCATTACTAAGCACTAGAGAATACACTCCAATCTTGGTGACAGGCGACGATCTTTTGTTCCCCATGATCAGACTTACTCTTTCACGCTCCACATCCCTATTTCTTCTTAGTCCCTGCAAATCAGAACATATGTGATAACCACATCCTATATCAAGAACCCAAGAAATAGCATGCGATGAATCATTAGATTTAATTGTGTAAATACCTGCGAAAGATGGCTTGATCTTCCCATCCTTGATGGGTTGCAGATATTCCGGGCAGCTTCTCTTCTAATGCCCTATTTTGTAGCAGTGGTGGCACTCTGCCTCCTTTGGGTTTGAGTTGGGCTTGATAGGACCAACTTTGGTCCCACTAGAGGAGAAACCATCTTGGGACTTTCCCTTGTAGTGGCTCTTTGAAGAAGCCTTCCTCTTCTTGCCCCTCTCTTGCCCAATAGCGAGAACAGGAGCAGCGGGTGGAGTGGGAGTTAATGCAACATACTTATCCTTGAGGTTGCTCTCAACAGTCCTTAGGAGCCCTTGGAGTTTACTTAGGGTGACCTCTTCCTTTCTCATGCAGTACATCATCCTAAATTGGTTGTAGAACGAGGGCAAGGAGTGAAGAACGATGTCGATTGCCAAATCTTCCCCAAAGTTAACATTTAACTTGCGAAGACAATCAACATATCTTTGCATCTTTTGCAAGTGCAAGGTTAGAGACTCTCCACTTCCCATCTTAGCGGTGATCATGTTCGTGATGATCTCATAGTGCTCTTGCCTTGCTCTTTGGTGATATCTCTGCATCAAGTCTTGATGCATTTTGTACGGATACATGTCCTCATAGGACTTTTGGAGTTTGGGATTCATTATGGCTAGCATAATGCAATGGAATTTCATTGCATCACGCTCATGGGTCTCAAAGACAGCCATTTCTTTGGGAGTAGCGATTTCCGGATTGATATTTTCAAGCTTCTCGTCGAGGGCATATCTTTGTCCTCGTAGCGAGCAATCATGCGAATGTATCTTATCCATTCGCTAAAGTTCGGTCCATCAAATGTCATCTTTTGACACAGGCTCATTAGCGAGAATGAGGTAGCAGCAGCGTTGTTTATGTTAGACATCTACAAATAGAAAGGAACAAGGTTTGATTAGAATTAAATCCCTAACTAAACACCCAAAATGGAAAATTAGGGCTAGGACCCAACAACATTATTTACACATTAGAAAAGGGATGCCGTAATTCAACATTCAAATAATTTGGAGGTAAGTGAATGACGATTCACTAATTCTTCACCATGAAAAACATAATGCTCAAGTTTTAAATGTATTGAGAATTCCTAAATTTCTTAGAGATTGATTGAACTTTTCAATGGCATGTTTAAATCTCGATATGCCCCTCTCGTTTGTGACTGGGATGCCGAGGATCACAAAGTGGGTGTGAATAACCATGCAAATCTAGATGGTGCCCTAATTGTTACAATCACCTATTCGATGTGCCGGTAAACCACACACGCTTCATCGAACTATGACAAACAATGAGTCACCCTTTCGACCTTTGCTTATTACCAATTAGTGTGCCGGTTAACCACACACGCTCCACTAACTTCTTAGAAAGCGTGCAAAGTGCAATTTCATGGGATTGCATCAATTTCACTTTTGCCTAAAGTAACTAGGATTGGGAATTTGTAAAAGCGTTTAGTTACTTTACATAGATTCATTATACTTATTAATGAAGAGAGGATTGACCTATCCTACCCGTTCGGCTAACGACCCCCCACCAATCAAGGAAGCGGTGGGTAAGAGTGGATACCCATATCTACTATAATCATCGGTGAAAGTCACATAGAAGCGGTTCACATCCTTTATGGTGGGTCTAAAGCGCCCACACACGTCGGTGTATATGAGATCCAATAAACCCTCACCCCTCTCACAAGTGCTAGTGAAGGGTGACTTGGTCATCTTTCCAAGAAAACAAGACTCGCACGTGTCATCTTCCCTAAGGTCGACTGACTCCAACACTCCATCCTTTTGGAGTTGGGCTATGCGCTTCTCGTTGACATGTCCAAGACGACAATGCCACAAGCATGCTTTATCCATACTATTGGAAGAATTCATACACAATACATCATTTCCTAGGTTATCTTGAACCATGACAGTTTCATAAATTCCATTACAAGGCAATGCTTCAAAATATAAATCACCATTTAGATAAGCACAAATCGAACCATTCTCATTATTAAACGAATATCTAAATCCTTGTTTAAACAAACCATGAAATGAAATGATGTTTCTTGCCATATCTGGCGAGTAGCAACAATTATTTAAATCTAAACCTAATCCATTACTAAGCACTAGAGAATACACTCCAATCTTGGTGACAGGCGACGATCTTTTGTTCCCCATGATCAGACTTACTCTTTCACGGTCCACATCCCTATTTCTTCTTAGTCCCTGCAAATCAGAACATATGTGATAACCACATCCTATATCAAGAACCCAGGAAATAGCATGCGATGAATCATTGGATTTAATTGTGTAAATACCTGCGAAAGATGGCTTGATCTTCCCATCCTTGATGGGTTGCAGATATTCCGGGCAGCTTCTCTTCTAATGCCCTATTTTGTAGCAGTGGTGGCACTCTGCCTCCTTTGGGTTTGAGTTGGGCTTGATAGGACCAACTTTGGTCCCACTAGAGGAGAAACCATCTTGGGACTTTCCCTTGTAGTGGCTCTTTGAAGAAGCCTTCCTCTTCTTGCCCCTCTCTTGCCCAATAGCGAAAACAGGAGCAGCGGGTGGAGTGGGAGTTAATGCAACAGACTTATCCTTGAGGTTGCTCTCAACAGTCCTTAGGAGCCCTTGGAGTTTACTTAGGGTGACCTCTTCCTTGCTCATGCAGTACATCATCCTAAATTGGTTGTAGAACGAGGGCAAGGAGTGAAGAACGATGTCGATTGCCAAATCTTCCCCAAAGTTAACATTTAACTTGCGAAGACAATCAACATATCTTTGCATCTTTTGCAAGTGCAAGGTTAGAGACTCTCCACTTCCCATCTTAGCGGTGATCATGTTCGTGATGATCTCATAGTGCTCTTGCCTTGCTCTTTGGTGATATCTCTGCATCAAGTCTTGATGCATTTTGTACGGATACATGTCCTGATAGGACTTTTGGAGTTCAGGATTCATTATGGCTAGCATAATGCAATGGAATTTCATTGCATCACGCTCATGGGTCTCAAAGACAGCCATTTCTTCGGAAGTAGCGATTTCCGGATTGATATTTTCAAGCTTCTCGTCGAGGGCATATCTTTGTCCTCGTAGCGAGCAATCATGCGAATGTATCTTATCCATTCGCTAAAGTTCGGTCCATCAAATGTCATCTTTTGACACAGGCTCATTAGCGAGAATGAGGTAGCAGCAGCGTTGTTTACGTTAGACATCTACAAATAGAAAGGAACAAGGTTTGATTAGAATTAGATCCCTAACTAAACACCCAAAATGGAAAATTAGGGCTAGGACCCAACAACATTATTTACACATTAGAAAAGGGATGCCGTAATTCAACATCCAAATAATTTGGAGGTAAGTGAATGACGATTCACTAATTCTTCACCATGAAAAACATAATGCTCAAGTTTTAAATGTATTGAGAATTCCTAAATTTCCTTAGAGATTGATTGAACTTTTCAATGGCATGTTTAAATCTCGATATGCCCCTCTCGTTTGTGACTGGGATGACGAGGATCACAAAGTGGGTGTGAATAACCATGCAAATCTAGATGGTGCCCTAATTGTTACAATCACCTATTCGATGTGCCGGTAAACCACACACGCTTCATCGAACTATGAAAAACAATGAGTCACCCTTTGCCACCTTTGCTTAGAACCAATTAGTGTGTCGGTTAACCACACACGCTCCACTAACTTCTTAGAAAGCGTGCAAAGTGCAATTTCATGGGATTGCATCAATTTCACTTTTGCCTAAAGTAACTAGGATTGGGAATTTGTAAAAGCGTTTAGATAGTTTACATAGATTCATTATACTTATTAATGAAGAGAGGATTGCCCTATCCTACCCGTTCGGCTAACGACCCTCCACCAATCAAGGAAGCGGTGGGTAAGAGTGGATACCCATATCTACTATAATCATCGATGAAAGTCACATAGAAGCGGTTCACATCCTTTATGGTGGGTCTAAAGCGCCCACACACGTCGGTGTATATGAGATCCAATAAACCCTCACCCCTCTCACAAGTGCCAGTGAAGGGTGACTTGGTCATCTTTCCAAGAAAACAAGACTCGCACGTGTCATCTTCCCTAAGGTCGACTGACTCCAACACTCCATCCTTTTGGAGCTGGGCTATGCGCTTCTCGTTGACATGTCCAAGACGACAATTCCACAAGCATGCTTTATCCATACTATTGGAAGAATTCATACACAATACATCATTTCCTAGGTTATCTTGAACCATGACAGTTTCATAAATTCCATTACAAGGCAATGCTTCAAAATATAAATCACCAATTAGATAAGCACAAATCGAACCATTCTCATTATTAAACGAATATCTAAATCCTTGTTTAAACAAACCATGAAATGAAATGATGTTTCTTGCCATATCTGGCGAGTAGCAACAATTATTTAAATCTAAACCTAATCCATTACTAAGCACTAGAGAATACACTCCAATCTTGGTGACAGGCGACGATCTTTTGTTCCCCATGATCAGACTTACTCTTTCACGCTCCACATCCCTATTTCTTCTTAGTCCCTGCAAATCAGAACATATGTGATAACCACATCCTATATCAAGAACCCAAGAAATAGCATGCGATGAATCATTAGATTTAATTGTGTAAATACCTGCGAAAGATGGCTTGATCTTCCCATCCTTGATGGGTTGCAGATATTCCGGGCAGCTTCTCTTCTAATGCCCTATTTTGTAGCAGTGGTGGCACTCTGCCTCCTTTGGGTTTGAGTTGGGCTTGATAGGACCAACTTTGGTCCCACTAGAGGAGAAACCATCTTGGGACTTTCCCTTGTAGTGGCTCTTTGAAGAAGCCTTCCTCTTCTTGCCCCTCTCTTGCCCAATAGCGAGAACAGGAGCAGCGGGTGGAGTGGGAGTTAATGCAACATACTTATCCTTGAGGTTGCTCTCAACAGTCCTTAGGAGCCCTTGGAGTTTACTTAGGGTGACCTCTTCCTTTCTCATGCAGTACATTATCCTAAATTGGTTGTAGAACGAGGGCAAGGAGTGAAGAACGATGTCGATTGCCAAATCTTCCCCAAAGTTAACATTTAACTTGCGAAGACAATCAACATATCTTTGCATCTTTTGCAAGTGCAAGGTTAGAGACTCTCCACTTCCCATCTTAGCGGTGATCATGTTCGTGATGATCTCATAGTGCTCTTGCCTTGCTCTTTGGTGATATCTCTGCATCAAGTCTTGATGCATTTTGTACGGATACATGTCCTCATAGGACTTTTGGAGTTTGGGATTCATTATGGCTAGCATAATGCAATGGAATTTCATTGCATCACGCTCATGGGTCTCAAAGACAGCCATTTCTTTGAGAGTAGCGATTTCCGGATTGATATTTTCAAGCTTCTCGTCGAGGGCATATCTTTGTCCTCGTAGCGAGCAATCATGCGAATGTATCTTATCCATTCGCTAAAGTTCGGTCCATCAAATGTCATCTTTTGACACAGGCTCATTAGCGAGAATGAGGTAGCAGCATCGTTGTTTATGTTAGACATCTACAAATAGAAAGGAACAAGGTTTGATTAGAATTAAATCCCTAACTAAACACCCAAAATGGAAAATTAGGGCTAGGACCCAACAACATTATTTACACATTAGAAAAGGGATGCCGTAATTCAACATTCAAATAATTTGGAGGTAAGTGAATGACGATTCACTAATTCTTCACCATGAAAAACATAATGCTCAAGTTTTAAATGTATTGAGAATTCCTAAATTTCTTAGAGATTGATTGAACTTTTCAATGGCATGTTTAAATCTCGATATGCCCCTCTCGTTTGTGACTGGGATGCCGAGGATCACAAAGTGGGTGTGAATAACCATGCAAATCTAGATGGTGCCCTAATTGTTACAATCACCTATTCGATGTGCCGGTAAACCACACACGCTTCATCGAACTATGACAAACAATGAGTCACCCTTTCGACCTTTGCTTATTACCAATTAGTGTGCCGGTTAACCACACACGCTCCACTAACTTCTTAGAAAGCGTGCAAAGTGCAATTTCATGGGATTGCATCAATTTCACTTTTGCCTAAAGTAACTAGGATTGGGAATTTGTAAAAGCGTTTAGTTACTTTACATAGATTCATTATACTTATTAATGAAGAGAGGATTGACCTATCCTACCCGTTCGGCTAACGACCCCCCCACCAATCAAGGAAGCGGTGGGTAAGAGTGGATACCCATATCTACTATAATCATCGGTGAAAGTCACATAGAAGCGGTTCACATCCTTTATGGTGGGTCTAAAGCGCCCACACACGTCGGTGTATATGAGATCCAATAAACCCTCACCCCTCTCACAAGTGCCAGTGAAGGGTGACTTGGTCATCTTTCCAAGAAAACAAGACTCGCACGTGTCATCTTCCCTAAGGTCGACTGACTCCAACACTCCATCCTTTTGGAGTTGGGCTATGCGCTTCTCGTTGACATTTCCAAGACGACAATGCCACAAGCATGCTTTATCCATACTATTGGAAGAATTCATACACAATACATCATTTCCTAGGTTATCTTGAACCATGACAGTTTCATAAATTCCATTACAAGGCAATGCTTCAAAATATAAATCACCATTTAGATAAGCACAAATCGAACCATTCTCATTATTAAACGAATATCTAAATCCTTGTTTAAACAAACCATGAAATGAAATGATGTTTCTTGCCATATCTGGCGAGTAGCAACAATTATTTAAATCTAAACCTAATCCATTACTAAGCACTAGAGAATACACTCCAATCTTGGTGACAGGCGACGATCTTTTGTTCCCCATGATCAGACTTACTCTTTCACGGTCCACATCCCTATTTCTTCTTAGTCCCTGCAAATCAGAACATATGTGATAACCACATCCTATATCAAGAACCCAAGAAATAGCATGCGATGAATCATTAGATTTAATTGTGTAAATACCTGCGAAAGATGGCTTGATCTTCCCATCCTTGATGGGTTGCAGATATTCCGGGCAGCTTCTCTTCTAATGCCCTATTTTGTAGCAGTGGTGGCACTCTGCCTCCTTTGGGTTTGAGTTGGGCTTGATAGGACCAACTTTGGTCCCACTAGAGGAGAAACCATCTTGGGACTTTCCCTTGTAGTGGCTCTTTGAAGAAGCCTTCCTCTTCTTGCCCCTCTCTTGCCCAATAGCGAAAACAGGAGCAGCGGGTGGAGTGGGAGTTAATGCAACAGACTTATCCTTGAGGTTGCTCTCAACAGTCCTTAGGAGCCCTTGGAGTTTACTTAGGGTGACCTCTTCCTTGCTCATGCAGTACATCATCCTAAATTGGTTGTAGAACGAGGGCAAGGAGTGAAGAACGATGTCGATTGCCAAATCTTCCCCAAAGTTAACATTTAACTTGCGAAGACAATCAACATATCTTTGCATCTTTTGCAAGTGCAAGGTTAGAGACTCTCCACTTCCCATCATAGCGGTGATCATGTTCGTGATGATCTCATAGTGCTCTTGCCTTGCTCTTTGGTGATATCTCTGCATCAAGTCTTGATGCATTTTGTACGGATACATGTCCTCATAGAACTTTTGGAGTTCAGGATTCATTATGGCTAGCATAATGCAATGGAATTTCATTGCATCACGCTCATGGGTCTCAAAGACAGCCTTTTCTTCGGAAGTAGCGATTTCCGGATTGATATTTTCAAGCTTCTCGTCGAGGGCATATCTTTGACCTCGTAGCGAGCAATCATGCGAATGTATCTTATCCATTCGCTAAAGTTCGGTCCATCAAATGTCATCTTTTGACACAGGCTCATTAGCGAGAATGAGGTAGCAGCAGCGTTGTTTACGTTAGACATCTACAAATAGAAAGGAACAAGGTTTGATTAGAATTAGATCCCTAACTAAACACCCAAAATGGAAAATTAGGGCTAGGACCCAACAACATTATTTACACATTAGAAAAGGGATGCCGTAATTCAACATCCAAATAATTTGGAGGTAAGTGAATGACGATTCACTAATTCTTCACCATGAAAAACATAATGCTCAAGTTTTAAATGTATTGAGAATTCCTAAATTTCCTTAGAGATTGATTGAACTTTTCAATGGCATGTTTAAATCTCGATATGCCCCTCTCGTTTGTGACTGGGATGACGAGGATCACAAAGTGGGTGTGAATAACCATGCAAATCTAGATGGTGCCCTAATTGTTACAATCACCTATTCGATGTGCCGGTAAACCACACACGCTTCATCGAACTATGAAAAACAATGAGTCACCCTTTGCCACCTTTGCTTAGAACCAATTAGTGTGTCGGTTAACCACACACGCTCCACTAACTTCTTAGAAAGTGTGCAAAGTGCAATTTCATGGGATTGCATCAATTTCACTTTTGCCTAAAGTAACTAGGATTGGGAATTTGTAAAAGCGTTTAGATAGTTTACATAGATTCATTATACTTATTAATGAAGAGAGGATTGCCCTATCCTACCCGTTCGGCTAACGACCCTCCACCAATCAAGGAAGCGGTGGGTAAGAGTGGATACCCATATCTACTATAATCATCGATGAAAGTCACATAGAAGCGGTTCACATCCTTTATGGTGGGTCTAAAGCGCCCACACACGTCGGTGTATATGAGATCCAATAAACCCTCACCCCTCTCACAAGTGCCAGTGAAGGGTGACTTGGTCATCTTTCCAAGAAAACAAGACTCACACGTGTCATCTTCCCTAAGGTCGACTGACTCCAACACTCCATCCTTTTGGAGCTGGGCTATGCGCTTCTCGTTGACATGTCCAAGACGACAATTCCACAAGCATGCTTTATCCATACTATTGGAAGAATTCATACACAATACATCATTTCCTAGGTTATCTTGAACCATGACAGTTTCATAAATTCCATTACAAGGCAATGCTTCAAAACATAAATCACCAATTAGATAAGCACAAATCGAACCATTCTCATTATTAAACGAATATCTAAATCCTTGTTTAAACAAACCATGAAATGAAATGATGTTTCTTGCCATATCTGGCGAGTAGCAACAATTATTTAAATCTAAACCTAATCCATTACTAAGCACTAGAGAATACACTCCAATCTTGGTGACAGGCGACGATCTTTTGTTCCCCATGATCAGACTTACTCTTTCACGCTCCACATCCCTATTTCTTCTTAGTCCCTGCAAATCAGAACATATGTGATAACCACATCCTATATCAAGAACCCAAGAAATAGCATGCGATGAATCATTAGATTTAATTGTGTAAATACCTGCGAAAGATGGCTTGATCTTCCCATCCTTGATGGGTTGCAGATATTCCGGGCAGCTTCTCTTCTAATGCCCTATTTTGTAGCAGTGGTGGCACTCTGCCTCCTTTGGGTTTGAGTTGGGCTTGATAGGACCAACTTTGGTCCCACTAGAGGAGAAACCATCTTGGGACTTTCCCTTCTAGTGGCTCTTTGAAGAAGCCTTCCTCTTCTTGCCCCTCTCTTGCCCAATAGCGAGAACAGGAGCAGCGGGTGGAGTGGGAGTTAATGCAACATACTTATCCTTGAGGTTGCTCTCAACAGTCCTTAGGAGCCCTTGGAGTTTACTTAGGGTGACCTCTTCTTTGCTCATGCAGTACATCATCCTAAATTGGTTGTAGAACGAGGGCAAGGAGTGAAGAACGATGTCGATTGCCAAATCTTCCCCAAAGTTAACATTTAACTTGCGAAGACAATCAACATATCTTTGCATCTTTTGCAAGTGCATGGTTAGAGACTCTCCACTTCCCATCTTAGCGGTGATCATGTTCGTGATGATCTCATAATGCTCTTGCCTTGCTCTTTGGTGATATCTCTGCATCAAGTCTTGATGCATTTTGTACGGATACATGTCCTCATAGGACTTTTGGAGTTCGGGATTCATTATGGCTAGCATAATGCAATGGAATTTCATTGCATCACGCTCATGGGTCTCAAAGACAGCCATTTCTTCGGGAGTAGCGATTTCCGGATTGATATTTTCAAGCTTCTTGTCGAGGGCATATCTTTGTCCTCGTAGCGAGCAATCATGCGAATGTATCTTATCCATTTGCTAAAGTTCGGTCCATCAAATGTCATCTTTTGACACAGGCTCATTAGCGAGAATGAGGTAGCAGCAGCGTTGTTTACGTTAGACATCTACAAATAGAAAGGAACAAGGTTTGATTAGAATTAAATCCCTAACTAAACACCCAAAATGGAAAATTAGGGCTAGGACCCAACAACATTATTTACACATTAGAAAAGGGATGCCGTAATTCAACATTCAAATAATTTGGAGGTAAGTGAATGACGATTCACTAATTCTTCACCATGAAAAACATAATGCTCAAGTTTTAAATGTATTGAGAATTCCTAAATTTCCTTAGAGATTGATTGAACTTTTCAATGGCATGTTTAAATCTCGATATGCCCCTCTCGTTTGTGACTGGGATGCCGAGGATCACAAAGTGGGTGTGAATAACCATGCAAATCTAGATGGTGCCCTAATTGTTACAATCACCTATTCGATGTGCCGGTAAACCACACACGCTTCATCGAACTATGAAAAACAATGAGTCACCCTTTGCCACCTTTGCTTAGAACCAATTAGTGTGCCGGTTAACCACACACGCTCCACTAACTTCTTAGAAAGCGTGCAAAGTGCAATTTCATGGGATTGCATCAATTTCACTTTTGCCTAAAGTAACTAGGATTGGGAATTTGTAAAAGCGTTTAGATAGTCTACATAGATTCATTATACTTATTAATGAAGAGAGGATTGCCCTATCCTACCCGTTCGGCTAACGACCCTCCACCAATCAAGGAAGCGGTGGGTAAGAGTGGATACCCATATCTACTATAATCATCGGTGAAAGTCACATAGAAGCGGTTCACATCCTTTATGGTGGGTCTAAAGCGCCCACACACGTCGGTGTATATGAGATCCAATAAACCCTCACCCCTCTCACAAGTGCCAGTGAAGGGTGACTTGGTCATCTTTCCAAGAAAACAAGACTCGCACGTGTCATCTTCCCTAAGGTCGACTGACTCCAACACTCCATCCTTTTGGAGCTGGGCTATGCGCTTCTCGTTGACATGTCCAAGACGACAATTCCACAAGCATGCTTTATCCATACTATTGGAAGAGTTCATACACAATACATCATTTCCTAGGTTATCTTGAACCATGACAGTTTCATAAATTCCATTACAAGGCAATGCTTCAAAATATAAATCACCAATTAGATAAGCACAAATCGAACCATTCTCATTATTAAACGAATATCTAAATCCTTGTTTAAACAAACCATGAAATGAAATGATGTTTCTTGCCATATCTGGCGAGTAGCAACAATTATTTAAATCTAAACCTAATCCATTACTAAGCACTAGAGAATACACTCCAATCTTGGTGACAGGCGACGATCTTTTGTTCCCCATGATCAGACTTACTCTTTCACGCTCCACATCCCTATTTCTTCTTAGTCCCTGCAAATCAGAACATATGTGATAACCACATCCTATATCAAGAACCCAAGAAATAGCATGCGATGAATCATTAGATTTAATTGTGTAAATACCTGCGAAAGATGGCTTGATCTTCCCATCCTTGATGGGTTGCAGATATTCCGGGCAGCTTCTCTTCTAATGCCCTATTTTGTAGCAGTGGTGGCACTCTGCCTCCTTTGGGTTTGAGTTGGGCTTGATAGGACCAACTTTGGTCCCACTAGAGGAGAAACCATCTTGGGACTTTCCCTTGTAGTGGCTCTTTGAGGAAGCCTTCCTCTTCTTGCCCCTCTCTTGCCCAATAGCGAAAACAGGAGCAGCGGGTGGAGTGGGAGTTAATGCAACAGACTTATCCTTGAGGTTGCTCTCAACAGTCCTTAGGAGCCCTTGGAGTTTACTTAGGGTGACCTCTTCCTTGCTCATGCAGTACATCATCCTAAATTGGTTGTAGAACGAGGGCAAGGAGTGAAGAACGATGTCGATTGCCAAATCTTCCCCAAAGTTAACATTTAACTTGCGAAGACAATCAACATATCTTTGCATCTTTTGCAAGTGCAAGGTTAGAGACTCTCCACTTCCCATCTTAGCGGTGATCATGTTCGTGATGATCTCATAGTGCTCTTGCCTTGCTCTTTGGTGATATCTCTGCATCAAGTCTTGATGCATTTTGTACGGATACATGTCCTCATAGGACTTTTGGAGTTCGGGATTCATTATGGCTAGCATAATGCAATGGAATTTCATTGCATCACGCTCATGGGTCTCAAAGACAGCCATTTATTCGGGAGTAGCGATTTCCGGATTGATATTTTCAAGCTTCTCGTCGAGGGCATATCTTTGTCCTCGTAGCGAGCAATCATGCGAATGTATCTTATCCATTCGCTAAAGTTCGGTCCATCAAATGTCATCTTTTGACACAGGCTCATTAGCGAGAATGAGGTAGCAGCAACGTTGTTTACGTTAGACATCTACAAATAGAAAGGAACAAGGTTTGATTAGAATTACATCCCTAACTAAACACCCAAAATGGAAAATTAGGGCTAGGACCCAACAACATTATTTACACATTAGAAAAGGGATGTCGTAATTCAACATTCAAATAATTTGGAGGTAAGTGAATGACGATTCACTAATTCTTCACCATGAAAAACATAATGCTCAAGTTTTAAATGTATTGAGAATTCCTAAATTTCCTTAGAGATTGATTGAACTTTTCAATGGCATGTTTAAATCTCGATATGCCCCTCTCGTTTGTGACTGGGATGCCGAGGATCACAAAGTGGGTGTGAATAACCATGCAAATCTAGATGGTGCCCTAATTGTTACAATCACCTATTCGATGTGCCGGTAAACCACACACGCTTCATCGAACTATGAAAAACAATGAGTCACCCTTTGCCACCTTTGCTTAGAACCAATTAGTGTGCCGGTTAACCACACACGCTCCACTAACTTCTTAGAAAGCGTGCAAAGTGCAATTTCATGGGATTGGATCAATTTCACTTTTGCCTAAAGTAACTAGGATTGGGAATTTGTAAAAGCGTTTAGATAGTCTACATAGATTCATTATACTTACTAATGAAGAGAGGATTGCCCTATCCTACCCGTTCGGCTAACGACCCTCCACCAATCAAGGAAGCGGTGGGTAAGAGTGGATACCCATATCTACTATAATCATCGGTGAAAGTAACATAGAAGCGGTTCACATCCTTTATGGTTGGTCTAAAGCGCCCACACACGTCGGTGTATATGAGATCCAATAAACCCTCACCCCTCTCACAAGTGCCAGTGAAGGGTGACTTGGTCATCTTTCCAAGAAAACAAGACTCGCACGTGTCATCTTCCCTAAGGTCGACTGACTCCAACACTCCATCCTTTTGGAGCTGGGCTATGCGCTTCTCGTTGACATGTCCAAGACGACAATTCCACAAGCATGCTTTATCCATACTATTGGAAGAGTTCATACACAATACATCATTTCCTAGGTTATCTTGAACCATGACAGTTTCATAAATTCCATTACAAGGCAATGCTTCAAAATATAAATCACCAATTAGATAAGCACAAATCGAACCATTCTCATTATTAAACGAATATCTAAATCCTTGTTTAAACAAACCATGAAATGAAATGATGTTTCTTGCCATATCTGGCGAGTAGCAACAATTATTTAAATCTAAACCTAATCCATTACTAAGCACTAGAGAATACACTCCAATCTTGGTGACAGGCGACGATCTTTTGTTCCCCATGATCAGACTTACTCTTTCACGCTCCACATCCCTATTTCTTCTTAGTCCCTGCAAATCAGAACATATGTGATAACCACATCCTATATCAAGAACCCAAGAAATAGCATGCGATGAATCATTAGATTTAATTGTGTAAATACCTGCGAAAGATGGCTTGATCTTCCCATCCTTGATGGGTTGCAGATATTCCGGGCAGCTTCTCTTCTAATGCCCTATTTTGTAGCAGTGGTGGCACTCTGCCTCCTTTGGGTTTGAGTTGGGCTTGATAGGACCAACTTTGGTCCCACTAGAGGAGAAACCATCTTGGGACTTTCCCTTGTAGTGGCTCTTTGAAGAAGCCTTCCTCTTCTTGCCCCTCTCTTGCCCAATAGCGAAAACAGGAGCAGCGGGTGGAGTGGGAGTTAATGCAACAGACTTATCCTTGAGGTTGCTCTCAACAGTCCTTAGGAGCCCTTGGAGTTTACTTAGGGTGACCTCTTCCTTGCTCATGCAGTACATCATCCTAAATTGGTTGTAGAACGAGGGCAAGGAGTGAAGAACGATGTCGATTGCCAAATCTTCCCCAAAGTTAACATTTAACTTGCGAAGACAATCAACATATCTATGCATCTTTTGCAAGTGCAAGGTTAGAGACTCTCCACTTCCCATCTTAGCGGTGATCATGTTCGTGATGATCTCATAATGCTCTTGCCTTGCTCTTTGGTGATATCTCTGCATCAAGTCTTGATGCATTTTGTACGGATACATGTCCTCATAGGACTTTTGGAGTTCGGGATTCATTATGGCTAGCATAATGCAATGGAATTTCATTGCATCACGCTCATGGGTCTCAAAGACAGCCATTTCTTCGGGAGTAGCGATTTCCGGATTGATATTTTCAAGCTTCTCGTCGAGGGCATATCTTTGTCCTCGTAGCGAGCAATCATGCGAATGTATCTTATCCATTCGCTAAAGTTCGGTCCATCAAATTTCATCTTTTGACACAGGCTCATTAGCGAGAATGAGGTAGCAGCAGCGTTGTTTACGTTAGACATCTACAAATAGAAAGGAACAAGGTTTGATTAGAATTAAATCCCTAACTAAACACCCAAAATGGAAAATTAGGGCTAGGACCCAACAACATTATTTACACATTAGAAAAAGGATGCCGTAATTCAACATTCAAATAATTTGGAGGTAAGTGAATGACGATTCACTAATTCTTCACCATGAAAAACATAATGCTCAAGTTTTAAATGTATTGAGAATTCCTAAATTTCCTTAGAGATTGATTGAACTTTTCAATGGCATGTTTTAATCTCGATATGCCCCTCTCGTTTGTGACTGGGATGCCGAGGATCACAAAGTGGGTGTGAATAACCATGCAAATCTAGATGGTGCCCTAATTGTTACAATCACCTATTCGATGTGCCGGTAAACCACACACGCTTCATCGAACTATGAAAAACAATGAGTCACCCTTTGCCACCTTTGCTTAGAACCAATTAGTGTGCCGGTTAACCACACACGCTCCACTAACTTCTTAGAAAGCGTGCAAAGTGCAATTTCATGGGATTGCATCAATTTCACTTTTGCCTAAAGTAACTAGGATTGGGAATTTGTAAAAGCGTTTAGATAGTTTACATAGATTCATTATACTTATTAATGAAGAGAGGATCGCCCTATCCTACCCGAACGACCCTGCACCAATCAAGGAAGCGGTGGGTAAGAGTGGATACCCATATCTACTATAATCATCGGTGAAAGTCACATAGAAGCGGTTCACATCCTTTATGGTGGGTCTAAAGCGCCCACACACGTCGGTGTATATGAGATCCAATAAACCCTCACCCCTCTCACAACTGCCAGTGAAGGGTGACTTGGTCATCTTTCCAAGAAAACAAGACTCGCACGTGTCATCTTCCCTAAGGTCGACTGACTCCAACACTCCATCCTTTTGGAGCTGGGCTATGCGCTTCTCGTTGACATGTCCAAGACGACAATTCCACAAGCATGCTTTATCCATACTATTGGAAGAGTTCATACACAATACATCATTTCCTAGGTTATCTTGAACCATGACAGTTTCATAAATTCCATTACAAGGCAATGCTTCAAAATATAAATCACCAATTAGATAAGCACAAATCGAACCATTCTCATTATTAAACGAATATCTAAATCCTTGTTTAAACAAACCATGAAATGAAATGATGTTTCTTGCCATATCTGGCGAGTAGCAACAATTATTTAAATCTAAACCTAATCCATTACTAAGCACTAGAGAATACACTCCAATCTTGGTGACAGGCGACGATCTTTTGTTCCCCATGATCAGACTTACTCTTTCACGCTCCACATCCCTATTTCTTCTTAGTCCCTGCAAATCAGAACATATGTGATAACCACATCCTATATCAAGAACCCAAGAAATAGCATGCGATGAATCATTAGATTTAATTGTGTAAATACCTGCGAAAGATGGCTTGATCTTCCCATCCTTGATGGGTTGCAGATATTCCGGGCAGCTTCTCTTCTAATGCCCTATTTTGTAGCAGTGGTGGCACTCTGCCTCCTTTGGGTTTGAGTTGGGCTTGATAGGACCAACTTTGGTCCCACTAGAGGAGAAACCATCTTGGGACTTTCCCTTGTAGTGGCTCTTTGAAGAAGCCTTCCTCTTCTTGCCCCTCTCTTGCCCAATAGCGAAAACAGGAGCAGCGGGTGGAGTGGGAGTTAATGCAACAGACTTATCCTTGAGGTTGCTCTCAACAGTCCTTAGGAGCCCTTGGAGTTTACTTAGGGTGACCTCTTCCTTGCTCATGCAGTACATCATCCTAAATTGGTTGTAGAACGAGGGCAAGGAGTGAAGAACGATGTCGATTGCCAAATCTTCCCCAAAGTTAACATTTAACTTGCGAAGACAATCAACATATCTATGCATCTTTTGCAAGTGCAAGGTTAGAGACTCTCCACTTCCCATCTTAGCGGTGATCATGTTCGTGATGATCTCATAATGCTCTTGCCTTGCTCTTTGGTGATATCTCTGCATCAAGTCTTGATGCATTTTGTACGGATACATGTCCTCATAGGACTTTTGGAGTTCGGGATTCATTATGGCTAGCATAATGCAATGGAATTTCATTGCATCACGCTCATGGGTCTCAAAGACAGCCATTTCTTCGGGAGTAGCGATTTCCAGATTGATATTTTCAAGCTTCTCGTCGAGGGCATATCTTTGTCCTCGTAGCGAGCAATCATGCGAATGTATCTTATCCATTCGCTAAAGTTCGGTCCATCAAATTTCATCTTTTGACACAGGCTCATTAGCGAGAATGAGGTAGCAGCAGCGTTGTTTACGTTAGACATCTACAAATAGAAAGGAACAAGGTTTGATTAGAATTAAATCCCTAACTAAACACCCAAAATGGAAAATTAGGGCTAGGACCCAACAACATTATTTACACATTAGAAAAAGGATGCCGTAATTCAACATTCAAATAATTTGGAGGTAAGTGAATGACGATTCACTAATTCTTCACCATGAAAAACATAATGCTCAAGTTTTAAATGTATTGAGAATTCCTAAATTTCCTTAGAGATTGATTGAACTTTTCAATGGCATGTTTTAATCTCGATATGCCCCTCTCGTTTGTGACTGGGATGCCGAGGATCACAAAGTGGGTGTGAATAACCATGCAAATCTAGATGGTGCCCTAATTGTTACAATCACCTATTCGATGTGCCGGTAAACCACACACGCTTCATCGAACTATGAAAAACAATGAGTCACCCTTTGCCACCTTTGCTTAGAACCAATTAGTGTGCCGGTTAACCACACACGCTCCACTAACTTCTTAGAAAGCGTGCAAAGTGCAATTTCATGGGATTGCATCAATTTCACTTTTGCCTAAAGTAACTAGGATTGGGAATTTGTAAAAGCGTTTAGATAGTTTACATAGATTCATTATACTTATTAATGAAGAGAGGATCGCCCTATCCTACCCGAACGACCCTGCACCAATCAAGGAAGCGGTGGGTAAGAGTGGATACCCATATCTACTATAATCATCGGTGAAAGTCACATAGAAGCGGTTCACATCCTTTATGGTGGGTCTAAAGCGCCCACACACGTCGGTGTATATGAGATCCAATAAACCCTCACCCCTCTCACAACTGCCAGTGAAGGGTGACTTGGTCATCTTTCCAAGAAAACAAGACTCGCACGTGTCATCTTCCCTAAGGTCGACTGACTCCAACACTCCATCCTTTTGGAGCTGGGCTATGCGCTTCTCGTTGACATGTCCAAGACGACAATTCCACAAGCATGCTTTATCCATACTATTGGAAGAGTTCATACACAATACATCATTTCCTAGGTTATCTTGAACCATGACAGTTTCATAAATTCCATTACAAGGCAATGCTTCAAAATATAAATCACCAATTAGATAAGCACAAATCGAACCATTCTCATTATTAAACGAATATCTAAATCCTTGTTTAAACAAACCATGAAATGAAATGATGTTTCTTGCCATATCTGGCGAGTAGCAACAATTATTTAAATCTAAACCTAATCCATTACTAAGCACTAGAGAATACACTCCAATCTTGGTGACAGGCGACGATCTTTTGTTCCCCATGATCAGACTTACTCTTTCACGCTCCACATCCCTATTTCTTCTTAGTCCCTGCAAATCAGAACATATGTGATAACCACATCCTATATCAAGAACCCAAGAAATAGCATGCGATGAATCATTAGATTTAATTGTGTAAATACCTGCGAAAGATGGCTTGATCTTCCCATCCTTGATGGGTTGCAGATATTCCGGGCAGCTTCTCTTCTAATGCCCTATTTTGTAGCAGTGGTGGCACTCTGCCTCCTTTGGGTTTGAGTTGGGCTTGATAGGACCAACTTTGGTCCCACTAGAGGAGAAACCATCTTGGGACTTTCCCTTGTAGTGGCTCTTTGAAGAAGCCTTCCTCTTCTTGCCCCTCTCTTGCCCAATAGCGAAAACAGGAGCAGCGGGTGGAGTGGGAGTTAATGCAACAGACTTATCCTTAAGGTTGCTCTCAACAGTCCTTAGGAGCCCTTGGAGTTTACTTAGGGTGACCTCTTCCTTGCTCATGCAGTACATCATCCTAAATTGGTTGTAGAACGAGGGCAAGGAGTGAAGAACGATGTCGATTGCCAAATCTTCCCCAAAGTTAACATTTAACTTGCGAAGACAATCAACATATCTTTGCATCTTTTGCAAGTGCAAGGTTAGAGACTCTCCACTTCCCATCTTAGCGGTGATCATGTTCGTGATGATCTCATAGTGCTCTTGCCTTGCTCTTTGGTGATATCTCTGCATCAAGTCTTGATGCATTTTGTACGGATACATGTCCTCATAGGACTTTTGGAGTTCGGGATTCATTATGGCTAGCATAATGCAATGGAATTTCATTGCATCACGCTCATGGGTCTCAAAGACAGCCATTTCTTCGGAAGTAGCGATTTCCGGATTGATATTTTCAAGCTTCTCGTCGAGGGCATATCTTTGTCCTCATAGCGAGCAATCATGCGAATGCATCTTATCCATTCGCTAAAGTTCGGTCCATCAAATGTCATCTTTTGACACAGGCTCATTAACGAGAATGAGGTAGCAGCAGCGTTGTTTACGTTAGACATCTACAAATAGAAAGGAACAAGGTTTGATTAGAATTAGATCCCTAACTAAACACCCAAAATGGAAAATTAGGGCTAGGACCCAACAACATTATTTACACATTAGAAAAGGGATGCCGTAATTCAACATTCAAATAATTTGGAGGTAAGTGAATGACGATTCACTAATTCTTCACCATGAAAAACATAATGCTCAAGTTTTAAATGTATTGAGAATTCCTAAATTTCCTTAGAGATTGATTGAACTTTTCAATGGCATATTTAAATCTCGATATGCCCCTCTCGTTTGTGACTGGGATGACGAGGATCACAAAGTGGGTGTGAATAACCATGCAAATCTAGATGGTGCCCTAATTGTTACAATCACCTATTCGATGTGCCGGTAAACCACACACGCTTCATCGAACTATGAAAAACAATGAGTCACCCTTTGCCACCTTTGCTTAGAACCAATTAGTGTGCCGGTTAACCACACACGCTCCACTAACTTCTTAGAAAGCGTGCAAAGTGCAATTTCATGGGATTGCATCAATTTCACTTTTTCCTAAAGTAACTAGGATTGGGAATTTGTAAAAGCGTTTAGATAGTTTACATAGATTCATTATACTTATTAATGAAGAGAGGATTGCCCTATCCTACCCGTTCGGCTAACGACCCTCCACCAATCAAGGAAGCGGTGGGTAAGAGTGGATACCCATATCTACTATAATCATCGGTGAAAGTCACATAGAAGCGGTTCACATCCTTTATGGTGGGTCTAAAGCGCCCACACACGTCGGTGTATATGAGATCCAATAAACCCTCACCCCTCTCACAAGTGCCAGTGAAGGGTGACTTGGTCATCTTTCCAAGAAAACAAGACTCGCACGTGTCATCTTCCCTAAGGTCGACTGACTCCAACACTCCATCCTTTTGGAGCTGGGCTATGCGCTTCTCGTTGACATGTCCAAGACGACAATTCCACAAGCATGCTTTATCCATACTATTGGAAGAATTCATACACAATACATCATATCCTAGGTTATCTTGAACCATGACAGTTTCATAAATTCCATTACAAGGCAATGCTTCAAAATATAAATCACCAATTAGATAAGCACAAATCGAACCATTCTCATTATTAAACGAATATCTAAATCCTTGTTTAAACAAACCATGAAATGAAATGATGTTTCTTGCCATATCTGGCGAGTAGCAACAATTATTTAAATCTAAACCTAATCCATTACTAAGCACTAGAGAATACACTCCAATCTTGGTGACAGGCGACGATCTTTTGTTCCCCATGATCAGACTTATTCTTTCACGCTCCACATCCCTATTTCTTCTTAGTCCCTGCAAATCAGAACATATGTGATAACCACATCCTATATCAAGAACCCAAGAAATAGCATGCGATGAATCATTAGATTTAATTGTGTAAATACCTACGAAAGATGGCTTGATCTTCCCATCCTTGATGGGTTGCAGATATTCCGGGCAGCTTCTCTTCTAATGCCCTATTTTGTAGCAGTGGTGGCACTCTGCCTCCTTTGGGTTTGAGTTGGGCTTGATAGGACCAACTTTGGTCCCACTAGAGGAGAAACCATCTTTGGACTTTCCCTTGTAGTGGCTCTTTGAAGAAGCCTTCCTCTTCTTGCCCCTCTCTTGCCCAATAGCGAAAACAGGAGCAACGGGTGGAGTGGGAGTTAATGCAACAGACTTATCCTTGAGGTTGCTCTCAACAGTCCTTCGGAGCCCTTGGAGTTTACTTAGGGTGACCTCTTCCTTGCTCATGCAGTACATCATCCTAAATTGGTTGTAGAACGAGGGCAAGGAGTGAAGAACGATGTCGATTGCCAAATCTTCCCCAAAGTTAACATTTAACTTGCGAAGACAATCAACATATCTTTGCATCTTTTGCAAGTGCAAGGTTAGAGACTCTCCACTTCCCATCTTAGCGGTGATCATGTTCGTGATGATCTCATAGTGCTCTTGCCTTGCTCTTTGGTGATAACTCTGCATCAAGTCTTGATGCATTTTGTACGGATACATGTCCTCATAGGACTTTTGGAGTTCGGGATTCATTGTGGCTAGCATAACGCAATGGAATTTCATTGTATCATGCTCATGGGTCTCAAAGACAACCATTTCTTCGGGAGTAGCGATTTCCGGATTGATATTTTCCAGCTTCTCGTCGAGGGCATATCTTTTTCCTCGTAGCGAGAAATTATGCGAATGTATCTTATCCATTCGCTAAAGTTCGGTCCATCAAATGTCATCTTTGACACAGGCTCATTAGCGAGAATGAGGTAGCAGCAACGTTGTTTACGTTAGACATCTACAAATAGAAAGGAACAAGGTTTGATTAGAATTAAATCCCTAACTAAACACCCAAAATGGAAAATTAGGGCTAGGACCCAACAACATTATTTACACATTAGAAAAGGGATGCCGTAATTCAACATTCAAATAATTTGGAGGTAAGTGAATGACGATTCACTAATTCTTCACCATGAAAAACATTATGCTCAAGTTTTAAATGTATTGAGAATTCCTAAATTTCCTTAGAGATTGATTGAACTTTTCAATGGCATGTTTAAATCTCGATATGCCCCTCTCGTTTGTGACTGGGATGCCGAGGATCATAAAGTGGGTGTGAATAACCATGCAAATCTAGATGGTGCCCTAATTGTTACAATCACCTATTCGATGTGCCGGTAAACCACACACGCTTCATCGAACTATGAAAAACAATGAGTCACCCTTTGGCACCTTTGCTTAGAACCAATTAGTGTGCCGGTTAACCACACACGCTCCACTAACTTCTTAGAAAGCGTGCAAAGTGCAATTTCATGGGATTGCATCAATTTCACTTTTGCCTAAAGAAACTAGGATTGGGAATTTGTAAAAGCGTTTAGTTACTTTACATAGATTCATTATACTTATTAATGAAGAGAGGATTGCCCTATCCTACCCGTTCGGCTAACGACCCTCCACTAATCAAGGAAGCGGTAGGTAAGAGTGGATACCCATATTTACTATAATCATCGGTGAAAGTCACATAGAAGCGGTTCACATCCTTTATGGTGGGTCTAAAGCGCCCACACATGTCAGTGTATATGAGATCCAATAAACCCTCACCCCTCTCACAAGTGCCAGTGAAGGGTGACTTGGTCATCTTTCCAAGAAAACAAGACTCGCACGTGTCATCTTCCCTAACGTCGACTGACTCCAACACTCCATCCTTTTGGAGCTGGGCTATGCACTTCTCGTTGACATGTCCAAGACGACAATGCCACAAGCATGCTTTATCCATACTATTGGAAGAATTCATACACAATACATCATTTCCTAGGTTATCTTGATCCATGACAGTTTCATAAATTCCATTACAAGGCAATACTTCAAAATATAAATCACCATTTAGATAAGCACAAATCGAACCATTCTCATTATTAAACGAATATCTAAATCCTTGTTTAAACAAACCATGAAATGAAATGATGTTTCTTGCCATATCTGGCGAGTAGCAACAATTATTTAAATCTGAACCTAATCCATTACTAAGCACTAGAGAATACACTCCAATCTTGGTGACAGGCGACGATCTTTTGTTCCCCATGATCAGACTTATTCTTTCACGCTCCACATCCCTATTTCTTCTTAGTCCCTGCAAATCAGAACATATGTGATAACCACATCCTATATCAAGAACCCAAGAAATAGCATGCGATGAATCATTAGATTTAATTGTGTAAATACCTGCGAAAGATGGCTTGATCTTCCCATCCTTGATGGGTTGTAGATATTCCGGGCAGCTTCTCTTCTAATGCCCTATTTTGTAGCAGTGGTGGCACTCTGCCTCCTTTGGGTTTGAGTTGGGCTTGATAGGACCAACTTTGGTCCCACTAGAGGAGAAACCATCTTGGGACTTTCCCTTGTAGTGGCTCTTTGAAGAAGCCTTCCTCTTCTTGCCCCTCTCTTGCCCAATAGCGAAAACAGGAGCAGCAGGTGGAGTGGGAGTTAATGCAACAGACTTATCCTTGAGGTTGCTCTCAACAGTCCTTAGGAGCCCTTGGAGTTTACTTAGGGTGACCTCTTCCTTGCTCATGCAGTACATCATCCTAAATTGGTTGTAGAACGAGGGAAAGGAGTGAAGAACGATGTCGATTGCCAAATCTTCCCCAAAGTTAACATTTAACTTGCGAAGACAACCAACATATCTTTGCATCTTTTGCAAGTGCAAGGTTAGAGACTCTCCACTTCCCATCTTAGCGGTGATCATGTTCGTGATTATCTCATAGTGCTCTTGCCTTGCTCTTTGGTGATAACTCTGCATCAAGTCTTGATGCATTTTGTACGGATACATGTCCTCATAGGACTTTTGGAGTTCGGGATTCATTGTGGCTAGCATAACGCAATGGAATTTCATTGTATCATGCTCATGGGTCTCAAAGACAACCATTTCTTCGGGAGTAGCGATTTCCGGATTGATATTTTCCAGCTTCTCGTCGAGGGCATATCTTTTTCCTCGTAGCGAGAAATTATGCGAATGTATCTTATCCATTCGCTAAAGTTCGGTCCATCAAATGTCATCTTTGACACAGGCTCATTAGCGAGAATGAGGTAGCAGCAACGTTGATTACGTTAGACATCTACAAATAGAAAGGAACAAGGTTTGATTAGAATTAAATCCCTAACTAAACACCCAAAATGGAAAATTAGGGCTAGGACCCAACAACATTATTTACACATTAGAAAAGGGATGCCGTAATTCAACATTCAAATAATTTGGAGGTAAGTGAATGACGATTCACTAATTCTTCACCATGAAAAACATTATGCTCAAGTTTTAAATGTATTGAGAATTCCTAAATTTCCTTAGAGATTGATTGAACTTTTCAATGGCATGTTTAAATCTCGATATGCCCCTCTCGTTTGTGACTGGGATGCCGAGGATCATAAAGTGGGTGTGAATAACCATGCAAATCTAGATGGTGCCCTAATTGTTACAATCACCTATTCGATGTGCCGGTAAACCACACACGCTTCATCGAACTATGAAAAACAATGAGTCACCCTTTGCCACCTTTGCTTAGAACCAATTAGTGTGCCGGTTAACCACACACGCTCCACTAACTTCTTAGAAAGCGTTGAAAGTGCAATTTCATGGGATTGCATCAATTTCACTTTTGCCTAAAGAAACTAGGATTGGGAATTTGTAAAAGCGTTTAGTTACTTTACATAGATTCATTATACTTATTAATGAAGAGAGGATTGCCCTATCCTACCCGTTCGGCTAACGACCCTCCACTAATCAAGGAAGCGGCAGGTAAGAGTGGATACCCATATCTACTATAATCATCGGTGAAAGTCACATAGAAGCGGTTCACATCCTTTATGGTGGGTCTAAAGCGCCCACACACGTCAGTGTATATGAGATCCAATAAACCCTCACCCCTCTCACAAGTGCCAGTGAAGGGTGACTTGGTCATCTTTCCAAGAAAACAAGACTCGCACGTGTCATCTTCCCTAAGGTCGACAGACTCCAACACTCCATCCTTTTGTAGCTGGGCTATGCACTTCTCGTTGACATTTCCAAGACGACAATGCCACAAGCATGCTTTATCCATACTATTGGAAGAATTCATACACAATACATCATTTCCTAGGTTATCTTGATCCATGACAGTTTCATAAATTCCATTACAAGGCAATACTTCAAAATATAAATCACCATTTAGATAAGCACAAATCGAACCATTCTCATTATTAAACGAATATCTAAATCCTTGTTTAAACAAACCATGAAATGAAATGATGTTTCTTGCCATATCTGGCGAGTAGCAACAATTATTTAAATCTAAACCTAATCCATTACTAAGCACTAGAGAATACACTCCAATCTTGGTGACAGGCGACGATCTTTTGTTCCCCATGATCAGACTTATTCTTTCACGCTCCACATCCCTATTTCTTCTTAGTCCCTGCAAATAGAACATATGTGATAACCACATCCTATATCAAGAACCCAAGAAATAGCATGCGATGAATCATTAGATTTAATTGTGTAAATACCTGTGAAAGATGGCTTGATCTTCCCATCCTTGATGGGTTGCAGATATTCCGGGCAACTTCTCTTCTAATGCCCTATTTTGTAGCAGTGGTGGCACTCTGCCTCCTTTGGGTTTGAGTTGGGCTTGATAGGACCAACTTTGGTCCCACTAGAGGAGAAACCATCTTGGGACTTTCCCTTGTAGTGGCTCTTTGAAGAAGCCTTCCTCTTCTTGCCCCTCTCTTGCCCAATAGCGAAAACAGGAGCAGCGGGTGGAGTGGGAGTTAATGCAACAGACTTATCCTTGAGGTTGCTCTCAACAGTCCTTAGGAGCCCTTGGAGTTTACTTAGGGTGACCTCTTCCTTGCTCATGCAGTACATCAACCTAAATTGGTTGTAGAACGAGGGCAAGGAGTGAAGAACGATGTCGATTGCCAAATCTTCCCCAAAGTTAACATTTAACTTGCGAAGACAATCAACATATCTTTGCATCTTTTGCAAGTGCAAGGTTAGAGACTCTCCACTTCCCATCTTAGCGGTGATCATGTTCGTGATGATCTCATAGTGCTCTTGCCTTGCTCTTTGGTGATAACTCTGCATCAAGTCTTGATGCATTTTGTACGGATACATGTCCTCATAGGACTTTTGGAGTTCGGGATTCATTGTGGCTAGCATAACGCAATGGAATTTCATTGTATCATGCTCATGGGTCTCAAAGACAGCCATTTCTTCGGGAGTAGCGATTTCCGGATTGATATTTTCCAGCTTCTCGTCGAGGGCATATCTTTTTCCTCGTAGCGAGCAATTATGCGAATGTATCTTATCCATTCGCTAAAGTTCGGTCCATCAAATGTCATCTTTGACACAGGCTCATTAGCGAGAATGAGGTAGCAGCAACGTTGTTTACGTTAGACATCTACAAATAGAAAGGAACAAGGTTTGATTAGAATTAAATCCCTAACTAAACACCCAAAATGGAAAATTAGGGCTAGGACCCAACAACATTATTTACACATTAGAAAAGGGATGCCGTAATTCAACATTCAAATAATTTGGAGGTAAGTGAATGACGATTCACTAATTCTTCACCATGAAAAACATTATGCTCAAGTTTTAAATGTATTGAGAATTCCTAAATTTCCTTAGAGATTGATTGAACTTTTCAATGGCATGTTTAAATCTCGATATGCCCCTCTCGTTTGTGACTGGGATGCCGAGGATCATAAAGTGGGTGTGAATAACCATGCAAATCTAGATGGTGCCCTAATTGTTACAATCACCTATTCGATGTGCCGGTAAACCACACACGCTTCATCGAACTATGAAAAACAATGAGTCACCCTTTGCCACCTTTGCTTAGAACCAATTAGTGTGCCGGTTAACCACACACGCTCCACTAACTTCTTAGAAAGCGTTGAAAGTGCAATTTCATGGGATTGCATCAATTTCACTTTTGCCTAAAGAAACTAGGATTGGGAATTTGTAAAAGCGTTTAGTTACTTTACATAGATTCATTATACTTATTAATGAAGAGAGGATTGCCCTATCCTACCCGTTCGGCTAACGACCCTCCACTAATCAAGGAAGCGGTAGGTAAGAGTGGATACCCATATCTACTATAATCATCGGTGAAAGTCACATAGAAGCGGTTCACATCCTTTATGGTGGGTCTAAAGCGCCCACACACGTCAGTGTATATGAGATCCAATAAACCCTCACCCCTCTCACAAGTGCCAGTGAAGGGTGACTTGGTCATCTTTCCAAGAAAACAAGACTCGCACGTGTCATCTTCCCTAAGGTCGACAGACTCCAACACTCCATCCTTTTGGAGCTGGGCTATGCACTTCTCGTTGACATTTCCAAGACGACAATGCCACAAGCATGCTGTATCCATACTATTGGAAGAATTCATACACAATACATCATTTCCTAGGTTATCTTGATCCATGACAGTTTCATAAATTCCATTACAAGGCAATACTTCAAAATATAAATCACCATTTAGATAAGCACAAATCGAACCATTCTCATTATTAAACGAATATCTAAATCCTTGTTTAAACAAACCATGAAATGAAATGATGTTTCTTGCCATATCTGGCGAGTAGCAACAATTATTTAAATCTAAACCTAATCCATTACTAAGCACTAGAGAATACACTCCAATCTTGGTGACAGGCGACGATCTTTTGTTCCCCATGATCAGACTTATTCTTTCACGCTCCACATCCCTATTTCTTCTTAGTCCCTGCAAATCAGAACATATGTGATAACCACATCCTATATCAAGAACCCAAGAAATAGCATGCGATGAATCATTAGATTTAATTGTGTAAATACCTGTGAAAGATGGCTTGATCTTCCCATCCTTGATGGGTTGCAGATATTCCGGGCAACTTCTCTTCTAATGCCCTATTTTGTAGCAGTGGTGGCACTCTGCCTCCTTTGGGTTTGAGTTGGGCTTGATAGGACCAACTTTGGTCCCACTAGAGGAGAAACCATCTTGGGACTTTCCCTTGTAGTGGCTCTTTGAAGAAGCCTTCCTCTTCTTGCCCCTCTCTTGCCCAATAGCGAAAACAGGAGCAGCGGGTGGAGTGGGAGTTAATGCAACAGACTTATCCTTGAGGTTGCTCTCAACAGTCCTTAGGAGCCCTTGGAGTTTACTTAGGGTGACCTCTTCCTTGCTCATGCAGTACATCAACCTAAATTGGTTGTAGAACGAGGGCAAGGAGTGAAGAACGATGTCGATTGCCAAATCTTCCCCAAAGTTAACATTTAACTTGCGAAGACAATCAACATATCTTTGCATCTTTTGCAAGTGCAAGGTTAGAGACTCTCCACTTCCCATCTTAGCGGTGATCATGTTCGTGATGATCTCATAGTGCTCTTGCCTTGCTCTTTGGTGATAACTCTGCATCAAGTCTTGATGCATTTTGTACGGATACATGTCCTCATAGGACTTTTGGAGTTCGGGATTCATTGTGGCTAGCATAACGCAATGGAATTTCATTGTATCATGCTCATGGGTCTCAAAGACAGCCATTTCTTCGGGAGTAGCGATTTCCGGATTGATATTTTCCAGCTTCTCGTCGAGGGCATATCTTTTTCCTCGTAGCGAGCAATTATGCGAATGTATCTTATCCATTCGCTAAAGTTCGGTCCATCAAATGTCATCTTTGACACAGGCTCATTAGCGAGAATGAGGTAGCAGCAACGTTGTTTACGTTAGACATCTACAAATAGAAAGGAACAAGGTTTGATTAGAATTAAATCCCTAACTAAACACCCAAAATGGAAAATTAGGGCTAGGACCCAACAACATTATTTACACATTAGAAAAGGGATGCCGTAATTCAACATTCAAATAATTTGGAGGTAAGTGAATGACGATTCACTAATTCTTCACCATGAAAAACATAATGCTCAAGTTTTAAATGTATTGAGAATTCCTAAATTTCCTTAGAGATTGATTGAACTTTTCAATGGCATGTTTAAATCTCGATATGCCCCTCTCGTTTGTGACTGGGATGCCGAGGATCATAAAGTGGGTGTGAATAACCATGCAAATCTAGATGGTGCCCTAATTGTTACAATCACCTATTCGATGTGCCGGTAAACCACACACGCTTCATCGAACTATGAAAAACAATGAGTCACCCTTTGCCACCTTTGCTTAGAACCAATTAGTGTGCCGGTTAACCACACACGCTCCACTAACTTCTTAGAAAGCGTTGAAAGTGCAATTTCATGGGATTGCATCAATTTCACTTTTGCCTAAAGAAACTAGGATTGGGAATTTGTAAAAGCGTTTAGTTACTTTACATAGATTCATTATACTTATTAATGAAGAGAGGATTGCCCTATCCTACCCGTTCGGCTAACGACCCTCCACTAATCAAGGAAGCGGTAGGTAAGAGTGGATACCCATATCTACTATAATCATCGGTGAAAGTCACATAGAAGCGGTTCACATCCTTTATGGTGGGTCTAAAGCGCCCACACACGTCAGTGTATATGAGATCCAATAAACCCTCACGCCTCTCACAAGTGCCAGTGAAGGGTGACTTGGTCATCTTTCCAAGAAAACAAGACTCGCACGTGTCATCTTCCCTAAGGTCGACAGACTCCAACACTCCATCCTTTTGGAGCTGGGCTATGCACTTCTCGTTGACATTTCCAAGACGACAATGCCACAAGCATGCTTTATCCATACTATTGGAAGAATTCATACACAATACATCATTTCCTAGGTTATCTTGATCCATGACAGTTTCATAAATTCCATTACAAGGCAATACTTCAAAATATAAATCACCATTTAGATAAGCACAAATCGAACCATTCTCATTATTAAACGCATATCTAAATCCTTGTTTAAACAAACCATGAAATGAAATGATGTTTCTTGCCATATCTGGCGAGTAGCAATAATTATTTAAATCTAAACCTAATCCATTACTAAGCACTAGAGAATACACTCCAATCTTGGTGACAGGCGACGATCTTTTGTTCCCCATGATCAGACTTATTCTTTCACGCTCCACATCCCTATTTCTTCTTAGTCCCTGCAAATCAGAACATATGTGATAACCACATCCTATATCAAGAACCCAAGAAATAGCATGCGATGAATCATTAGATTTAATTGTGTAAATACCTGTGAAAGATGGCTTGATCTTCCCATCCTTGATGGGTTGCAGATATTCCGGGCAACTTCTCTTCTAATGCCCTATTTTGTAGCAGTGGTGGCACTCTGCCTCCTTTGGGTTTGAGTTGGGCTTGATAGGACCAACTTTGGTCCCACTAGAGGAGAAACCATCTTGGGACTTTCCCTTGTAGTGGCTCTTTGAAGAAGCCTTCCTCTTCTTGCCCCTCTCTTGCCCAATAGCGAAAACAGGAGCAGCGGGTGGAGTGGGAGTTAATGCAACAGACTTATCCTTGAGGTTGCTCTCAACAGTCCTTAGGAGCCCTTGGAGTTTACTTAGGGTGACCTCTTCCTTGCTCATGCAGTACATCAACCTAAATTGGTTGTAGAACGAGGGCAAGGAGTGAAGAACGATGTCGATTGCCAAATCTTCCCCAAAGTTAACATTTAACTTGCGAAGACAATCAACATATCTTTGCATCTTTTGCAAGTGCAAGGTTAGAGACTCTCCACTTCCCATCTTAGCGGTGATCATGTTCGTGATGATCTCATAGTGCTCTTGCCTTGCTCTTTGGTGATAACTCTGCATCAAGTCTTGATGCATTTTGTACGGATACATGTCCTCATAGGACTTTTGGAGTTCGGGATTCATTGTGGCTAGCATAACGCAATGGAATTTCATTGTATCATGCTCATGGGTCTCAAAGACAGCCATTTCTTCGGGAGTAGCGATTTCCGGATTGATATTTTCCAGCTTCTCGTCGAGGGCATATCTTTTTCCTCGTAGCGAGCAATTATGCGAATGTATCTTATCCATTCGCTAAAGTTCGGTCCATCAAATGTCATCTTTGACACAGGCTCATTAGCGAGAATGAGGTAGCAGCAACGTTGTTTACGTTAGACATCTACAAATAGAAAGGAACAAGGTTTGATTAGAATTAAATCCCTAACTAAACACCCAAAATGGAAAATTAGGGCTAGGACCCAACAACATTATTTACACATTAGAAAAGGGATGCCGTAATTCAACATTCAAATAATTTGGAGGTAAGTGAATGACGATTCACTAATTCTTCACCATGAAAAACATTATGCTCAAGTTTTAAATGTATTGAGAATTCCTAAATTTCCTTAGAGATTGATTGAACTTTTCAATGGCATGTTTAAATCTCGATATGCCCCTCTCGTTTGTGACTGGGATGCCGAGGATCATAAAGTGGGTGTGAATAACCATGCAAATCTAGATGGTGCCCTAATTGTTACAATCACCTATTCGATGTGCCGGTAAACCACACACGCTTCATCGAACTATGAAAAACAATGAGTCACCCTTTGCCACCTTTGCTTAGAACCAATTAGTGTGCCGGTTAACCACACACGCTCCACTAACTTCTTAGAAAGCGTGCAAAGTGCAATTTCATGGGATTGCATCAATTTCACTTTTGCCTAAAGAAACTAGGATTGGGAATTTGTAAAAGCGTTTAGTTACTTTACATAGATTCATTATACTTATTAATGAAGAGAGGATTGCCCTATCCTACCCGTTCGGCTAACGACCCTCCACTAATCAAGGAAGCGGTAGGTAAGAGTGGATACCCATATCTACTATAATCATCGGTGAAAGTCACATAGAAGCGGTTCACATCCTTTATGGTGGGTCTAAAGCGCCCACACACGTCAGTGTATATGAGATCCAATAAACCCTCACCCCTCTCACAAGTGCCAGTGCAGGGTGACTTGGTCATCTTTCCAAGAAAACAAGACTCGCACGTGTCATCTTCCCTAAGGTCGACTGACTCCAACACTCCATCCTTTTGGAGCTGGGCTATGCACTTCTCGTTGACATTTCCAAGACGACAATGCCACAAGCATGCTTTATCCATACTATTGGAAGAATTCATACACAATACATCATTTCCTAGGTTATCTTGATCCATGACAGTTTCATAAATTCCATTACAAGGCAATACTTCAAAATATAAATCACCATTTAGATAAGCACAAATCGAACCATTCTCATTATTAAACGAATATCTAAATCCTTGTTTAAACAAACCATGAAATGAAATGATGTTTCTTGCCATATCTGGCGAGTAGCAACAATTATTTAAATCTAAACCTAACCCATTACTAAGCACTAGAGAATACACTCCAATCTTGGTGACAGGCGACGATCTTTTGTTCCCCATGATCAGACTTATTCTTTCACGCTCCACATCCCTATTTCTTCTTAGTCCCTGCAAATAAGAACATATGTGATAACCACATCCTATATCAAGAACCCAAGAAATAACATGCGATGAATCATTAGATTTAATTGTGTAAATACCTGCGAAAGATGGCTTGATCTTCCCATCCTTGATGGGTTGCAGATATTCCGGGCAGCTTCTCTTCTAATGCCCTATTTTGTAGCAGTGGTGGCACTCTGCCTCCTTTGGGTTTGAGTTGGGCTTGATAGGACCAACTTTGGTCCCACTAGAGGAGAAACCATCTTGGGACTTTCCCTTGTAGTGGCTCTTTGAAGAAGCCTTCCTCTTCTTGCCCCTCTCTTGCCCAATAGCGAAAACAGGAGCAGCGGGTGGAGTGGGAGTTAATGCAACAGACTTATCCTTGAGGTTGCTCTCAACAGTCCTTAGGAGCCCTTGGAGTTTACTTAGGGTGACCTCTTCCTTGCTCATGCAGTACATCATCCTAAATTGGTTGTAGAACGAGGGCAAGGAGTGAAGAACGATGTCGATTGCCAAATCTTCCCCAAAGTTAACATTTAACTTGCGAAGACAATCAACATATCTTTGCATCTTTTGCAAGTGCAAGGTTAGAGACTCTCCACTTCCCATCTTAGCGGTGATCATGTTCGTGATGATCTCATAGTGCTCTTGCCTTGCTCTTTGGTGATAACTCTGCATCAAGTCTTGATGCATTTTGTACGGATACATGTCCTCATAGGACTTTTGGAGTTCGGGATTCATTGTGGCTAGCATAACGCAATGGAATTTCATTGTATCATGCTCATGGGTCTCAAAGACAGCCATTTCTTCGGGAGTAGCGATTTCCGGATTGATATTTTCCAGCTTCTCGTCGAGGGCATATCTTTTTCCTCGTAGCGAGCAATTATGCGAATGTATCTTATCCATTCGCTAAAGTTCGGTCCATCAAATGTCATCTTTGACACAGGCTCATTAGCGAGAATGAGGTAGCAGCAACGTTGTTTACGTTAGACATCTACAAATAGAAAGGAACAAGGTTTGATTAGAATTAAATCCCTAACTAAACACCCAAAATGGAAAATTAGGGCTAGGACCCAACAACATTATTTACACATTAGAAAAGGGATGCCGTAATTCAACATTCAAATAATTTGGAGGTAAGTGAATGACGATTCACTAATTCTTCACCATGAAAAACATTATGCTCAAGTTTTAAATGTATTGAGAATTCCTAAATTTCCTTAGAGATTGATTGAACTTTTCAATGGCATGTTTAAATCTCGATATGCCCCTCTCGTTTGTGACTGGGATGCCGAGGATCATAAAGTGGGTGTGAATAACCATGCAAATCTAGATGGTGCCCTAATTGTTACAATCACCTATTCGATGTGCCGGTAAACCACACACGCTTCATCGAACTATGAAAAACAATGAGTCACCCTTTGCCACCTTTGCTTAGAACCAATTAGTGTGCCGGCTAACCACACACGCTCCACTAACTTCTTAGAAAGCGTGCAAAGTGCAATTTCATGGGATTGCATCAATTTCACTTTTGCCTAAAGAAACTAGGATTGGGAATTTGTAAAAGCGTTTAGTTACTTTACATAGATTCATTATACTTATTAATGAAGAGAGGATTGCCCTATCCTACCCGTTCGGCTAACGACCCTCCACTAATCAAGGAAGCGGTAGGTAAGAGTGGATACCCATATCTACTATAATCATCGGTGAAAGTCACATAGAAGCGGTTCACATCCTTTATGGTGGGTCTAAAGCGCCCACACACGTCAGTGTATATGAGATCCAATAAACCCTCACCCCTCTCACAAGTGCCAGTGCAGGGTGACTTGGTCATCTTTCCAAGAAAACAAGACTCGCACGTGTCATCTTCCCTAAGGTCGACTGACTCCAACACTCCATCCTTTTGGAGCTGGGCTATGCACTTCTCGTTGACATTTCCAAGACGACAATGCCACAAGCATGCTTTATCCATACTATTGGAAGAATTCATACACAATACATCATTTCCTAGGTTATCTTGATCCATGACAGTTTCATAAATTCCATTACAAGGCAATACTTCAAAATATAAATCACCATTTAGATAAGCACAAATCGAACCATTCTCATTATTAAACGAATATCTAAATCCTTGTTTAAACAAACCATGAAATGAAATGATGTTTCTTGCCATATCTGGCGAGTAGCAACAATTATTTATATCTAAACCTAACCCATTACTAAGCACTAGAGAATACACTCCAATCTTGGTGACAGGCGACGATCTTTTGTTCCCCATGATCAGACTTATTCTTTCACGCTCCACATCCCTATTTCTTCTTAGTCCCTGCAAATCAGAACATATGTGATAACCACATCCTATATCAAGAACCCAAGAAATAACATGCGATGAATCATTAGATTTAATTGTGTAAATACCTGCGAAAGATGGCTTGGTCTTCCCATCCTTGATGGGTTGCAGATATTCCGGGCAGCTTCTCTTCTAATGCCCTATTTTGTAGCAGTGGTGGCACTCTGCCTCCTTTGGGTTTGAGTTGGGCTTGATAGGACCAACTTTGGTCCCACTAGAGGAGAAACCATCTTGGGACTTTCCCTTGTAGTGGCTCTTTGAAGAAGCCTTCCTCTTCTTGCCCCTCTCTTGCCCAATAGCGAAAACAGGAGCAGCGGGTGGAGTGGGAGTTAATGCAACAGACTTATCCTTGAGGTTGCTCTCAACAGTCCTTAGGAGCCCTTGGAGTTTACTTAGGGTGACCTCTTCCTTGCTCATGCAGTACATCATCCTAAATTGGTTGTAGAACGAGGGCAAGGAGTGAAGAACGATGTCGATTGCCAAATCTTCCCCAAAGTTAACATTTAACTTGCGAAGACAATCAACATATCTTTGCATCTTTTGCAAGTGCAAGGTTAGAGACTCTCCACTTCCCATCTTAGCGGTGATCATGTTCGTGATGATCTCATAGTGCTCTTGCCTTGCTCTTTGGTGATAACTCTGCATCAAGTCTTGATGCATTTTGTACGGATACATGTCCTCATAGGACTTTTGGAGTTCGGGATTCATTGTGGCTAGCATAACGCAATGGAATTTCATTGTATCATGCTCATGGGTCTCAAAGACAGCCATTTCTTCGGGAGTAGCGATTTCCGGATTGATATTTTCCAGCTTCTCGTCGAGGGCATATCTTTTTCCTCGTAGCGAGCAATTATGCGAATGTATCTTATCCATTCGCTAAAGTTCGGTCCATCAAATGTCATCTTTGACACAGGCTCATTAGCGAGAATGAGGTAGCAGCAACGTTGTTTACGTTAGACATCTACAAATAGAAAGGAACAAGGTTTGATTAGAATTAAATCCCTAACTAAACACCCAAAATGGAAAATTAGGGCTAGGACCCAACAACATTATTTACACATTAGAAAAGGGATGCCGTAATTCAACATTCAAATAATTTGGAGGTAAGTGAATGACGATTCACTAATTCTTCACCATGAAAAACATAATGCTCAAGTTTTAAATGTATTGAGAATTCCTAAATTTCCTTAGAGATTGATTGAACTTTTCAATGGCATGTTTAAATCTCGATATGCCCCTCTCGTTTGTGACTGGGATGCCGAGGATCATAAAGTGGGTGTGAATAACCATGCAAATCTAGATGGTGCCCTAATTGTTACAATCACCTATTCGATGTGCCGGTAAACCACACACGCTTCATCGAACTATGAAAAACAATGAGTCACCCTTTGCCACCTTTGCTTAGAACCAATTAGTGTGCCGGTTAACCACACACGCTCCACTAACTTCTTAGAAAGCGTGCAAAGTGCAATTTCATGGGATTGCATCAATTTCACTTTTGCCTAAAGAAACTAGGATTGGGAATTTGTAAAAGCGTTTAGTTACTTTACATAGATTCATTATACTTATTAATGAAGAGAGGATTGCCCTATCCTACCCGTTCGGCTAACGACCCTCCACTAATCAAGGAAGCGGTAGGTAAGAGTGGATACCCATATCTACTATAATCATCGGTGAAAGTCACATAGAAGCGGTTCACATCCTTTATGGTGGGTCTAAAGCGCCCACACACGTCAGTGTATATGAGATCCAATAAACCCTCACCCCTCTCACAAGTGCCAGTGAAGGGTGACTTGGTCATCTTTCCAAGAAAACAAGACTCGCACGTGTCATCTTCCCTAAGGTCGACCGACTCCAACACTCCATCCTTTTGGAGCTGGGCTATGCGCTTCTCGTTGACATGTCCAAGACGAAAATGCCACAAGCATGCTTTATCCATACTATTGGAAGAATTCATACACAATACATCATTTCCTAGGTTATCTTGATCCATGACAGTTTCATAAATTCCATTACAAGGCAATGCTTCAAAATATAAATCACCATTTAGATAAGCACAAATCGAACCATTCTCATTATTAAAAGAATATCTAAATCCTTGTTTAAACAAACCATGAAATGAAATGATGTTTCTTGCCATATCTGGCGAGTAGCAACAATTATTTAAATCTAAACCTAATCCATTACTAAGCACTAGAGAATACACTCCAATCTTGGTGACAGGCGACGATCTTTTGTTCCCCATGATCAGACTTATTCTTTCACGCTCCACATCCCTATTTCTTCTTAGTCCCTGCAAATCAGAACATATTTGATAACCACATCCTATATCAAGAACCCAAGAAATAGCATGCGATGAATCATTAGATTTAATTGTGTAAATACCTGCGAAAGATGGCTTGATCTTCCCATCCTTGATGGGTTGCAGATATTCCGAGCGGCTTCTCTTCTAATGCCCTATTTTGTAGCAGTGGTGGCACTCTGCCTCCTTTGGGTTTGAGTTGGGCTTGACAGGACCAACTTTGGTCCCACTAGAGGAGGAACCATCTTGGGACTTTCCCTTGTAGTGGCTCTTTGAAGAAGCCTTCCTCTTCTTGCCCCTCTCTTGCCCAATAGCGAAAACAGGAGCAGCGGGTGGAGTGGGAGTTAATGCAACAGACTTATCCTTGAGGTTGCTCTCAACAGTCCTTAGGAGCCCTTGGAGTTTACTTAGGGTGACCTCTTCCTTGTTCATGCGGTACATCATCCTAAATTGGTTGTAGAACGAGGGCAAGGAGTGAAGAACGATGTCGATTGCCAAATCTTCCCCAAAGTTAACATTTAACTTGCGAAGACAATCAACATATCTTTGCATCTGTTGCAAGTGCAAGGTTAGAGACTCTCCACTTCCCATCTTAGTGGTGATCATGTTCGTGATGATCTCATAGTGCTCTTGCCTTGCTCTTTGGTGATATCTCTGCATCAAGTCTTGATGCATTTTGTACGGATACATGTCCTCATAGGACTTTTGGAGTTCGGGATTCATTGTGGCTAGCATAATGCAATGGAATTTCATTGCATCATGCTCATGGGTCTCAAAGACAGCCATTTCTTCGGGAGTAAATTTTTCCGGATTGATATTTTCCAGCTTCTCGTCGAGGGCATATCTTTTCCTCGTAGCGAGCAATTATGCGAATGTATCTTATCCATTCGCTAAAGTTCGGTCCATCAAATGTCATCTTTGACACAGGCTCATTAGCGAGAATGAGGTAGCAGCAACGTTGTTTACGTTAGACATCTACAAATAGAAAGGAACAAGGTTTGATTAGAATTAAATCCCTAACTAAACACCCAAAATGGAAAATTAGGGCTAGGACCCAACAACATTATTTACACATTAGAAAAGGGATGCCGTAATTCAACATTCAAATAATTTGGAGGTAAGTGAATGACGATTCACTAATTCTTCACCATGAAAAACATTATGCTCAAGTTTTAAATGTATTGAGAATTCCTAAATTTCCTTAGAGATTGATTGAACTTTTCAATGGCATGTTTAAATCTCGATATGCCCCTCTCGTTTGTTACTGGGATGCCGAGGATCATAAAGTGGGTGTGAATAACCATGCAAATCTAGATGGTGCCCTAATTGTTACAATCACCTATTCGATGTGCCGGTAAACCACACACGCTTCATCGAACTATGAAAAACAATGAGTCACCCTTTGCCACCTTTGCTTAGAACCAATTAGTGTGCCGGTTAACCACACACGCTCCACTAACTTCTTAGAAAGCGTGCAAAGTGCAATTTCATGGGATTGCATCAATTTCACTTTTGCCTAAAGTAACTAGGATTGGGAATTTGTAAAAGCGTTTAGTTACTTTACGTAGATTCATTATACTTCTTAATGAAGAGAGGATTGCCCTATCCTACCCGTTCGGCTAACGACCCTCCACCAATCAAGGAAGCGGTGGGTAAGAGTGGATACCCATATCTACTATAATCATCGGTGAAAGTCACATAGAAGCGGTTCACATCCTTTATGTTGGTACAAAGCGCCCACACACGTCAGTGTATATGAGATCCAATAAACCCTCACCCCTCTCACAAGTGCCAGTGAAGGGTGACTTGGTCATCTTTCCAAGAAAACAAGACTCGCACGTGTCATCTTCCCTAAGGTCGACCGACTCCAACACTCCATCCTTTTGGACCTGGGCTATGCGCTTCTCGTTGACATGTCCAAGACGACAATGCCACAAGCATGCTTTATCCATACTATTGGAAGAATTCATACACAATACATCATTTCCTAGGTTATCTTGATCCATGACAGTTTCATAAATTCCATTACAAGGCAATGCTTCAAAATATAAATCACCATTTAGATAAGCACAAATCGAACCATTCTCATTATTAAACGAATATCTAAATCCTTGTTTAAACAAACCATGAAATGAAATGATGTTTCTTGCCATATCTGGCGAGTAGCAACAATTATTTAAATCTAAACCTAATCCATTACTAAGCACTAGAGAATACACTCCAATCTTGGTGACAGGCGACGATCTTTTGTTCCCCATGATCAGACTTATTCTTTCACGCTCCACATCCCTATTTCTTCTTAGTCCCTGCAAATCAGAACATATGTGATAACCACATCCTATATCACGAACCCAAGAAATAGCATGCGATGAATCATTAGATTTAATTGTGTAAATACCTGCGAAAGATGGCTTCATCTTCCCATCCTTGATGGGTTGCAGATATTCCGAGCAGCTTCTCTTCTAATGCCCTATTTTGTAGCAGTGGTGGCACTCTGCCTCCTTTGGGTTTGAGTTGGGCTTGACAGGACCAAATTTGGTCCCACTAGAGGAGGAACCATCTTGGGACTTTCCCTTGTAGTGGCTCTTTGAAGAAGCCTTCCTCTTCTTGCCCCTCTCTTGCCCAATAGCGAAAACAGGAGCAGCGGGTGGAGTGGGAGTTAATGCAACAGACTTATCCTTGAGGTTGCTCTCAACAGTCCTTAGGAGCCCTTGGAGTTTACTTAGGGTGACCTCTTCCTTGTTCATGCGGTACATCATCCTAAATTGGTTGTAGAACGAGGGCAAGGAGTGAAGAACGATGTCGATTGCCAAATCTTCCCCAAAGTTAACATTTAACTTGCGAAGACAATCAACATATCTTTGCATCTTTTGCAAGTGCAAGGTTAGAGACTCTCCACTTCCCATCTTAGCGGTGATCATGTTCGTGATGATCTCATAGTGCTCTTGCCTTGCTCTTTGGTGATATCTCTGCATCAAGTCTTGATGCATTTTGTACGGATACATGTCCTCATAGGACTTTTGGAGTTGGGGATTCATTGTGGCTAGCATAATGCAATGGAATTTCATTGCATCACGCTCATGGGTCTCAAAGACAGCCATTTCTTCGGGAGTAGCGATTTCCGGATTGATATTTTCCAGCTTCTCGTCGAGGGCATATCTTTTTCCTCGTAGCGAGCAATTATGCGAATGTATCTTATCCATTCGCTAAAGTTCGGTCCATCAAATGTCATCTTTGACACAGGCTCATTAGCGAGAATGAGGTAGCAGCAACGTTGTTTACGTTAGACATCTACAAATAGAAAGGAACAAGGTTTGATTAGAATTAAATCCCTAACTAAACACCCAAAATGGAAAATTAGGGCTAGGACCCAACAACATTATTTACACATTAGAAAAGGGATGCCGTAATTCAACATTCAAATAATTTGGAGGTAAGTGAATGACGATTCACTAATTCTTCACCATGAAAAACATTATGCTCAAGTTTTAAATGTATTGAGAATTCCTAAATTTCCTTAGAGATTGATTGAACTTTTCAATGGCATGTTTAAATCTCGATATGCCCCTCTCGTTTGTGACTGGGATGCCGAGGATCATAAAGTGGGTGTGAATAACCATGCAAATCTAGATGGTGCCCTAATTGTTACAATCACCTATTCGATGTGCCGGTAAACCACACACGCTTCATCGAACTATGACAAACAATGAGTCACCCTTTGCGACCTTTGCTTAGAACCAATTAGTGTGCCGGTTAACCACACACGCTCCACTAACTTCTTAGAAAGCGTGCAAAGTGCAATTTCATGGGATTGCATCAATTTCACTTTTGCCTAAAGTAACTAGGATTGGGAATTTGTAAAAGCGTTTAGTTACTTTACATAGATTCATTATACTTATTAATGAAGAGAGGATTGCCCTATCCTACCCGTTCGGCTAACGACCCTCCACCAATCAAGGAAGCGGTGGGTAAGAGTGGATACCCATATCTACTATAATCATCGGTGGAAGTCACATAGAAGCGGTTCACATCCTTTATGGTGGGTCTAAAGCGCCCACACACGTCGGTGTATATGAGATCCAATAAACCCTCACCCCTCTCACAAGTGCCAGTGAAGGTTGACTTGGTCATCTTTCCAAGAAAACAAGACTCGTATGTGTCATCTTCCCTAAGGTCGACTGACTCCAACACTCCATCCTTTTGGAGCTGGGCTATGCGCTTCTCGTTGACATGTCCAAGATGACAATGCCACAAGCATGCTTTATCCATACTATTGGAAGAATTCATACACAATACATCATTTCCTAGGTTATCTTGATCCATGACAATTTCATAAATTCCATTACAAGGCAATGCTTCAAAATATAAATCACCATTTAGATAAGCACAAATCAAACCATTCTCATTATTAAACGAATATCTAAATCCTTGTTTAAACAAACCATGAAATGAAATGATGTTTCTTGCCATATCTGGCGAGTAGCAACAATTATTTAAATCTAAACCTAATCCATTACTAAGCACTAGAGAATACACTCCAATCTTGGTGACAGGCAACGATCTTTTGTTCCCCATGAGCAGACTTATTCTTTCATGCTCCACATCCCTATTTCTTCTTAGTCCCTACAAATCAGAACATATGTGCTAACCACATCCTATATCAAGAACCCAAGAAATAGCATGTGATGAATCATTAGATTTAATTGTGTAAATACCTGCGAAAGATGGCTTGATCTTCCCATCCTTGATGGGTTGCAGATATTCCGGGCAGCTTCTCTTCTAATGCCTTATTTTGTAGCAGTGGTGGCACTCTGCCTCCTTTGGGTTTGAGTTGGGCTTGACAGGACCAACTGTGGTCCCACTAGAGGAGGAACCATCTTGGGACTTTCCCTTGTAGTGGCTCTTTGAAGAAGCCTTCCTCTTCTTGCCCCTCTCTTGCCCAATAGCGAAAACAGGAGCAGCGGGTGGAGTGGGAGTTAACGCAACAGACTTATCCTTGAGGTTGCTCTCAATAGTCCTTAGGAGCCCTTGGAGTTTACTTAGGGTGACCTCTTCCTTGTTCATGCGGTACATCATCCTAAATTGGTTGTAGAACGAGGGCAAGGAGTGAAGAACGATGTCGATTGCCAAATCTTCCCTAAAGTTAACATTTAACTTGCGAAGACAATCAACATATCTTTGCATCTTTTGCAAGTGCAAGGTTAGAGACTCTCCACTTCCCATCTTAGCGGTGATCATGTTCGTGATGATCTCATAGTGCTCTTGCCTTGCTCTTTGGTGATATCTCTGCATCAAGTCTTGATGCATTTTGTACGGATACATGTCCTCATAGGACTTTTGGAGTTCGGGATTCATTGTGGCTAGCATAATCCAATGAAATTTCATTGCATCACGCTCATGGGTCTCAAAGACAGCCATTTCTTCGGGAGTAGCGATTTCCGGATTGATATTTTCCAGCTTCTCGTCGAGGGCATATCTTTTTCCTCGTAGCGAGCAATTATGCGAATGTATCTTATCCATTCGCTAAAGTTCGGTCCATCAAATGTCATCTTTCACACAGGCTCATTAGCGAGAATGAGGTAGCAGCAACGTTGTTTACGTTAGACATCTACAAATAGAAAGGAACAAGGTTTGATTAGAATTAAATCCCTAACTAAACACCCAAAATGGAAAATTAGGGCTAGGACCCAACAACATTATTTACACATTAGAAAAGGGATGCCGTAATTCAACATTCAAATAATTTGGAGGTAAGTGAATGACGATTCACTAATTCTTCACCATGAAAAACATAATGCTCAAGTTTTAAATGTATTGAGAATTCCTAAATTTCCTTAGAGATTGATTGAACTTTTCAATGGCATGTTTAAATCTCGATATGCCCCTCTCGTTTGTGACTGGGATGCCGAGGATCATAAAGTGGGTGTGAATAACCATGCAAATCTAGATGGTGCCCTAATTGTTACAATCACCTATTCGATGTGCCGGTAAACCACACACGCTTCATCGAACTATGAAAAACAATGAGTCACCCTTTGCCACCTTTGCTTAGAACCAATTACTGTGGCGGTTAACCACACACGCTCCACTAACTTCTTAGAAAGAGTGCAAAGTGCAATTGCATGGGATTGCATCAATTTCACTTTTGCCTAAAGTAACTAGGATTGGGAATTTGTAAAAGCGTTTAGTTACTTTACATATATTCATTATACTTATTAATGAAGAGAGGATTGCCCTATCCTACCCGTTCGGCTAACGACCCTCCACCAATCAAGGAAGCGGTGGGTAAGAGTGGATACCCATATCTACTATAATCATCGGTGAAAGTCACATAGAAGCGGTTCACATCCTTTATGGTGGGTCTAAAGCGCCCACACACGTCGGTGTATATGAGATCCAATAAACCCTCACCCCTCTCACAAGTGCCAGTGAAGGGTGACTTGGTCATCTTTCCAAGAAAACAAGACTCGCACGTGTCATCTTCCCTAAGGTCGACTGACTCCAACACTCCATCCTTTTGGAGTTGGGCTATGCGCTTCTCGTTGACATGTCCAAGACGACAATGCCACAAGCATGCTTTATCCATACTATTGGAAGAATTCATACACAATACATCATTTCCTAGGTTATCTTGAACCATGACAGTTTCATAAATTCCATTATAAGGCAATGCTTCAAAATATAAATCACCATTTAGATAAGCACAAATCGAACCATTCTCATTATTAAACGAATATCTAAATCCTTGTTTAAACAAAACATGAAATGAAATGATGTTTCTTGCCATATCTGGCGAGTAGCAACAATTATTTAAATCTAAACCTAATCCATTACTAAGCACTAGAGAATACACTCCAATCTTGGTGACAGGCGACGATCTTTTGTTCCCCATGATCAGACTTATTCTTTCACGCTCCACATCCCTATTTCTTCTTAGTCCCTGCAAATCAGAACATATGTGATAACCACATCCTATATCAAGAACCCAAGAAATAGCTTGCCATGAATCATTAGATTTAATTGTGTAAATACCTGCGAAAGATGGCTTGATCTTCCCATCCTTGATGGGTTGCAGATATTCCGGGTAGCTTCTCTTCTAATGCCCTATTTTGTAGCAGTGGTGGCACTCTGCCTCCTTTGGGTTTGAGTTGGTCTTGACAGGACCAAATTTGGTGCCACTAGAGGAGGAACCATCTTGGGACTTTCCCTTGTAGTGGCTCTTTGAAGAAGCCTTCCTCATCTTGCCCCTCTCTTGCCGAATAGCGAAAACAGGAGCAGCGGGTGGAGTGGGAGTTAATGCAACAGACTTATCCTTGAGGTTGCTCTCAACAGTCCTTAGGAGCCCTTGGAGTTTACTTAGGGTGACCTCTTCCTTGTTCATGCGGTACATCATCCTAAATTGGTTGTAGAACGAGGGCAAGGAGTGAAAAACGATGTCGATTGCCAAATCTTCCCCAAAGTTAACATTTAACTTGCGAAGACAATCAACATATCTTTGCATCTTTTGCAAGTGCAAGCTTAGAGACTCTCCACTTCCCATCTTAGCGGTGATCATGTTCGTGATGATCTCATAGTGCTCTTGCCTTGCTCTTTGGTGATAACTCTGCATCAAGTCTTGACGCATTTTGTACGGATACATGTCCTCATTGGACTTTTGGAGTTCGGGATTCATTGTGGCTAGCATAATGCAATGGAATTTCATTGCATCATGCTCATGGGTCTCAAAGACAGCCATTTCTTCGCGAGTAGCGATTTCCGGATTGATATTTTCAAGCTTCTCGTCGAGGGCATATCTTTGTCCTCGTAGCGAGCAATTATGCGAATGTATCTTATCCATTCGCTAAAGTTCGGTCCATCAAATGTCATCTTTGACACAGGCTCATTAGCGAGAATGAGGTAGCAGCAACGTTGTTTACGTTAGACATCTACAAATAGAAAGGAACAAGGTTTGATTAGAATTAAATCCCTAACTAAACAACCAAAATGGAAAATTAAGGCTAGGACCCAACAACATTATTTACACATTAGAAAAGGGATGCCGTAATTCAACATTCAAATATTTTGGAGGTAAGTGAATGACGATTCACTAATTCTTCACCATGAAAAACATAATGCTCAAGTTTTAAATGTATTAAGAATTCCTAAATTTCCTTAGAGATTGATTGAAATTTTCAATGGCATGTTTAAATCTCGATATGCCCCTCTCGTTTGTGACTGGGATGTCGAGGATCACAAAGTGGGTGTGAATAACCATGCAAATCTAGATGGTGCCTTGATTGTTACAATCACCTATTCGATGTGCCGGTAAACCACACACGCTTCATCGAACTATGACAAACAATGAGTCACCCTTTGCGACCTTTTCTGAGAACCAATTAGTGTGCCGGTTAACCACACACGCTCCACTAACTTCTTAGAAAGCGTGCAAAGTGCAATTTCATGGGATTGCATCAATTTCACTTTTGCCTAAAGTAAGTAGGATTGGGAATTTGTAAAAGCGTTTAGTTACTTTACATATATTCATTATACTTATTAATGAAGAGAGGATTGCCCTATCCTACCCGTTCGGCTAACGACCCTCCACCAATCAAGGAAGCGGTGGGTAAGAGTGGATACCCATATCTACTATAATCATCGGTGAAAGTCACATAGAAGCGGTTCACATCCTTTATGGTGGGTCTAAAGCGCCCACACACATCGGTGTATATGAGATCCAATAAACCCTCACCCCTCTCACAAGTGCCAGTGAAGGGTGACTTGGTCATCTTTCCAAGAAAACAAGACTCGCACGTGTCATCTTCCCTAAGGTCGACTGACTCCAACACTCCATCCTTTTGGAGCTGGGCTATGCGCTTCTCGTTGACATGTCCAAGCCGACAATGCCACAAGCAAGCTTTATCCATACTATTGGAAGAATTCATACACAATACATCATTTCCTAGGTTATCTTGAACCATGACAGTTTCATAAATTCCATTACAAGGAAATGCTTCAAAATATAAATCACCATTTAGATAATCACAAATCGAACCATTCTCATTATTAAACGAATATCTAAATCCTTGTTTAAACAAACCATGAAATGAAATGATGTTTCTTGCCATATCTGGCGAGTAGCAACAATTATTTAAATCTAAACCTAATCCATTACTAAGCACTAGAGAATACACTCCAATCTTGGTGACAGGCGATGATCTTTTGTTCCCCATGATCATCTTTCCAAGAAAACAAGACTCGCACGTGTCATCTTCCCTAAGGTCGACTGACTCCAACACTCCATCCTTTTGGAGCTGGGCTATGCGCTTCTCGTTGACATGTCCAAGCCGACAATGCCACAAGCAAGCTTTATCCATACTATTGGAAGAATTCATACACAATACATCATTTCCTAGGTTATCTTGAACCATGACAGTTTCATAAATTCCATTACAAGGAAATGCTTCAAAATATAAATCACCATTTAGATAATCACAAATCGAACCATTCTCATTATTAAACGAATATCTAAATCCTTGTTTAAACAAACCATGAAATGAAATGATGTTTCTTGCCATATCTGGCGAGTAGCAACAATTATTTAAATCTAAACCTAATCCATTACTAAGCACTAGAGAATACACTCCAATCTTGGTGACAGGCGATGATCTTTTGTTCCCCATGATCAGACTTATTCTTTCACGCTCCACATCCCTATTTCTTCTTAGTCCCTGCAAATCAGAACATATGTGATAACCACATCCTATATCAAGAACCCAAGAAATAGCATGCGATGAATCATTAGATTTAATTGTGTAAATACCTGCGAAAGATGGCTTGATCTTCCCATCCTTGATGGGTTGCAGATATTCCGGGCAGCTTCTCTTCTAATGCCCTATTTTGTAGCAGTGGTGGCACTCTGCCTCCTTTGGGTTTGAGTTGGGCTTGACAGGACCAACTTTGGTCCCACTAGAGGAGGAACCATCTTGGGACTTTCCCTTGTAGTGGCTCTTTGAAGAAGCCTTCCTCTTCTTGCCCCTCTCTTGCCCAATAGCGAAAACAAGAGCAGCGGGTGGAGTGGGAGTTAATGCAACAGACTTATCCTTGAGGTTGCTCTCAACAGTCCTTAGGAGCCCTTGGAGTTTACTTAGGGTGACCTCTTCCTTGCTCATGCGGTACATTATCCTGAATTGGTTGTAGAACGAGGGCAAGGAGTGAAGAACGATGTCGATTGCCAAATCTTCCCCAAAGTTAACATTTAACTTGCGAAGACAATCAACATATCTTTGCATCTTTTGCAAGTGCAAGGTTAGAGACTCTCCACTTCCCATCTTAGCGGTGATCATGTTCGTGATGATCTCATAGTGCTCTTGCCTTGCTCTCTGGTGATATCTCTGCATCAAGTCTTGATGCATTTTGTACGGATACATGTCCTCATAGGACTTTTGGAGTTCGGGATTCAGTGTGGCTAGCATAATGCAATGGAATTTCATTGCATCACGCTCATGGGTCTCAAAGACAGCCATTTCTTCGGGAGTAGCGATTTCCGGATTGATATTTTCGAGCTTCTCGTCGAGGGCATATCTTTGTCCTCGTAGCGAGCAATCATGCGAATGTATCTTATCCATTCGCTAAAGTTCGGTCCATCAAATGTCATCTTTTGACTCAGGCTCATTAGCGAGAATGAGGTAGCAGCAGCGTTGTTTACGTTAGACATCTACAAATAGAAAGGAACAAGGTTTGATTAGAATTAAAACCCTAACTAAACACCCAAAATGGAAAATTAGGGCTAGGACCCAACAACATTATTTACACATTAGAAAAGGGATGCCGTAATTCAACATTCAAATAATTTGGAGGTAAGTGAATGACGATTCACTAATTCTTCACCATGAAAAACATAATGCTCAAGTTTTAAATGTATTGAGAATTCGTAAATTTCCTTAGAGATTGATTGAACTTTTCAATGGCATGTTTAAATCTCGATATGCCCCTCTCATTTGTGACTGGGATGCCGAGGATCACAAATTGGGTGTGAATAACCATGCAAATCTAGATGGTGCCCTAATTGTTACAATCACCTATTCGATGTGCCGGTAAACCACACACGCTTCATCGAACTATGACAAACAATGAGTCACCCTTTGCCACCTTTGCTTAGAACCAATTAGTGTGCCGGTTAACCACACACGCTCCACTAACTTCTTAGAAAGCGTGCAAAGTGCAATTTCATGGGATTTCATCAATTTCACGTTTGCCTAAAGTAACTAGGATTGGGAATTCGTAAAAGCGATTAGTTACTTTACATAGATTCATTATACTTATTAATGAAGAAAGGATTGCCCTATCCTACCCGTTCGGCTAACGACCCTCCACCAATCATGGAAGCTGTGGGTAAGAGTGGATACCCATATCTACTATAATCATCGGTGAAAGTCACATAGAAGCGGTTCACATCCTTTATGGTGGGTATAAAGCGCCCACACACGTCGGTGTATATGAGATCCAATAAACCCTCACCCCTCTCACAAGTGCCAGTGAAGGGTGACTTGGTCATCTTTCCAAGAAAACAAGACTCGCACGTGTCATCTTCCCTAAGGTCGACTGACTCCAACACTCCATCCTTTTGGAGTCGGGCTATGCGCTTCTCGTTGACATGTCCAAGACGACAATGCCACAAGCATGCTTTATCCATACTATTGGAAGAATTCATACACAATACATCATTTCCTAGGTTATCTTGAACCATGACAGTTTCATAAATTCCATTACAAGGCAATGCTTCAAATATAAATCACCATTTAGATAAGCACAAATCGAACCATTCTCATGATTAAACGAATATCTAAATCCTTGTTTAAACAAACCATGAAATGAAATGATGTTTCTTGCCATATCTGGTGAGTAGCAACAATTATTTATATCTAAACCTAATCCATTACTAAGCACTAGAGAATACACTCCAATCTTGGTGACAGGCGACGATCTTTTGTTCCCCATGATCAGACTTATTCTTTCACGCTCCACATCCCTATTTCTTCTTAGTCCCTGCAAATCAGAACATATGTGATAACCACATCCTATATCAAGAACCCAAGAAATAGCATGCGATGAATCATTAGATTTAATTGTGTAAATACATGCGAAAGATGGCTTGATCTTCCCATCCTTGATGGGTTGCAGATATTCCGGGCAGCTTCTCTTCTAATGCCCTATTTTGTAGCAGTGGTGGCACTCTGCCTCCTTTGGGTTTGAGTTGGGCTTGACAGGACCAACTTTGGTCCCACTAGAGGAGGAACCATCTTGGGACTTTCCCTTGTAGTGGCTCTTTGAAGAAGCCTTCCTCTTCTTGCCCCTCTCTTGCCCAATAGCAAAAACAGGAGCAGTGGGTGGAGTGGGTGTTAATGCAACAGACTTATCCTTGAGGTTGCTCTCAACAGTCCTTAGGAGCCCTTGGAGTTTACTTAGGGTGACCTCTTCCTTGCTCATGCGGTACATCATCCTAAATTGGTTGTAGAACGAGGGCAAGGAGTGAAGAACGATGTCGATTGCCAAATCTTCCCCAAAGTTAACATTTAACTTGCGAAGACAATCAACATATCTTTGCATCTGTTGCAAGTGCAAGGTTAGAGACTCTCCACTTCCCATCTTAGCGGTGATCATGTTCGTGATGATCTCATAGTGCTCTTGCCTTGCTCTTTGGTGATATCTCTGCATCAAGTCATGATGCATTTTGTACGGATACATGTCCTCATAGGACTTTTGGAGTTCGGGATTCATTGTGGCTAGCATAATGCAATGGAATTTCATTGCATCACGCTCATAGGTCTCAAAGACAACCATTTCTTCGGGAGTAGCGATTTCCGGATTGATATTTTCGAGCTTCTCGTCGAGGGCATATCTTTATCCTCGTAGCGAGCAATCATGCGAATGTATCTTATCCATTCGCTAAAGTTCGGTCCATCAAATGTCATCTTTTGACACAGGCTCATTAGCGAGAATGAGGTAGCAGCAGCGTTGTTTACGTTAGACATCTACAAATAGAAAGGAACAAGGTTTGATTAGAATTAAATCCCTAACTAAACACCCAAAATGGAAAATTAGGGCTAGGACCCAACAAATTTACACATTAGAAAAGGGATGCCGTAATTCAACATTCAAATAATTTGGAGGTAAGTGAATGACGATTCACTAATTCTTCACCATGAAAAACATAATGCTCAAGTTTTAAATGTATTGAGAATTCGTAAATTTCCTTAGAGATTGATTGAACTTTTCAATGGCATGTTTAAATCTCGATATGCACCTCTCGTTTGTGACTGGGATGCCGAGGATCACAAAGTGGGTGTGAATAACCATGCAAATCTAGATGGTGCCCTAATTGTTACAATCACCTATTCGATGTGCCGGTAAACCACACACGCTTCATCGAACTATGACAAACAATGAGTCACCCTTTGCCACCTTTGCTTAGAACCAATTAGTGTGCCGGTTAACTACACACGCTCCACTAACTTCTTAGAAAGTGTGCAAAGTGCAATTTCATGGGATTGCGTCAATTTCACGTTTGCCTAAAGTAACTAGGATTGGGAATTTGTAAAAGTGATTAGTTACTTTACATAGATTCATTATACTTATTAATGAAGAGAGGATTGCCCTAGCCTACCCGTTCGGGTAACGACCCTCCACCAACCAAGGAAGCTGTGGGTAAGAGTGGATACCCATATCTACTATAATCATCGGTGAAAGTCACATAGAAGCGGTTCACATCCTTTATGGTGGGTCTAAAGCGCCCACACACGTCAGTTTATATGAGATCCAATAAACCCTCACCCCTCTCACAAGTGCCAGTGAAGGGTGACTTGGTCATCTTTCCAAGAAAACAAGACTCGCACGTGTCATCTTCCCTAAGGTCGACTGACTCCAACACTCCATCCTTTTGGACCTGGGCTATGCGCTTCTCGTTGACATGTCCAAGACGACAATGCCACAAGCATGCTTTATCCATACTATTGGAAGAATTCATACACAATACATCATTTCCTAGGTTATCTTGAACCATGACAGTTTCATAAATTCCATTACAAGGCAATGCTTCAAAATATAAATCACCATTTAGATAAGGACAAATCGAACCATTCTCATGATTAAACAAATATCTAAATCCTTGTTTAAACAAACCATGAAATGAAATGATGTTTCTTGCCATATCTGGCGAGTAGCAACAATTATTTAAATCTAAACCTAATCCATTACTAAGCACTAGAGAATACACTCCAATCTTGGTGACAGGCGACGATCTTTTGTTCCCCATGATCAGACTTATTCTTTCACGCTCCACATCCCTATTTCTTCTTAGTCCCTGCAAATCAGAACATATGTGATAACCACATCCTATATCAAGAACCCAAGAAATAGCATGCGATGAATCATTAGATTTAATTGTGTAAATACATGCGAAAGATGGCTTGATCTTCCCATCCTTGATGGGTTGCAGATATTCCGGGCAGCTTCTCTTCTAATGCCCTATTTTGTAGCAGTGGTGGCACTCTGCCTCCTTTGGGTTTGAGTTGGGCTTGACAGGACCAACTTTGGTCCCACTAGAGGAGGAACCATCTTGGGACTTTCCCTTGTAGTGGCTCTCTGAAGAAGCCTTCCTCTTCTTGCCCCTCTCTTGCCCAATAGCAAAAACAGGAGCAGCGGGTGGAGTGGGAGTTAATGCAACAGGCTTATCCTTGAGGTTGCTCTCAACAGTCCATAGGAGCCCTTGGAGTTTACTTAGGGTGACCTCTTCCTTGCTCATGCGGTACATCATCCTAAATTGGTTGTAGAACGAGGGCAAGGAGTGAAGAACGATGTCGATTGCCAAATCTTCCCCAAAGTTAACATTTAACTTGCGAAGACAATCAACATATCTTTGCATCTGTTGCAAGTGCAAGGTTAGAGACTCTCCACTTCCCATCTTAGCGGTGATCATGTTCGTGATGATCTCATAGTGCTCTTGCCTTGCTCTTTGGTGATATCTCTGCATCAAGTCATGATGCATTTTGTACGGATACATGTCCTCATAGGACTTTTGGAGTTCGGGATTCATTGTGGCTAGCATAATGCAATGGAATTTCATTGCATCACGCTCATGGGTCTCAAAGACAGCCATTTCTTCGGGAGTAGCGATTTCCGGATTGATATTTTCGAGCTTCTCGTCGAGGGCATATCTTTATCCTCGTAGCGAGCAATCATGCGAATGTATCTTATCCATTCGCTAAAGTTCGGTCCATCAAATGTCATCTTTTGACACAGGCTCATTAGCGAGAATGAGGTAGTAGCAGCGTTGTTTACGTTAGACATCTACAAATAGAAAGGAACAAGGTTTGATTAGAATTAAATCCCTAACTAAACACCCAAAATGGAAAATTAGGGCTAGGACCCAACAACATTATTTACACATTAGAAAAGGGATGCCGTAATTCAACATTCAAATAATTTGGAGGTAAGTGAATGACGATTCACTAATTCTTCACCATGAAAAACATAATGCTCAAGTTTTAAATGTATTGAGAATTCGTAAATTTCCTTAGAGATTGATTGAACTTTTCAATGGCATGTTTAAATCTCGATATGCCCCTCCCGTTTGTGACTGGGATGCTGAGGATCACAAAGTGGGTGTGAATAACCATGCAAATCTAGATGGTGCCCTAATTGTTACAATCACCTATTCGATGTGCCGGTAAACCACACACGCTTCATCAAACTATGACAAAAAATGAGTCACCCTTTGCCACCTTTGCTTAGAACCAATTAGTGTGCCGGTTAACCACACACGCTCCACTAACTTCTTAGAAAGCGTGCAAAGTGCAATTTCATGGGATTGCATCAATTTCACTTTTGCCTAAAGTAACTAGGATTGGGAATTTGTAAAAGCGCTTAGTTACTTTACATAGATTCATTATACTTATTAATGAAGAGAGGATTGCCCTATCCTACCCGTTCGGCTAACGACCCTCCACCATTCAAGGAAGCGGTGGGTAAGAGTGGATACCCATATCTACTATAATCATCGGTGAAAGTCACATAGAAGCGGTTCACATCCTTTATGGTGGGTCTAAAGCGCCCACACATGTCGGTGTATATGAGATCCAATAAACCCTCACCCCTCTCACAAGTGCCAGTGAAGGGTGACTTGGTCATCTTTCCAAGAAAAGAAGACGCGTACGTGTCATCTTCCCTAAGGTCGACTGACTCCAACACTCCATCCTTTTGGAGCTGGTCTATGCGCTTCTCGCTGACATGTCCAAGACGACAATGCCACAAGCATGCTTTATCCATACTATTGGAAGAATTCATACACAATACATCATTTCCTAGGTTATCTTGAACCATGACAGTTTCATAAATTCCATTACAAGGCAATGCTTCAAAATATAAATCACCATTTAGATAAGGACAAATCGAACCATTCTCATGATTAAACGAATATTTAAATCCTTGTTTAAACAAACCATGAAATGAAATGATGTTTCTTGCCATATCTGGCGAGTAGCAACAATTATTTAAATCTAAACCTAATCGATTACTAAGCACTAGAGAATACACTTCAATCTTGGTGACAGGCGATGATCTTTTGTTCCCCATGATCAGACTTATTCTTTCAGGCTCCACATCCCTATTTCTTCTTAGTCCCTGCAAATCAGAACATATGTGATAACCACATTCTATATCAAGAACCCAAGAAATAGCATGCGATGAATCATTAGATTTAATTGTGTAAATACCTGCGAAAGATGGCTTGATCTTCCCATCCTTGATGGGTTGCAGATATTCCGGGCAGCTTCTCTTCTAATGCCCTATTTTGTAGCAGTGGTGGCACTCTGCCTCCTTTGGGTTTGAGTTGGGCTTGACAAGACCAACTTTGGTCCCACTAGAGGAGGAACCATCTTGGGACTTTCCCTTGTAGTGGCTCTTTGAAGAAGCCTTCCTCTTCTTGCCTCTCTCTTGCCCAATAGCGAAAACAGGAGCAGCGGGTGGACTGGGAGTTAATGCAACAGGCTTATCCTTGAGGTTGCTCTCAACAGTCATTAGGAGCCCTTGGAGTTTACTTAGGGTGACCTCTTCCTTGTTCATGCGGTACATCATCCTAAATTGGTTGTAGAACGAGGGAAAGGAGTGAAGAACGATGTCGATTGCCAAATCTTCCCCAAAGTTAATATTTAACTTGCGAAGACAATCAACATATCTCTGCATCGTTTGCAAGTGCAAGGTTCGAGACACTCCACTTCCCATCTTAGCGGTGATCATGTTCGTGATGATCTCATAGTTCTCTTGCCTTGCTCTTTGGTGATATCTCTGCATCAAGTCTTGATTCATTATGTACGGATACATGTCCTCATAGGACTTTTGGAGTTCGGGATTCATTGTGGCTAGCATAATGCAATGGAATTTCATTGCATCACGCTCATGGGTCTCAAAGACAGCCATTTCTTCGGGAGTAGCGATTTCCGGATTGATATTTTCAAGCTTCTCGTCGAGGGCATATCTTTGTCCTCGTAGCGAGCAATTATGCGAATGTATCTTATCCATTCGCTAAAGTTCGGTCCATCAAATGTCATCTTTTGACACAGGCTCATTAGCGAGAATGAGGTAGCAGCAGCGTTGTTTATGTTAGACATCTACAAATAGAAAGGAACAAGGTTTGATTAGAATTAAATCCCTAACTAAAAACCCAAAATGGAAAATTAGGGCTAGGACCCAACAACATTATTTACACATTAGAAAAGGGATGCCGTAATTCAACATTCAAATAATTTGGAGGTAAGTGAATGACGATTCACTAATTCTTCACCATGAAAAACATAATGCTCAAGTTTTAAATGTATTGAGAATTCCTAAATTTCCTTAGAGATTGATTGAACTTTTCAATGGCATGTTTAAATCTCGATACGCCCCTCTCGTTTGTGACTGGGATGCCGAGGATCACAAAGTGGGTGTGAATAACCATGCAAATCTAGATGGTGCCCTAATTGTTACAATCACCTATTCGATGTGCCGGTAAACCACACACGCTTCATCGAACTATGACAAACAATGAGTCACCCTTTGCCACATTTGCTTAGAACCAATTAGTGTGCCGGTTAACCACACACGCTCCACTAACTTCTTAGAAAGCGTGCAAAGTGCAATTTCATGGGATTGCATCAATTTCACTTTTGCCTAAAGTAACTAGGATTGGGAATTTGTAAAAGCGCTTAGTTACTTTACATAGATTCATTATACTTATTAATGAAGAGAGGATTGCCCTATCCTACCCGTTCGGGTAACGACCCTCCACCAATCAAGGAAGCGGTGGGTAAGAGTGGATACCCATATCTACTATAATCATCGGTGAAAGTCACATAGAAGCGGTTCACATCCTTTATGGTGGGTCTAAAGCGCCCACACACGTCGGTGTATATGAGATCCAATAAACCCTCACCCCTCTCACAAGTGCCAGTGAAGGGTGACTTGGTCATCTTTCCAAGAAAAGAAGACTCGTACGTGTCATCTTCCCTAAGGTCGACCGACTCCAACACTCCATCCTTTTGGAGCTGGGCTATGCACTTCTCGCTGACATGTCCAAGACGAAAATGCCACAAGCATGCTTTATCCATACTATTGGAAGAATTCATACACAATACATGATTTCCTAGGTTATCTTGAACCATGACGGTTTCATAAATTCCATTACAAGGCAATGCTTCAAAATATAAATCACCATTTAGATAAGCACAAATCGAACCATTATCATTATTAAACGAATATCTAAATCCTTGTTTAAACAAACCATGAAATGAAATGATGTTTCTTGCCATATCTGGCGAATAGCAACAATTATTTAAATCTAAACCTAATCCATTACTAAGCACTAGAGAATACACTCCAATCTTGGTGACAGGCGACGATCTTTTGTTCCCCATGATCAGACTTATTCTTTCACGCTCCACATCCCTATTTCTTCTTAGTCCCTGCAAATCAGAACATATGTGATAACCACATCCTATATCAAGAACCCAAGAAATAGCATGCGATGAATCATTAGATTTAATTGTGTAAATACCTGCGAAAGATGGCTTGATCTTCCCATCCTTGATGGGTTGCAGATATTCCGGGCAACTTCTCTTCTAATGCCCTTTTTTGTAGAAGTGGTGGCACTCTGCCTCCTTTGGGTTTGAGTTGGGCTTGACAGGACCAACTTTGGTCCCACTAGAGGAGGAACCATCTTGGGACTTTCCCTTGTAGTAACTCTTTGAAGAAGCCTTCCTCTTCTTGCCCCTCTCTTGCCTAATAGCGAAAACAGGAGCAGCGGGTGGAGTGGGAGTTAATGCAACAGACTTATCCTTGAGGTTGCTCTCAACAGTCCTTAGGAGCCCTTGGAGTTTACTTAGGGTGACCTCTTCCTTGTTCATGCGGTACATCATCCTAAATTGGTTGTAGAACGAGGGCAAGGAGTGAAGAACGATGTCGATTGCCAAATCTTCCCCAAAGTTAACATTTAACTTGCGAAGACAATCAACATATCTTTGCATCTTGTGCAAGTGCAAGGTTAGAGACTCTCCACTTCCCATCTTAGCGGTGATCATGTTCGTGATGATCTCATAGTGCTCTTGCCTTGCTCTTTGGTGATAGCTCTGCATCAAGTCTTGATGCATTTTGTACGGATACATGTCCTCATAGGACTTTTGGAGTTCGGGATTCATTGTGGCTAGCATAATGCAATGGAATTTCATTGCATCACGCTCATGGGTCTCAAAGACAGCCATTTCTTCGGGAGTAGCGATTTCCGGATTGATATTTTCGAGCTTCTCGTCGAGGGCATATCTTTGTCCTCGTAGCGAGCAATCATGCGAATGTATCTTATCCACTCGCTAAAGTTCGGTCCATCAAATGTCATCTTTTGACACAGGCTCATTAGCGAGAATGAGGTAGCAGTAGCGTTGTTTATGTTAGACATCTTCAAATAGAAAGGACCAAGGTTTGATTAGAATTAAATCCCTAACTAAACACCCAAAATGGAAAATTAGGGCTACGACCCAACAACATTATTTACACATTAGAAAAGGGATGCCGTAATTCAACATTCAAATAATTTGGAGGTAAGTGAATGACGATTCACTAATTCTTCACCATGAAAAACATAATGCTCAAGTTTTAAATGTATTGAGAATTCCTAAATTTCCTTAGAGATTGATTGAACTTTTCAATGGCATGTTTAAATCTCGATACGCCCCTCTCGTTTGTGACTGGGATGCCGAGGATCACAAAGTGGGTGTGAATAACCATGCAAATCTAGATGGTGCCCTAATTGTTACAATCACCTATTCGATGTGCCGGTAAACCACACACGCTTCATCGAACTATGACAAACAATGAGTCACCCTTTGCCACATTTGCTTAGAACCAATTAGTGTGCCGGTTAACCACACACGCTCCACTAACTTCTTAGAAAGCGTGCAAAGTGCAATTTCATGGGATTGCATCAATTTCACTTTTGCCTAAAGTAACTAGGATTGGGAATTTGTAAAAGCGCTTAGTTACTTTACATAGATTCATTATACTTATTAATGAAGAGAGGATTGCCCTATCCTACCCGTTCGGCTAACGACCCTCCACCAATCAAGGAAGCGGTGGGTAAGAGTGGATACCCATATCTACTATAATCATCGGTGAAAGTCACATAGAAGCGGTTCACATCCTTTATGGTGGGTCTAAAGCGCCCACACACGTCGGTGTATATGAGATCCAATAAACCCTCACCCCTCTCACAAGTGCCAGTGAAGGGTGACTTGGTCATCTTTCCAAGAAAAGAAGACTCGTACGTGTCATCTTCCCTAAGGTCGACCGACTCCAACACTCCATCCTTTTGGAGCTGGGCTATGCACTTCTCGCTGACATGTCCAAGACGAAAATGCCACAAGCATGCTTTATCCATACTATTGGAAGAATTCATACACAATACATGATTTCCTAGGTTATCTTGAACCATGACGGTTTCATAAATTCCATTACAAGGCAATGCTTCAAAATATAAATCACCATTTAGATAAGCACAAATCGAACCATTATCATTATTAAACGAATATCTAAATCCTTGTTTAAACAAACCATGAAATGAAATGATGTTTCTTGCCATATCTGGCGAATAGCAACAATTATTTAAATCTAAACCTAATCCATTACTAAGCACTAGAGAATACACTCCAATCTTGGTGACAGGCGACGATCTTTTGTTCCCCATGATCAGACTTATTCTTTCACGCTCCACATCCCTATTTCTTCTTAGTCCCTGCAAATCAGAACATATGTGATAACCACATCCTATATCAAGAACCCAAGAAATAGCATGCGATGAATCATTAGATTTAATTGTGTAAATACCTGCGAAAGATGGCTTGATCTTCCCATCCTTGATGGGTTGCAGATATTCCGGGCAACTTCTCTTCTAATGCCCTATTTTGTAGAAGTGGTGGCACTCTGCCTCCTTTGGGTTTGAGTTGGGCTTGACAGGACCAACTTTGGTCCCACTAGAGGAGGAACCATCTTGGGACTTTCCCTTGTAGTAACTCTTTGAAGAAGCCTTCCTCTTCTTGCCCCTCTCTTGCCTAATAGCGAAAACAGGAGCAGCGGGTGGAGTGGGAGTTAATGCAACAGACTTATCCTTGAGGTTGCTCTCAACAGTCCTTAGGAGCCCTTGGAGTTTACTTAGGGTGACCTCTTCCTTGTTCATGCGGTACATCATCCTAAATTGGTTGTAGAACGAGGGCAAGGAGTGAAGAACGATGTCGATTGCCAAATCTTCCCCAAAGTTAACATTTAACTTGCGAAGACAATCAACATATCTTTGCATCTTGTGCAAGTGCAAGGTTAGAGACTCTCCACTTCCCATCTTAGCGGTGATCATGTTCGTGATGATCTCATAGTGCTCTTGCCTTGCTCTTTGGTGATAGCTCTGCATCAAGTCTTGATGCATTTTGTACGGATACATGTCCTCATAGGACTTTTGGAGTTCGGGATTCATTGTGGCTAGCATAATGCAATGGAATTTCATTGCGTCACGCTCATGGGTCTCAAAGACAGCCATTTCTTCGGGAGTAGCGATTTCCGGATTGATATTTTCGAGCTTCTCGTCGAGGGCATATCTTTGTCCTCGTAGCGAGCAATCATGCGAATGTATCTTATCCATTCGCTAAAGTTCGGTCCATCAAATGTCATCTTTTGACACAGGCTCATTAGCGAGAATGAGGTAGCAGTAGCGTTGTTTATGTTAGACATCTTCAAATAGAAAGGACCAAGGTTTGATTAGAATTAAATCCCTAACTAAACACCCAAAATGGAAAATTAGGGCTACGACCCAACAACATTATTTACACATTAGAAAAGGGATGCCGTAATTCAACATTCAAATAATTTGGAGGTAAGTGAATGACGATTCAATAATTCTTCACCATGAAAAACATAATGCTCAAGTTTTAAATGTATTGAGAATTCCGAAATTTCCTTAGAGATTGATTGAACTTTTCAATGGCATGTTTAAATCTCGATACGCCCCTCTCGTTTGTGACTGGGATGCCGAGGATCACAAAGTGGGTGTGAATAACCATGCAAATCTAGATGGTGCCCTAATTGTTACAATCACCTATTCGATGTGCCGGTAAACCACACACGCTTCATCGAACTATGACAAACAATGAGTCACCCTTTGCCACCTTTGCTTAGAACCAATTAGTGTGCCGGTTAACCACACACGCTCCACTAACTTCTTAGAAAGCGTGCAAAGTGCAATTTAATGGGATTGCATCAATTTCACTTTTGCCTAAAGTAACTAGGATTGGGAATTTGTAAAAGCGCTTAGTTACTTTACATAGATTCATTATACTTACTAATGAAGAGAGGATTGCCCTATCCTACCCGTTCGGCTAACGACCCTCCACCAATCAAGGAAGCGGTGGGTAAGAGTGGATACCCATATCTACTATAATCATCGGTGAAAGTCACATAGAAGCGGTTCACATCCTTTATGGTGGGTCTAAAGTGCCCACACACGTCGGTGTATATGAGATCCAATAAACCCTCACCCCTCTCACAAGTGCCAGTGAAGGGTGACTTGGTCATCTTTCCAAGAAAAGAAGACTCGTACGTGTCATCTTCCCTAAGGTCGACCGACTCCAACACTCCATCCTTTTGGAGCTGGGCTATGCGCTTCTCGTTGACATGTCCAAGACGAAAATGCCACAAGCATGTTTTATCCATACTATTGGAAGAATTCATACACAATACATCATTTCCTAGGTTTTCTTGAACCATGATAGTTTCATAAATTCCATTACAAGGCAATGCTTCAAAATATAAATCACCATTTAGATAAGCACAAATCGAACCATTATCATTATTAAACGAATATCTAAATCCTTGTTTAAACAAACCATGAAATGAAATGATGTTTCTTGCCATATCTGGCGAATAGCAACAATTATTTAAATCTAAACCTAATCCATTACTAAGCACTAGAGAATACACTCCAATCTTGGTGACAGGCGACGATCTTTTGTTCCCCATGATCAGACTTATTCTTTCACGCTCCACATCCCTATTTCTTCTTAGTCCCTGCAAATCAGAACATATGTGATAACCACATCCTATATCAAGAACCCAAGAAATAGCATGCGATGAATCATTAGATTTAATTGTGTAAATACCTGCGAAAGATGGCTTGATCTTCCCATCCTTGATGGGTTGTAGATATTCCGAGCAGCTTCTCTTCTAATGCCCTATTTTGTAGCAGTGGTGGCACTCTTCCTCCTTTGGGTTTGAGTTGGGCTTGACAGGACCAACTTTGGTCCCACTAGAGGAGGAACCATCTTGGGACTTTCCGTTGTAGTGGCTCTTTGAAGAAGCCTTCCTCTTCTTGCCCCTCTCTTGCCCAATAGCGAAAACAGGAGCAGCGGGTGGAGTGGGAGTTAATGCAACAGACTTATCCTTGAGGTTGCTCTCAATAGTCCTTAGGAGCCCTTGGAGTTTACTTAGGGTGACCTCTTCCTTGTTCATGCGGTACATCATCCTAAATTGGTTGTAGAACGAGGGCAAGGAGTGAAGAACGATGTCGATTGCCAAATCTTCCCCAAAGTTAACATTTAACTTGCGAAGACAATCAACATATCTTTGCATCTTTTGCAAGTGCAAGGTTAGAGACTCTCCACTTCCCATCTTAGCGGTGATCATGTTCATAATGATCTCATAGTGCTCTTGCCTTGCTCTTTGGTGATATCTTTGCATCAAGTCTTGATGCATTTTGTACGGATACATGTCCTCATAGGACTTTTGGAGTTCGAGATTCATTGTGGCTAGCATAATGCAATGGAATTTCATTGCATCACGCTCATGGGTCTCAAAGACAGCCATTTCTTCGGGAGTAGCGATTTCCGGATTGATATTTTCGAGCTTCTCGTCGAGGGCATATCTTTGTCCTCGTAGCGAGCAATCATGCGAATGTATCTTATCCATTCGCTAAAGTTCGGTCCATCAAATGTCATCTTTTGACACAGGCTCATTAGCGAGAATGAGGTAGCAGTAGCGTTGTTTATGTTAGACATCTTCAAATAGAAAGGACCAAGGTTTGATTAGAATTAAATCCCTAACTAAACACCCAAAATGGAAAATTAGGGCTACGACCCAACAACATTATTTACACATTAGAAAAGGGATGCCGTAATTCAACATTCAAATAATTTGGAGGTAAGTGAATGACGATTCAATAATTCTTCACCATGAAAAACATAATGCTCAAGTTTTAAATGTATTGAGAATTCCTAAATTTCCTTAGAGATTGATTGAACTTTTCAATGGCATGTTTAAATCTCGATACGCCCCTCTCGTTTGTGACTGGGATGCCGAGGATCACAAAGTGGGTGTGAATAACCATGCAAATCTAGATGGTGCCCTAATTGTTACAATCACCTATTCGATGTGCCGGTAAACCACACACGCTTCATCGAACTATGACAAACAATGAGTCACCCTTTGCCACCTTTGCTTAGAACCAATTAGTGTGCCGGTTAACCACACACGCTCCACTAACTTCTTAGAAAGCGTGCAAAGTGCAATTTAATGGGATTGCATCAATTTCACTTTTGCCTAAAGTAACTAGGATTGGGAATTTGTAAAAGCGATTAGTTACTTTACATAGATTCATTATACTTATTAATGAAGAGAGGATTGTCCTATCCTACCCGTTCGGCTAACGACCCTCCACCAATCAAGGAAGCGGTGGGTAAGAGTGGATACCCATATCTACTATAATCATCGGTGAAAGTCACATAGAAGCGGTTCACATCCTTTATGGTGGGTCTAAAGCGCCCACACACGTCGGTGTATATGAGATCCAATAAACCCTCACCCCTCTCACAAGTGCCAGTGAAGGGTGACTTGGTCATCTTTCCAAGAAAAGAAGACTCGTACGTGTCATCTTCCCTAAGGTCGACCGACTCCAACACTCCATCCTTTTGGAGCTGGGCTATGCGCTTCTCGTTGACATGTCCAAGACGAAAATGCCACAAGCATGTTTTATCCATACTATTGGAAGAATTCATACACAATACATCATTTCCTAGGTTATCTTGAACCATGACAGTTTCATAAATTCCATTACAAGGCAATGCTTCAAAATATAAATCACCATTTAGATAAGCACAAATCGAACCATTATCATTATTAAACGAATATCTAAATCCTTGTTTAAACAAACCATGAAATGAAATGATGTTTCTTGCCATATCTGGCGAATAGCAACAATTATTTAAATCTAAACCTAATCCATTACTAAGCACTAGAGAATACACTCCAATCTTGGTGACAGGCGACGATCTTTTGTTCCCCATGATCAGACTTATTCTTTCACGCTCCACATCCCTATTTCTTCTTAGTCCCTGCAAATCAGAACATATGTGATAACCACATCCTATATCAAGAACCCAAGAAATAGCATGCGATGAATCATTAGATTTAATTGTGTAAATACCTGCGAAAGATGGCTTGATCTTCCCATCCTTGATGGGTTGTAGATATTCCGAGCAGCTTCTCTTCTAATGCCCTATTTTGTAGCAGTGGTGGCACTCTTCCTCCTTTGGGTTTGAGTTGGGCTTGACAGGACCAACTTTGGTCCCACTAGAGGAGGAACCATCTTGGGACTTTCCGTTGTAGTGGCTCTTTGAAGAAGCCTTCCTCTTCTTGCCCCTCTCTTGCCCAATAGCGAAAACAGGAGCAGCGGGTGGAGTGGGAGTTAATGCAACAGACTTATCCTTGAGGTTGCTCTCAATAGTCCTTAGGAGCCCTTGGAGTTTACTTAGGGTGACCTCTTCCTTGTTCATGCGGTACATCATCCTAAATTGGTTGTAGAACGAGGGCAAGGAGTGAAGAACGATGTCGATTGCCAAATCTTCCCCAAAGTTAACATTTAACTTGCGAAGACAATCAACATATCTTTGCATCTTTTGCAAGTGCAAGGTTAGAGACTCTCCACTTCCCATCTTAGCGGTGATCATGTTCATAATGATCTCATAGTGCTCTTGCCTTGCTCTTTGGTGATATCTTTGCATCAAGTCTTGATGCATTTTGTACGGATACATGTCCTCATAGGACTTTTGGAGTTCGAGATTCATTGTGGCTAGCATAATGCAATGGAATTTCATTGCATCACGCTCATGGGTCTCAAAGACAGCCATTTCTTCGGGAGTAGCGATTTCCGGATTGATATTTTCGAGCTTCTCGTCGAGGGCATATCTTTGTCCTCGTAGCGAGCAATCATGCGAATGTATCTTATCCATTCGCTAAAGTTCGGTCCATCAAATGTCATCTTTTGACACAGGCTCATTAGCGAGAATGAGGTAGCAGTAGCGTTGTTTATGTTAGACATCTTCAAATAGAAAGGACCAAGGTTTGATTAGAATTAAATCCCTAACTAAACACCCAAAATGGAAAATTAGGGCTACGACCCAACAACATTATTTACACATTAGAAAAGGGATGCCGTAATTCAACATTCAAATAATTTGGAGGTAAGTGAATGACGATTCAATAATTCTTCACCATGAAAAACATAATGCTCAAGTTTTAAATGTATTGAGAATTCCTAAATTTCCTTAGAGATTGATTGAACTTTTCAATGGCATGTTTAAATCTCGATACGCCCCTCTCGTTTGTGACTGGGATGCCGAGGATCACAAAGTGGGTGTGAATAACCATGCAAATCTAGATGGTGCCCTAATTGTTACAATCACCTATTCGATGTGCCGGTAAACCACACACGCTTCATCGAACTATGACAAACAATGAGTCACCCTTTGCCACCTTTGCTTAGAACCAATTAGTGTGCCGGTTAACCACACACGCTCCACTAACTTCTTAGAAAGCGTGCAAAGTGCAATTTAATGGGATTGCATCAATTTCACTTTTGCCTAAAGTAACTAGGATTGGGAATTTGTAAAAGCGATTAGTTACTTTACATAGATTCATTATACTTATTAATGAAGAGAGGATTGTCCTATCCTACCCGTTCGGCTAACGACCCTCCACCAATCAAGGAAGCGGTGGGTAAGAGTGGATACCCATATCTACTATAATCATCGGTGAAAGTCACATAGAAGCGGTTCACATCCTTTATGGTGGGTCTAAAGCGCCCACACACGTCGGTGTATATGAGATCCAATAAACCCTCACCCCTCTCACAAGTGCCAGTGAAGGGTGACTTGGTCATCTTTCCAAGAAAAGAAGACTCGTACGTGTCATCTTCCCTAAGGTCGACCGACTCCAACACTCCATCCTTTTGGAGCTGGGCTATGCGCTTCTCGTTGACATGTCCAAGACGAAAATGCCACAAGCATGTTTTATCCATACTATTGGAAGAATTCATACACAATACATCATTTCCTAGGTTATCTTGAACCATGACAGTTTCATAAATTCCATTACAAGGCAATGCTTCAAAATATAAATCACCATTTAGATAAGCACAAATCGAACCATTATCATTATTAAACGAATATCTAAATCCTTGTTTAAACAAACCATGAAATGAAATGATGTTTCTTGCCATATCTGGCGAATAGCAACAATTATTTAAATCTAAACCTAATCCATTACTAAGCACTAGAGAATACACTCCAATCTTGGTGACAGGCGACGATCTTTTGTTCCCCATGATCAGACTTATTCTTTCACGCTCCACATCCCTATTTCTTCTTAGTCCCTGCAAATCAGAACATATGTGATAACCACATCCTATATCAAGAACCCAAGAAATAGCATGCGATGAATCATTAGATTTAATTGTGTAAATACCTGCGAAAGATGGCTTGATCTTCCCATCCTTGATGGGTTGCAGATATTCCGAGCAGCTTCTCTTCTAATGCCCTATTTTGTAGCAGTGGTGGCACTCTTCCTCCTTTGGGTTTGAGTTGGGCTTGACAGGACCAACTTTGGTCCCACTAGAGGAGGAACCATCTTGGGACTTTCCCTTGTAGTGGCTCTTTGAAGAAGCCTTCCTCTTCTTGCCCCTCTCTTGCCCAATAGCGAAAACAGGAGCAGCGGGTGGAGTGGGAGTTAATGCAACAGACTTATCCTTGAGGTTGCTCTCAACAGTCCTTAGGAGCCCTTGGAGTTTACTTAGGGTGACCTCTTCCTTGTTCATGCGGTACATCATCCTAAATTGGTTGTAGAACGAGGGCAAGGAGTGAAGAACGATGTCGATTGCCAAATCTTCCCCAAAGTTAACATTTAACTTGCGAAGACAATCAACATATCTTTGCATCTTTTGCAAGTGCAAGGTTAGAGACTCTCCACTTCCCATCTTAGCGGTGATCATGTTCGTAATGATCTCATAGTGCTCTTGCCTTGCTCTTTGGTGATATCTTTGCATCAAGTCTTGATGCATTTTGTACGGATACATGTCCTCATAGGACTTTTGGAGTTCGGGATTCATTGTGGCTAGCATAATGCAATGGAATTTCATTGCATCACGCTCATGGGTCTCAAAGACAGCCATTTCTTCGGGAGTAGCGATTTCCGGATTGATATTTTCGAGCTTCTCGTCGAGGGCATATCTTTGTCCTCGTAGCGAGCAATCATGCGAATGTATCTTATCCATTCGCTAAAGTTCGGTCCATCAAATGTCATCTTTTGACACATGCTCATTAGCGAGAATGAGGTAGCAACAGCGTTGTTTACGTTAGACATCTACAAATAGAAAGGAACAAGGTTTGATTATAATTAAATCCCTAACTAAACACCCAAAATGGAAAATTAGGGCTAGGACCCAACAACATTATTTACATATTAGAAAAGGGATGCCGTAATTCAACATTCAAATAATTTGGAGGTAAGTGAATGACGATTCACTAGTTCTTCACCATGAAAAACATAATGCTCAAGTTTTAAATGTATTGAGAATTCTTAAATTTCCTTAGAGATTGATTGAACTTTTCAATGGCATGTTTAAATCTCGATATGCCCCTCTCGTTTGTGACTGGGATGCCGAAGATCACAAAGTGGGTGTGAATAACCATGCAAATCTAGATGGTGCCCTAATTGTTACAATCACCTATTCGATGTGCCGGTAAACCACACACGCTTCATCGAACTATGACAAACAATGAGTCACCCTTTGCCACCTTTGCTTAGAACCAATTAGTGTGCCGGTTAACCACACACGCTCCACTAACTTCTTAGAAAGCTTGCAAAGTGCAATTTCATGGGATTGCATCAATTTCACGTTTGCCTAAAGTAACTAGGATTGGGAATTTGTAAAAGCGATTAGTTACTTTACATAGATTCATTATACTTATTAATGAAGAGAGGATTGCCCTATCCTACCCGTTCGGCTAACGACCCTCCACTAATCAAGGAGGCTGTGGGTAAGAGTGGATACCCATATCTACTATAATCATCGGTGAAAGTCACATAGAAGCGGTTCACATCCTTTATGGTGGGTCTAAAGCGCCCACACACGTCGGTGTATATGAGATCCAATAAACCCTCACCCCTCTCACAAGTGCCAGTGAAGGGTGACTTGGTCATCTTTCCAAGAAAACAAGACTCGTACGTGTCATCTTCCCTAAGGTCGACCGACTCCAACACTCCATCCTTTTGGAGCTGGGCTATGCGCTTCTCGTTGACATGTCCAAGACGAAAATGCCACAAGCATGCTTTATCCATACTATTGGAAGAATTCATACACAATACATCATTTCCTAGGTTATCTTGAACCATGACAGTTTCATAAATTCCATTACAAGGCTATGCTTCAAAATATAAATCACCATTTAGATAAGCACAAATCGAACCATTCTCATTATTAAACGAATATCTAAATCCTTGTTTAAACAAACCATGAAATGAAATGATGTTTCTTGCCATATCTGGCGAATAGCAACAATTATTTAAATCTAAACCTAATCCATTACTAAGCACTAGAGAATACACTCCAATCTTGGTGACAGGCGACGATCTATTGTTCCCCATGATCAGACTTATTCTTTCACGCTTCACATCCCTATTTCTTCTTAGTCCCTGCAAATCAGAACATATGTGATAACCACATCCTATATCAAGAACCCGAGAAATAGCATGCGATGAATCATTAGATTTAATTGTGTAAATACCTGCGAAAGATGGCTTGATCTTCCCATCCTTGATGGGTTGCAGATATTCCGGGCAGCTTCTCTTCTAATGCCCTATTTTGTAGCAGTGGTGGCACTCTTTCTCCTTTGGGTTTGAGTTGGGCTTGACAGGACCAACTTTGGTCCCACTAGAGGAGGAACCATCTTGGGACTTTCCCTTGTAGCGGCTCTTTGAAGAAGCCTTCCTCTTCTTGCCCCTCTCTTGCCCAATAGCGAAAACAGGAGCAGCGGGTGGAGTGGGAGTTAATGCAACAGACTTATCCTTGAGGTTGCTCTCAACAGTCCTTAGGAGCCCTTGGAGTTTACTTAGGGTGACCTCTTCCTTGTTCATGCGGTACATCATCCTAAATTGGTTGTAGAACGAGGGCAAGGAGTGAAGAACGATGTCGATTGCCAAATCTTCCCCAAAGTTAACATTTAACTTGCGAAGACAATCAACATATCTTTGCATCTTTTGCAAGTGCAAGGTTAGAGACTCTCCACTTCCCATCTTAGCGGTGATCATGTTCGTGATGATCTCATAGTGCTCTTGCCTTGCTCTTTGGTGATATCTCTGCATCAAGTCTTGATGCATTTTGTACGGATACATGTCCTCATAGGACTTTTGGAGTTTGGGATTCATTGTGGCTAGCATAATGCAATGGAATTTCATTGCATCAAGCTCATGGGTCTCAAAGACAGCCATTTCTTCGGGAGTAGCGATTTCCGGATTGATATTTTCGAACTTCTCGTCGAGGGCATATCTTTGTCCTCGTAGCGAGCAATCATGCGAATGTATCTTATCCATTCGCTAAAGTTCGGTCCATCAAATGTCATCTTTTGACACATGCTCATTAGCGAGAATGAGGTAGCAACAGCGTTGTTTACGTTAGACATCTACAAATAGAAAGGAACAAGGTTTGATTAGAATTAAATCCCTAACTAAACACCCAAAATGGAAAATTAGGGCTAGGACCCAACAACATTATTTACACATTAGAAAAGGGATGCCGTAATTCAACATTCAAATAATTTGGAGGTAAGTGAATGACAATTCACTAATTCTTCACTATGAAAAACACAATGCTCAAGTTTTAAATGTATTGAGAATTCCTAAATTTCCTTAGAGATTGATTGAACTTTTCAATGGCATGTTTAAATCTCGATACGCCCCTCTCTTTTGTGACTGGGATGCCGAGGATCACAAAGTGGGTGTGAATAACCATGCAAATCTAGATGGTGCCCTAATTGTTACAATCACCTATTCGATGTGCCGGTAAACCACACACGCTTCATCGAACTATGACAAACAATGAGTCACCCTTTGCCACCTTTGCTTAGAATCAATTAGTGTGCCGGTTAACCACACACACTCCACTAACTTCTTAGAAAGCATGCAAAGTGCAATTTCATGGGATTGCATCAATTTCACGTTTGCCTAAAGTAACTAGGATTGGGAATTTGTAAAAGCGATTAGTTACTTTACATAGATTCATTATACTTATTAATGAAGAGAGGATTACCCTATCCTACCCATTCGGCTAACGACCCTCCACTAATCAAGGAAGCTATGGGTAAGAGTGGATACCCATATCTACTATAATCATCGGTGAAAGTCACATAGAAACGGTTCACATCCTTTATGGTGGGTCTAAAGCGCCCACACACGTCGGTGTATATGAGATCCAATAAACCCTCACCCCTCTCACAAGTGCAGTGAAGGGTGACTTGGTCATCTTTCCAAGAAAACAAGACTCGCACGTGTCATCTTCCCTAAGGTCGACCGACTCCAACACTCCATCCTTTTGGAGCTGGGCTATGCGCTTCTCGTTGACATGTCCAAGACGAAAATGCCACAAGCATGCTTTATCCATACTATTGGAAGAATTCATACACAATACATCATTTCCTAGGTTATCTTGAACCATGACAGTTTCATAAATTCCATTACAAGGCTATGCTTCAAAATATAAATCACCATTTAGATAAGCACAAATCGAACCATTCTCATTATTAAACGAATATCTAAATCCTTGTTTAAACAAACCATGAAATGAAATGATGTTTCTTGCCATATCTGGCGAATAGCAACAATTATTTAAATCTAAACCTAATCCATTACTAAGCACTAGAGAATACACTCCAATCTTGGTGACAGGCGACGATCTATTGTTCCCCATGATCAGACTTATTCTTTCACGCTTCACATCCCTATTTCTTCTTAGTCCCTGCAAATCAGAACATATGTGATAACCACATCCTATATCAAGAACCCGAGAAATAGCATGCGATGAATCATTAGATTTAATTGTGTAAATACCTGCGAAAGATGGCTTGATCTTCCCATCCTTGATGGGTTGCAGATATTCCGGGCAGCTTCTCTTCTAATGCCCTATTTTGTAGCAGTGGTGGCACTCTTTCTCCTTTGGGTTTGAGTTGGGCTTGACAGGACCAACTTTGGTCCCACTAGAGGAGGAACCATCTTGGGACTTTCCCTTGTAGCGGCTCTTTGAAGAAGCCTTCCTCTTCTTGCCCCTCTCTTGCCCAATAGCGAAAACAGGAGCAGCGGGTGGAGTGGGAGTTAATGCAACAGACTTATCCTTGAGGTTGCTCTCAACAGTCCTTAGGAGCCCTTGGAGTTTACTTAGGGTGACCTCTTCCTTGTTCATGCGGTACATCATCCTAAATTGGTTGTAGAACGAGGGCAAGGAGTGAAGAACGATGTCGATTGCCAAATCTTCCCCAAAGTTAACATTTAACTTGCGAAGACAATCAACATATCTTTGCATCTTTTGCAAGTGCAAGGTTAGAGACTCTCCACTTCCCATCTTAGCGGTGATCATGTTCGTGATGATCTCATAGTGCTCTTGCCTTGCTCTTTGGTGATATCTCTGCATCAAGTCTTGATGCATTTTGTACGGATACATGTCCTCATAGGACTTTTGGAGTTTGGGATTCATTGTGGCTAGCATAATGCAATGGAATTTCATTGCATCAAGCTCATGGGTCTCAAAGACAGCCATTTCTTCGGGAGTAGCGATTTCCGGATTGATATTTTCGAGCTTCTCGTCGAGGGCATATCTTTGTCCTCGTAGCGAGCAATCATGCGAATGTATCTTATCCATTCGCTAAAGTTCGGTCCATCAAATGTCATCTTTTGACACATGCTCATTAGCGAGAATGAGGTAGCAACAGCGTTGTTTACGTTAGACATCTACAAATAGAAAGGAACAAGGTTTGATTAGAATTAAATCCCTAACTAAACACCCAAAATGGAAAATTAGGGCTAGGACCCAACAACATTATTTACACATTAGAAAAGGGATGCCGTAATTCAACATTCAAATAATTTGGAGGTAAGTGAATGACAATTCACTAATTCTTCACTATGAAAAACACAATGCTCAAGTTTTAAATGTATTGAGAATTCCTAAATTTCCTTAGAGATTGATTGAACTTTTCAATGGCATGTTTAAATCTCGATACGCCCCTCTCTTTTGTGACTGGGATGCCGAGGATCACAAAGTGGGTGTGAATAACCATGCAAATCTAGATGGTGCCCTAATTGTTACAATCACCTATTCGATGTGCCGGTAAACCACACACGCTTCATCGAACTATGACAAACAATGAGTCACCCTTTGCCACCTTTGCTTAGAATCAATTAGTGTGCCGGTTAACCACACACACTCCACTAACTTCTTAGAAAGCATGCAAAGTGCAATTTCATGGGATTGCATCAATTTCACGTTTGCCTAAAGTAACTAGGATTGGGAATTTGTAAAAGCGATTAGTTACTTTACATAGATTCATTATACTTATTAATGAAGAGAGGATTACCCTATCCTACCCATTCGGCTAACGACCCTCCACTAATCAAGGAAGCTATGGGTAAGAGTGGATACCCATATCTACTATAATCATCGGTGAAAGTCACATAGAAACGGTTCACATCCTTTATGGTGGGTCTAAAGCGCCCACACACGTCGGTGTATATGAGATCCAATAAACCCTCACCCCTCTCACAAGTGCAGTGAAGGGTGACTTGGTCATCTTTCCAAGAAAACAAGACTCGCACGTGTCATCTTCCCTAAGGTCGACCGACTCCAACACTCCATCCTTTTGGAGCTGGGCTATGCGCTTCTCGTTGACATGTCCAAGACGAAAATGCCACAAGCATGCTTTATCCATACTATTGGAAGAATTCATACACAATACATCATTTCCTAGGTTATCTTGAACCATGACAGTTTCATAAATTCCATTACAAGGCTATGCTTCAAAATATAAATCACCATTTAGATAAGCACAAATCGAACCATTCTCATTATTAAACGAATATCTAAATCCTTGTTTAAACAAACCATGAAATGAAATGATGTTTCTTGCCATATCTGGCGAATAGCAACAATTATTTAAATCTAAACCTAATCCATTACTAAGCACTAGAGAATACACTCCAATCTTGGTGACAGGCGACGATCTATTGTTCCCCATGATCAGACTTATTCTTTCACGCTTCACATCCCTATTTCTTCTTAGTCCCTGCAAATCAGAACATATGTGATAACCACATCCTATATCAAGAACCCGAGAAATAGCATGCGATGAATCATTAGATTTAATTGTGTAAATACCTGCGAAAGATGGCTTGATCTTCCCATCCTTGATGGGTTGCAGATATTCCGGGCAGCTTCTATTCTAATGCCCTATTTTGTAGCAGTGGTGGCACTCTTTCTCCTTTGGGTTTGAGTTGGGCTTGACAGGACCAACTTTGGTCCCACTAGAGGAGGAACCATCTTGGGACTTTCCCTTGTAGCGGCTCTTTGAAGAAGCCTTCCTCTTCTTGCCCCTCTCTTGCCCAATAGCGAAAACAGGAGCAGCGGGTGGAGTGGGAGTTAATGCAACAGACTTATCCTTGAGGTTGCTCTCAACAGCCCTTAGGAGCCCTTGGAGTTTACTTAGGGTGACCTCTTCCTTGTTCATGGGGTACATCATCCTAAATTGGTTGTAGAACGAGGGCAAGGAGTGAAGAACGATGTCGATTGCCAAATCTTCCCCAAAGTTAACATTTAACTTGCGAAGACAATCAACATATCTTTGCATCTTTTGCAAGTGCAAGGTTAGAGACTCTCCACTTCCCATCTTAGCGGTGATCATGTTCGTGATGATCTCATAGTGCTCTTGCCTTGCTCTTTGGTGATATCTCTGCATCAAGTCTTGATGCATTTTGTACGGATACATGTCCTCATAGGACTTTTGGAGTTTGGGATTCATTGTGGCTAGCATAATGCAATGGAATTTCATTGCATCAAGCTCATGGGTCTCAAAGACAGCCATTTCTTCGGGAGTAGCGATTTCCGGATTGATATTTTCGAGCTTCTCGTCGAGGGCATATCTTTGTCCTCGTAGCGAGCAATCATGCGAATGTATCTTATCCATTCGCTAAAGTTCGGTCCATCAAATGTCATCTTTTGACACATGCTCATTAGCGAGAATGAGGTAGCAACAGCGTTGTTTACGTTAGACATCTACAAATAGAAAGGAACAAGGTTTGATTAGAATTAAATCCCTAACTAAACACCCAAAATGGAAAATTAGGGCTAGGACCCAACAACATTATTTACACATTAGAAAAGGGATGCCGTAATTCAACATTCAAATAATTTGGAGGTAAGTGAATGACAATTCACTAATTCTTCACTATGAAAAACACAATGCTCAAGTTTTAAATGTATTGAGAATTCCTAAATTTCCTTAGAGATTGATTGAACTTTTCAATGGCATGTTTAAATCTCGATACGCCCCTCTCTTTTGTGACTGGGATGCCGAGGATCACAAAGTGGGTGTGAATAACCATGCAAATCTAGATGGTGCCCTAATTGTTACAATCACCTATTCGATGTGCCGGTAAACCACACACGCTTCATCGAACTATGACAAACAATGAGTCACCCTTTGCCACCTTTGCTTAGAATCAATTAGTGTGCCGGTTAACCACACACACTCCACTAACTTCTTAGAAAGCATGCAAAGTGCAATTTCATGGGATTGCATCAATTTCACGTTTGCCTAAAGTAACTAGGATTGGGAATTTGTAAAAGCGATTAGTTACTTTACATAGATTCATTATACTTATTAATGAAGAGAGGATTACCCTATCCTACCCATTCGGCTAACGACCCTCCACTAATCAAGGAAGCTATGGGTAAGAGTGGATACCCATATCTACTATAATCATCGGTGAAAGTCACATAGAAACGGTTCACATCCTTTATGGTGGGTCTAAAGCGCCCACACACGTCGGTGTATATGAGATCCAATAAACCCTCACCCCTCTCACAAGTGCAGTGAAGGGTGACTTGGTCATCTTTCCAAGAAAACAAGACTCGCACGTGTCATCTTCCCTAAGGTCGACCGACTCCAACACTCCATCCTTTTGGAGCTGGGCTATGCGCTTCTCGTTGACATGTCCAAGACGAAAATGCCACAAGCATGCTTTATCCATACTATTGGAAGAATTCATACACAATACATCATTTCCTAGGTTATCTTGAACCATGACAGTTTCATAAATTCCATTACAAGGCTATGCTTCAAAATATAAATCACCATTTAGATAAGCACAAATCGAACCATTCTCATTATTAAACGAATATCTAAATCCTTGTTTAAACAAACCATGAAATGAAATGATGTTTCTTGCCATATCTGGCGAATAGCAACAATTATTTAAATCTAAACCTAATCCATTACTAAGCACTAGAGAATACACTCCAATCTTGGTGACAGGCGACGATCTATTGTTCCCCATGATCAGACTTATTCTTTCACGCTTCACATCCCTATTTCTTCTTAGTCCCTGCAAATCAGAACATATGTGATAACCACATCCTATATCAAGAACCCGAGAAATAGCATGCGATGAATCATTAGATTTAATTGTGTAAATACCTGCGAAAGATGGCTTGATCTTCCCATCCTTGATGGGTTGCAGATATTCCGGGCAGCTTCTCTTCTAATGCCCTATTTTGTAGCAGTGGTGGCACTCTTTCTCCTTTGGGTTTGAGTTGGGCTTGACAGGACCAACTTTGGTCCCACTAGAGGAGGAACCATCTTGGGACTTTCCCTTGTAGCGGCTCTTTGAAGAAGCCTTCCTCTTCTTGCCCCTCTCTTGCCCAATAGCGAAAACAGGAGCAGCGGGTGGAGTGGGAGTTAATGCAACAGACTTATCCTTGAGGTTGCTCTCAACAGTCCTTAGGAGCCCTTGGAGTTTACTTAGGGTGACCTCTTCCTTGTTCATGCGGTACATCATCCTAAATTGGTTGTAGAACGAGGGCAAGGAGTGAAGAACGATGTCGATTGCCAAATCTTCCCCAAAGTTAACATTTAACTTGCGAAGACAATCAACATATCTTTGCATCTTTTGCAAGTGCAAGGTTAGAGACTCTCCACTTCCCATCTTAGCGGTGATCATGTTCGTGATGATCTCATAGTGCTCTTGCCTTGCTCTTTGGTGATATCTCTGCATCAAGTCTTGATGCATTTTGTACGGATACATGTCCTCATAGGACTTTTGGAGTTCGGGATTCATTGTGGCTAGCATAATGCAATGGAATTTCATTGCATCACGCTCATGGGTCTCAAAGACAGCCATTTCTTCGGGAGTAGCGATTTCCGGATTGATATTTTCGAGCTTCTCGTCGAGGGCATATCTTTGTCCTCGTAGCGAGCAATCATGCGAATGTATCTTATCCATTCGCTAAAGTTCGGTCCATCAAATGTCATCTTTTGACACATGCTCATTAGCGAGAATGAGGTAGCAACAGCGTTGTTTACGTTAAACATCTACAAATAGAAAGGAACAAGGTTTGATTAGAATTAAATCCCTAACTAAACACCCAAAATGGAAAATTAGGGCTAGGACCCAACAACATTATTTACATATTAGAAAAGGGATGCCGTAGTTCAACATTCTAATAATTTGGAGGTAAGTGAATGACGATTCACTAATTCTTCACCATGAAAAACATAATGCTCAAGTTTTAAATGTATTGAGAATTCTTAAATTTCCTTAGAGATTGATTGAACTTTTCAATGGCATGTTTAAATCTCGATATGCCCCTCTCGTTTGTGACTGGGATGCCGAAGATCACAAAGTGGGTGTGAATAACCATGCAAATCTAGATGGTGCCCTAATTGTTACAATCACCTATTCGATGTGCCGGTAAACCACACACGCTTCATCGAACTATGACAAACAATGAGTCACCCTTTGCCACCTTTGCTTAGAACCAATTATTGTGCCGGTTAACCGCACACGCTCCACTAACTTCTTAGAAAGCGTGCAAAGTGCAATTTCATGGGATTGCATCAATTTCACGTTTGCCTAAAGTAACTAGGATTGGGAATTTGTAAAAGCGATTAGTTACTTTACATAGATTCATTATACTTATTAATGAAGAGAGGATTGCCCTATCCTACCCGTTCGGCTAACGACCCTCTACTAATCAAGGAAGCTGTGGGTAAGAGTGGATACCCATATCTACTATAATCATCGGTGAAAGTCACATAGAAGCGGTTCACATCCTTTATGGTGGGTCTAAAGCGCCCACACACGTCGGTGTATATGAGATCCAATAATCCCTCACCCCTCTCACAAGTGCCAGTGACGGGTGACTTGGTCATCTTTCCAAGAAAACAAGACTCGCACGTGTCATCTTCCCTAAGGTCGACCGACTCCAACACTCCATCCTTTTGGAGCTGGGCTATGCGCTTCTCGTTGACATGTCCAAGACGAAAATGCCACAAGCATGCTTTATCCATACTATTGGAAGAATTCATACACAATACATCATTTCCTAGGTTATCTTGAACCATGACAGTTTCATAAATTCCATTACAAGGCAATGCTTCAAAATATAAATCACCATTTAGATAAGCACAAATCGAACCATTCTCATTATTAAACGAATATCTAAATCCTTGTTTAAACAAACCATGAAATGAAATGATGTTTCTTGCCATATCTGGCGAATAGCAACAATTATTTAAATCTAAACCTAATCCATTACTAAGCACTAGAGAATACACTCCAATCTTGGTGACAGGCGACGATCTATTGTTCCCCATGATCAGACTTATTCTTTCACGCTTCACATCCCTATTTCTTCTTAGTCCCTGCAAATCAGAACATATGTGATAACCACATCCTATATCAAGAACCCGAGAAATAGCATGCGATGAATCATTAGATTTAATTGTGTAAATACCTGCGAAAGATGGCTTGATCTTCCCATCCTTGATGGGTTGCAGATATTCCGGGCAGCTTCTCTTCTAATGCCCTATTTTGTAGCAGTGGTGGCACTCTTTCTCCTTTGGGTTTGAGTTGGGCTTGACAGGACCAACTTTGGTCCCACTAGAGGAGGAACCATCTTGGGACTTTCCCTTGTAGCGGCTCTTTGAAGAAGCCTTCCTCTTCTTGCCCCTCTCTTGCCCAATAGCGAAAACAGGAGCAGCGGGTGGAGTGGGAGTTAATGCAACAGACTTATCCTTGAGGTTGCTCTCAACAGTCCTTAGGAGCCCTTGGAGTTTACTTAGGGTGACCTCTTCCTTGTTCATGCGGTACATCATCCTAAATTGGTTGTAGAACGAGGGCAAGGAGTGAAGAACGATGTCGATTGCCAAATCTTCCCCAAAGTTAACATTTAACTTGCGAAGACAATCAACATATCTTTGCATCTTTTGCAAGTGCAAGGTTAGAGACTCTCCACTTCCCATCTTAGCGGTGATCATGTTCGTGATGATCTCATAGTGCTCTTGCCTTGCTCTTTGGTGATATCTCTGCATCAAGTCTTGATGCATTTTGTACGGATACATGTCCTCATAGGACTTTTGGAGTTCGGGATTCATTGTGGCTAGCATAATGCAATGGAATTTCATTGCATCACGCTCATGGGTCTCAAAGACAGCCATTTCTTCGGGAGTAGCGATTTCCGGATTGATATTTTCGAGCTTCTCGTCGAGGGCATATCTTTGTCCTCGTAGCGAGCAATCATGCGAATGTATCTTATCCATTCGCTAAAGTTCGGTCCATCAAATGTCATCTTTTGACACATGCTCATTAGCGAGAATGAGGTAGCAACAGCGTTGTTTACGTTAAACATCTACAAATAGAAAGGAACAAGGTTTGATTAGAATTAAATCCCTAACTAAACACCCAAAATGGAAAATTAGGGCTAGGACCCAACAACATTATTTACATATTAGAAAAGGGATGCCGTAGTTCAACATTCTAATAATTTGGAGGTAAGTGAATGACGATTCACTAATTCTTCACCATGAAAAACATAATGCTCAAGTTTTAAATGTATTGAGAATTCTTAAATTTCCTTAGAGATTGATTGAACTTTTCAATGGCATGTTTAAATCTCGATATGCCCCTCTCGTTTGTGACTGGGATGCCGAAGATCACAAAGTGGGTGTGAATAACCATTCAAATCTAGATGGTGCCCTAATTGTTACAATCACCTATTCGATGTGCCGGTAAACCACACACGCTTCATCGAACTATGACAAACAATGAGTCACCCTTTGCCACCTTTGCTTAGAACCAATTATTGTGCCGGTTAACCGCACACGCTCCACTAACTTCTTAGAAAGCATGCAAAGTGCAATTTCATGGGATTGCATCAATTTCACGTTTGCCTAAAGTAACTAGGATTGGGAATTTGTAAAAGCGATTAGTTACTTTACATAGATTCATTATACTTATTAATGAAGAGAGGATTGCCCTATCCTACCCGTTCGGCTAACGACCCTCTACTAATCAAGGAAGCTGTGGGTAAGAGTGGATACCCATATCTACTATAATCATCGGTGAAAGTCACATAGAAGCGGTTCACATCCTTTATGGTGGGTCTAAAGCGCCCACACACGTCGGTGTATATGAGATCCAATAATCCCTCACCCCTCTCACAAGTGCCAGTGATGGGTGACTTGGTCATCTTTCCAAGAAAACAAGACTCGCACGTGTCATCTTCCCTAAGGTCGACCGACTTCAACACTCCATCCTTTTGGAGCTGGGCTATGCGCTTCTCGTTGACATGTCCAAGACGAAAATGCCACAAGCATGCTTTATCCATACTATTGGAAGAATTCATACACAATACATCATTTCCTAGGTTATCTTGAACCATGACAGTTTCATAAATTCCATTACAAGGCAATGCTTCAAAATATAAATCACCATTTAGATAAGCACAAATCGAACCATTCTCATTATTAAACGAATATCTAAATCCTTGTTTAAACAAACCATGAAATGAAATGATGTTTCTTGCCATATCTGGCGAATAGCAACAATTATTTAAATCTAAACCTAATCCATTACTAAGCACTAGAGAATACACTCCAATCTTGGTGACAGGCGACGATCTATTGTTCCCCATGATCAGACTTATTCTTTCACGCTTCACATCCCTATTTCTTCTTAGTCCCTACAAATCAGAACATATGTGATAACCACATCCTATATCAAGAACCCGAGAAATAGCATGCGATGAATCATTAGATTTAATTGTGTAAATACCTGCGAAAGATGGCTTGATCTTCCCATCCTTGATGGGTTGCAGATATTCCGGGCAGCTTCTCTTCTAATGCCCTATTTTGTAGCAGTGGTGGCACTCTTTCTCCTTTGGGTTTGAGTTGGGCTTGACAGGACCAACTTTGGTCCCACTAGAGGAGGAACCATCTTGGGACTTTCCCTTGTAGCGGCTCTTTGAAGAAGCCTTCCTCTTCTTGCCCCTCTCTTGCCCAATAGCGAAAACAGGAGCAGCGGGTGGAGTGGGAGTTAATGCAACAGACTTATCCTTGAGGTTGCTCTCAACAGTCCTTAGGAGCCCTTGGAGTTTACTTAGGGTGACCTCTTCCTTGTTCATGCGGTACATCATCCTAAATTGGTTGTAGAACGAGGGCAAGGAGTGAAGAACGATGTCGATTGCCAAATCTTCCCCAAAGTTAACATTTAACTTGCGAAGACAATCAACATATCTTTGCATCTTTTGCAAGTGCAAGGTTAGAGACTCTCCACTTCCCATCTTAGCGGTGATCATGTTCGTGATGATCTCATAGTGCTCTTGCCTTGCTCTTTGGTGATATCTCTGCATCAAGTCTTGATGCATTTTGTACGGATACATGTCCTCATAGGACTTTTGGAGTTCGGGATTCATTGTGGCTAGCATAATGCAATGGAATTTCATTGCATCACGCTCATGGGTCTCAAAGACAGCCATTTCTTCGGGAGTAGCGATTTCCGGATTGATATTTTCGAGCTTCTCGTCGAGGGCATATCTTTGTCCTCGTAGCGAGCAATCATGCGAATGTATCTTATCCATTCGCTAAAGTTCGGTCCATCAAATGTCATCTTTTGACACATGCTCATTAGCGAGAATGAGGTAGCAACAGCGTTGTTTACGTTAAACATCTACAAATAGAAAGGAACAAGGTTTGATTAGAATTAAATCCCTAACTAAACACCCAAAATGGAAAATTAGGGCTAGGACCCAACAACATTATTTACATATTAGAAAAGGGATGCCGTAGTTCAACATTCTAATAATTTGGAGGTAAGTGAATGACGATTCACTAATTCTTCACCATGAAAAACATAATGCTCAAGTTTTAAATGTATTGAGAATTCTTAAATTTCCTTAGAGATTGATTGAACTTTTCAATGGCATGTTTAAATCTCGATATGCCCCTCTCGTTTGTGACTGGGATGCCGAAGATCACATAGTGGGTGTGAATAACCATGCAAATCTAGATGGTGCCCTAATTGTTACAATCACCTATTCGATGTGCCGGTAAACCACACACGCTTCATCGAACTATGACAAACAATGAGTCACCCTTTGCCACCTTTGCTTAGAACCAATTATTGTGCCGGTTAACCACACACGCTCCACTAACTTCTTAGAAAGCGTGCAAAGTGCAATTTCATGGGATTGCATCAATTTCACGTTTGCCTAAAGTAACTAGGATTGGGAATTTGTAAAAGCGATTAGTTACTTTACATAGATTCATTATACTTATTAATGAAGAGAGGATTGCCCTATCCTACCCGTTCGGCTAACGACCCTCTACTAATCAAGGAAGCTGTGGGTAAGAGTGGATACCCATATCTACTATAATCATCGGTGAAAGTCACATAGAAGCGGTTCACATCCTTTATGGTGGGTCTAAAGCGCCCACACACGTCGGTGTATATGAGATCCAATAATCCCTCACCCCTCTCACAAGTGCCAGTGACGGGTGACTTGGTCATCTTTCCAAGAAAACAAGACTCGCACGTGTCATCTTCCCTAAGGTCGACCGACTCCAACACTCCATCCTTTTGGAGCTGGGCTATGCGCTTCTCGTTGACATGTCCAAGACGAAAATGCCACAAGCATGCTTTATCCATACTATTGGAAGAATTCATACACAATACATCATTTCCTAGGTTATCTTGAACCATGACAGTTTCATAAATTCCATTACAAGGCAATGCTTCAAAATATAAATCACCATTTAGATAAGCACAAATCGAACCATTCTCATTATTAAACGAATATCTAAATCCTTGTTTAAACAAACCATGAAATGAAATGATGTTTCTTGCCATATCTGGCGAATAGCAACAATTATTTAAATCTAAACCTAATCCATTACTAAGCACTAGAGAATACACTCCAATTTTGGTGACAGGCGACGATCTTTTGTTCCCCATGATCAGACTTATTCTTTCACGCTCCACATCCCTATTTCTTCTTAGTCCCTGCAAATCAGAACATATGTGATAACCACATCCTATATCAAGAACCCAAGAAATAGCATGCGATGAATCATTAGATTTAATTGTGTAAATACCTGCGAAAGATGGCTTGATCTTCCCATCCTTGATGGGTTGCAGATATTCCGGGCATCTTCTCTTCTAATGCCCTATTTTGTAGCAGTGGTGGCACTCTGCCTCCTTTGGGTTTGAGTTGGGCTTGACAGGACCAACTTTGGTCCCACTAGAGGAGGAACCATCTTGGGACTTTCCCTTGTAGTGGCTCTTTGAAGAAGCCTTCCTCTTCTTGCCCCTCTCTTGCCCAATAGCGAAAACAGGAGCAGCGGGTGGAGTGGGAGTTAATGCAACAGACTTATCCTTGAGGTTGCTCTCAACAGTCCTTAGGAGCCCTTGGAGTTTACTTAGGATGACCTCTTCTTTGTTCATGGGGTACATCATCCTAAATTGGTTGTAGAACGAGGGCAACGAGTGAAGAACGATGTCGATTGCCAAATCTTCCCCAAAGTTAACATTTAACTTGCGAAGACAATCAACATATCTTTGCATCTTTTGCAAGTGCAAGGTTAGAGACTCTCCACTTCCCATCTTAGCGGTGATCATGTTCGTGATGATCTCATAGTGCTCTTGCCTTGCTCTTTGGTGATATCTCTGCATCAAGTCTTGATGCATTTTGTACGGATACATGTCCTCATAGGACTTTTGGAGTTCGGGATTCATTGTGGCTAGCATAATGCAATGGAATTTCATTGCATCACGCTCATGGGTCTCAAAGACAGCCATTTCTTCGGGAGTAGCGATTTCCGGATTGATATTTTCGAGCTTCTCGTCGAGGGCATATCTTTGTCCTCGTAGCGAGCAATCATGCGAATGTATCTTATCCATTCGCTAAAGTTCGGTCCATCAAATGTCATCTTTTGACACATGCTCATTAGTGAGAATGAGGTAGCAACAGCGTTGTTTACGTTAGACATCTACAAATAGAAAGGAACAAGGTTTGATTAGAATTAAATCCCTAACTAAACACCCAAAATGGAAAATTAGGGCTAGGACCCAACAACATTATTTACATATTAGAAAAGGGATGCCGTAATTCAACATTCAAATAATTTGGAGGTAAGTGAATGACGATTCACTAATTCTTCACCATGAAAAACATAATGCTCAAGTTTTAAATGTATTGAGAATTCTTAAATTTCCTTAGAGATTGATTGAACTTTTCAATGGCATGTTTAAATCTCGATATGCCCCTCTCGTTTGTGACTGGGATGCCGAAGATCACAAAGTCGGTGTGAATAACCATGCAAATCTAGATGGTGCCCTAATTGTTACAATCACCTATTCGATGTGCCGGTAAACCACACACGCTTCATCGAACTATGACAAACAATGAGTCACCCTTTGCCACCTTTGCTTAGAACCAATTAGTGTGCCGGTTAACCACACACGCTCCACTAACTTCTTAGAAAGCGTGCAAAGTGCAATTTCATGGGATTGCATCAATTTCACGTTTGCCTAAAGTAACTAGGATTGGGAATTTGTAAAAGCGATTAGTTACTTTACATAGATTCATTATACTTATTAATGAAGAGAGGATTGCCCTATCCTACCCGTTCGGCTAACGACCCTCCACTAATCAAGGAAGTTGTGGGTAAGAGTGGATACCCATATCTACTATAATCATCGGTGAAAGTCACATAGAAGCGGTTCACATCCTTTATGGTGGGTCTAAAGCGCCCACACACGTCGGTGTATATGAGATCCAATAAACCCTCACCCCTCTCACAAGTGCCAGTGAAGGGTGACTTGGTCATCTTTCCAAGAAAACAAGACTCGCACGTGTCATCTTCCCTAAGGTCGACCGACTCCAACACTCCATCCTTTTGGAGCTGGGCTATGCGCTTCTCGTTGACATGTCCAAGACGAAAATGCCACAAGCATGCTTTATCCATACTATTGGAAGAATTCATACACAATACATCATTTCCTAGGTTATCTTGAACCATGACAGTTTCATAAATTCCATTACAAGGCAATGCTTCAAAATATAAATCACCATTTAGATAAGCACAAATAGAACCATTCTCATTATTAAACGAATATCTAAATCCTTGTTTAAACAAACCATGAAATGAAATGATGTTTCTTGCCATATCTGGCGAATAGCAACAATTATTTAAATCTAAACCTAATCCATTACTAAGCACTAGAGAATACACTCCAATCTTGGTGACAGGCGACGATCTTTTGTTCCCCATGATCAAACTTATTCTTTCACGCTCCACATCCCTATTTCTTCTTAGTCCCTGCAAATCAGAACATATGTGATAACCACATCCTATATCAAGAACCCAAGAAATAGCATGCGATGAATCATTAGATTTAATTGTGTAAATACCTGCGAAAGATGGCTTGATCTTCCCATCCTTGATGGGTTGCAGATATTCCGGGCAGCTTCTCTTCTAATGCCCTATTTTGTAGCAGTGGTGGCACTCTGCCTCCTTTGGGTTTGAGTTGGGCTTGACAGGACCAACTTTGGTCCCACTAGAGGAGGAACCATCTTGGGACTTTCCCTTGTAGTGGCTCTTTGAAGAAGCCTTCCTCTTCTTGCCCCTCTCTTGCCCAATAGCGAAAACAGGAGCAGCGGGTGGAGTGGGAGTTAATGCAACAGACTTATCCTTGAGGTTGCTCTCAACAGTCCTTAGGAGCCCTTGGAGTTTACTTAGGGTGACCTCTTCTTTGTTCATGGGGTACATCATCCTAAATTGGTTGTAGAACGAGGGCAAGGAGTGAAGAACGATGTCGATTGCCAAATCTTCCCCAAAGTTAACATTTAACTTGCGAAGACAATCAACATATCTTTGCATCTTTTGCAAGTGCAAGGTTAGAGACTCTCCACTTCCCATCTTAGCGGTGATCATGTTCGTGATGATCTCATAGTGCTCTTGCCTTGCTCTTTGGTGATATCTCTGCATCAAGTCTTGATGCATTTTGTACGGATACATGTCCTCATAGGACTTTTGGAGTTCGGGATTCATTGTTGGCTAGCATAATGCAATGGAATTTCATTGCATCACGCTCATGGGTCTCAAAGACAGCCATTTCTTCGGGAGTAGCGATTTCCGGATTGATATTTTCGAGCTTCTCGTCGAGGGCATATCTTTGTCCTCGTAGCGAGCAATCATGCGAATGTATCTTATCCATTCGCTAAAGTTCGGTCCATCAAATGTCATCTTTTGACACATGCTCATTAGCGAGAATGAGGTAGCAACAGCGTTGTTTACGTTAGACATCTACAAATAGAAAGGAACAAGGTTTGATTAGAATTAAATCCCTAACTAAACACCCAAAATGGAAAATTAGGGCTAGGACCCAACAACATTATTTACATATTAGAAAAGGGATGCCATAATTCAACATTCAAATAATTTGGAGGTAAGTGAATGACGATTCACTAGTTCTTCACCATGAAAAACATAATGCTCAAGTTTTAAATGTATTGAGAATTCTTAAATTTCCTTAGAGATTGATTGAACTTTTCAATGGCATGTTTAAATCTCGATATGCCCCTCTCGTTTGTGACTGGGATGCCGAAGATCACAAAGTGGGTGTGAATAACCATGCAAATCTAGATGGTGCCCTAATTGTTATAATCACCTATTCGATGTGCCGGTAAACCACACACGCTTCATCGAACTATGACAAACAATGAGTCACCCTTTGCCACCTTTGCTTAGAACCAATTAGTGTGTCGGTTAACCACACACGCTCCACTAACTTCTTAGAAAGCGTGCAAAGTGCAATTTCATGGGATTGCATCAATTTCACGTTTGCCTAAAGTAACTAGGATTGGGAATTTGTAAAAGCGATTAGTTACTTTACATAGATTCATTATACTTATTAATGAAGAGAGGATTGCCCTATCCTACCCGTTCGGCTAACGACCCTCCACTAATCAAGGAAGCTGTGGGTAAGAGTGGATACCCATATCTACTATAATCATCGGTGAAAGTCACATAGAAGCGGTTCACATCCTTTATGGTGGGTCTAAAGCGCGCACACACGTCGGTGTATATGAGATCCAATAAACCCTCACCCCTCTCACAAGTGCCAGTGACGGGTGACTTGGTCATCTTTCCAAGAAAACAAGACTCGCACGTGTCATCTTCCCTAAGGTCGACCGACTCCAACACTCCATCCTTTTGGAGCTGGGCTATGCGCTTCTCGTTGACATGTCCAAGACGAAAATGCCACAAGCATGCTTTATCCATACTATTGGAAGAATTCATACACAATACATCATTTCCTAGGTTATCTTGAACCATGACAGTTTCATAAATTCCATTACAAGGCAATGGTTCAAAATATAAATCACCATTTAGATAAGCACAAGTAAAACCATTCTCATTATTAAACGAATATCTAAATCCTTGTTTAAACAAACCATGAAATGAAATGATGTTTCTTGCCATATCTGGCGAATAGCAACAATTATTTAAATCTAAACCTAATCCATTACTAAGCACTAGAGAATACACTCCAATCTTGGTGACAGGCGACGATCTTTTGTTCCCCATGATCAGACTTATTCTTTCACGCTCCACATCCCTATTTCTTCTTAGTCCCTGCAAATCAGAACATATGTGATAACCACATCCTATATCAAGAACCCAAGAAATAGCATGCGATGAATCATTAGATTTAATTGTGTAAATACCTGCGAAAGATGGCTTGATCTTCCCATCCTTGATGGGTTGCAGATATTCCGGGCAGCTTCTCTTCTAATGCCCTATTTTGTAGCAGTGGTGGCACTCTGCCTCCTTTGGGTTTGAGTTGGGCTTGACAGGACCAACTTTGGTCCCACTAGAGGAGGAACCATCTTGGGACTTTCCCTTGTAGTGGCTCTTTGAAGAAGCCTTCCTCTTCTTGCCCCTCTCTTGCCCAATAGCGAAAACAGGAGCAGTGGGTGGAGTGGGAGTTAATGCAACAGACTTATCCTTGAGGTTGCTCTCAACAGTCCTTAGGAGCCCTTGGAGTTTACTTAGGGTGACCTCTTCTTTTGTCATGGGGTACATCATCCTAAATTGGTTGTAGAACGAGGGCAAGGAGTGAAGAACGATGTCGATTGCCAAATCTTCCCCAAAGTTAACATTTAACTTGCGAAGACAATCAACATATCTTTGCATCTTTTGCAAGTGCAAGGTTAGAGACTCTCCACTTCCCATCTTAGCGGTGATCATGTTCGTGATGATCTCATAGTGCTCTTGCCTTGCTCTTTGGTGATATCTCTGCATCAAGTCTTGATGCATTTTGTACGGATACATGTCCTCATAGGACTTTTGGAGTTCGGGATTCATTGTTGGCTAGCATAATGCAATGGAATTTCATTGCATCACGCTCATGGGTCTCAAAGACAGCCATTTCTTCGGGAGTAGCGATTTCCGGATTGATATTTTCGAACTTCTCGTCGAGGGCATATCTTTGTCCTCGTAGCGAGCAATCATGCGAATGTATCTTATCCATTCGCTAAAGTTCGGTCCATCAAATGTCATCTTTTGACACATGCTCATTAGCGAGAATGAGGTAGCAACAGCGTTGTTTACGTTAGACATCTACAAATAGAAAGGAACAAGGTTTGATTAGAATTAAATCCCTAACTAAACACCCAAAATGGAAAATTAGGGCTAGGACCCAACAACATTATTTACATATTAGAAAAGGGATGCCGTAATTCAACATTCAAATAATTTGGAGGTTAGTGAATGACGATTCACTAGTTCTTCACCATGAAAAACATAATGCTCAAGTTTTAAATGTATTGAGAATTCTTAAATTTCCTTAGAGATTGATTGAACTTTTCAATGGCATATTTAAATCTCGATATGCCCCTCTCGTTTGTGACTGGGATGCCGAAGATCACAAAGTGGGTGTGAATAACCATGCAAATCTAGATGGTGCCCTAATTATTACAATCACCTATTCGATGTGCCGGTAAACCACACACGCTTCATCGAACTATGACAAACAATGAGTCACCCTTTGCCACCTTTGCTTAGAACCAATTAGTGTGCCGGTTAACCACACATGCTCCACTAACTTCTTAGAAAGCGTGCAAAGTGCAATTTCATGGGATTGCATCAATTTCACGTTTGCCTAAAGTAAATAGGATTGGGAATTTGTAAAAGCGATTAGTTACTTTACATAGATTCATTATACTTATTAATGAAGAGAGGATTGCCCTATCCTACCCGTTCGGCTAACGACCCTCCAGTAATCAAGGAAGCTGTGGGTAAGAGTGGATACCCATATCTACTATAATCATCGGTGAAAGTCACATAGAAGCGGTTCACATCCTTTATGGTGGGTCTAAAGCGCCCACACACGTCGGTGTATATGAGATCCAATAAACCCTCACCCCTCTCACAAGTGCCAGTGAAGGGTGACTTGGTCATCTTTCCAAGAAAACAAGACTCGCACGTGTCATCTTCCCTAAGGTCGACCGACTCCAACACTCCATCCTTTTGGAGCTGGGCTATGCGCTTCTCGTTGACATGTCCAAGACGAAAATGCCACAAGCATGCTTTATCCATACTATTGGAAGAATTCATACACAATACATCATTTCCTAGGTTATCTTGAACCATGACAGTTTCATAAATTCCATTACAAGGCAATGCTTCAAAATATAAATCACCATTTAGATAAGCACAAGTAGAACCATTCTCATTATTAAACGAATATCTAAATCCTTGTTTAAACAAACCATGAAATGAAATGATGTTTCTTGCCATATCTGGCGAATAGCAACAATTATTTAAATCTAAACCTAATCCATTACTAAGCACTAGAGAATACACTCCAATCTTGGTGACAGGCGACGATCTTTTGTTCCCCATGATCAGACTTATTCTTTCACGCTCCACATCCCTATTTCTTCTTAGTCCCTGCAAATCAGAACATATGTGATAACCACATCCTATATCAAGAACCCAAGAAATAGCATGCGATGAATCATTAGATTTAATTGTGTAAATACCTGCGAAAGATGGCTTGATCTTCCCATCCTTGATGGGTTGCAGATATTCCGGGCAGCTTCTCTTCTAATGCCCTATTTTGTAGCAGTGGTGGCACTCTGCCTCCTTTGGGTTTGAGTTGGGCTTGACAGGACCAACTTTGGTCCCACTAGAGGAGGAACCATCTTGGGACTTTCCCTTGTAGTGGCTCTTTGAAGAAGCCTTCCTCTTCTTGCCCCTCTCTTGCCCAATAGCGAAAACAGGAGCAGCGGGTGGAGTGGGAGTTAATGCAACAGACTTATCCTTGAGGTTGCTCTCAACAGTCCTTAGGAGCCCTTGGAGTTTACTTAGGGTGACCTCTTCTTTTGTCATGGGGTACATCATCCTAAATTGGTTGTAGAACGAGGGCAAGGAGTGAAGAACGATGTCGATTGCCAAATCTTCCCCAAAGTTAACATTTAACTTGCGAAGACAATCAACATATCTTTGCATCTTTTGCAAGTGCAAGGTTAGAGACTCTCCACTTCCCATCTTAGCGGTGATCATGTTCGTGATGATCTCATAGTGCTCTTGCCTTGCTCTTTGGTGATATCTCTGCATCAAGTCTTGATGCATTTTGTACGGATACATGTCCTCATAGGACTTTTGGAGTTCGGGATTCATTGTTGGCTAGCATAATGCAATGGAATTTCATTGCATCACGCTCATGGGTCTCAAAGACAGCCATTTCTTCGGGAGTAGCGATTTCCGGATTGATATTTTCGAACTTCTCGTCGAGGGCATATCTTTGTCCTCGTAGCGAGCAATCATGCGAATGTATCTTATCCATTCGCTAAAGTTCGGTCCATCAAATGTCATATTTTGACACATGCTCATTAGTGAGAATGAGGTAGCAACAGCGTTGTTTACGTTAGACATCTACAAATAGAAAGGAACAAGGTTTGATTAGAATTAAATCCCTAACTAAACACCCAAAATGGAAAATTAGGGCTAGGACCCAACAACATTATTTACATATTAGAAAAGGGATGCCGTAATTCAACATTCAAATAATTTGGAGGTAAGTGAATGACGATTCACTAGTTCTTCACCATGAAAAACATAATGCTCAAGTTTTAAATGTATTGAGAATTCTTAAATTTCCTTAGAGATTGATTGAACTTTTCAATGGCATGTTTAAATCTCGATATGCCCCTCTCGTTTGTGACTGGGATGCCGAAGATCACAAAGTGGGTGTGAATAACCATGCAAATCTAGATGGTGCCCTAATTGTTACAATCACCTATTCGATGTGCCGGTAGACCACACACGCTTCATCGAACTATGACAAACAATGAGTCGCCCTTTGCCACGTTTGCTTAGAACCAATTAGTGTGCCGGTTAACCACACACGCTCCACTAACTTCTTAGAAAGCGTGCAAAGTGCAATTTCATGGGATTGCATCAATTTCACGTTTGCCTAAAGTAAATAGGATTGGGAATTTGTAAAAGCGATTAGTTACTTTACATAGATTCATTATACTTATTAATGAAGAGAGGATTGCCCTATCCTACCCGTTCGGCTAACGACCCTCCACTAATCAAGGAAGCTGTGGGTAAGAGTGGATACCCATATCTACTATAATCATCGGTGAAAGTCACATAGAAGCGGTTCACATCCTTTATGGTGGGTCTAAAGCGCCCACACACGTCGGTGTATATGAGATCCAATAAACCCTCACCCCTCTCACAAGTGCCAGTGAAGGGTGACTTGGTCATCTTTCCAAGAAAACAAGACTCGCACGTGTCATCTTCCCTAAGGTCGACCGACTCCAACACTCCATCCTTTTGGAGCTGGGCTATGCGCTTCTCGTTGACATGTCCAAGACGAAAATGCCACAAGCATGCTTTATCCATACTATTGGAAGAATTCATACACAATACATCATTTCCTAGGTTATCTTGAACCATCACAGTTTCATAAATTCCATTACAAGGCAATGCTTCAAAATATAAATCACCATTTAGATAAGCACAAATAGAACCATTCTCATTATTAAACGAATATCTAAATCCTTGTTTCAACAAACCATGAAATGAAATGATGTTTCTTGCCATATCTGGCGAATAGCAACAATTATTTAAATCTAAACCTAATCCATTACTAAGCACTAGAGAATACACTCCAATCTTGGTGACAGGCGACGATCTTTTGTTCCCCATGATCAGACTTATTCTTTCACGCTCCACATCCCTATTTCTTCTTAGTCCCTGCAAATCAGAACATATGTGATAACCACATCCTATATCAAAAACCCAAGAAATAGCATGCGATGAATCATTAGATTTAATTGTGTAAATACCTGCAAAAGATGGCTTGATCTTCCCATCCTTGATGGGTTGCAGATATTCCGGGCAGCTTCTCTTCTAATGCCCTATTTTGTAGCAGTGGTTGCACTCTGCGTCCTTTGGGTTTGAGTTGGGCTTGACAGGACCAACTTTGGTCCCACTAGAGGAGGAACCATCTTGGGACTTTCCCTTGTAGTGGCTCTTTGAAGAAGCCTTCCTCTTCTTGCCCCTCTCTTGCCCAATAGCGAAAACAGGAGTAGCGGGTGGAGTGGGAGTTAATGCAACAGACTTATCCTTGAGGTTGCTCTCAACAGTCCTTAGGAGCCCTTGGAGTTTACTTAGGGTGACCTCTTCCTTGTTCATGGGGTACATCCTCCTAAATTGGTTGTAGAACGAGGGCAAGGAGTGAAGAACGATGTCGATTGCCAAATCTTCCCCAAAGTTAACATTTAACTTGCGAAGACAATCAACATATCTTTGCATCTTTTGCAAGTGCAAGGTTAGAGACTCTCCACTTCCCATCTTAGCGGTGATCATGTTCGTGATGATCTCATAGTGCTCTTGCCTTGCTCTTTGGTGATATCTCTGCATCAAGTCTTGATGCATTTTGTACGGATACATGTCCTCATAGGACTTTTGGAGTTCGGGATTCATTGTGGCTAGCATAATGCAATGGAATTTCATTGCATCACGCTCATGGGTCTCAAAGACAGCCATTTCTTCGGGAGTAGCGATTTCCGGATTGATATTTTCGAGCTTCTCGTCGAGGGCATATCTTTGTCCTCGTAGCGAGCAATCATGCGAATGTATCTTATCCATTCGCTAAAGTTCGGTCCATCAAATGTCATCTTTTGACACATGCTCATTAGCGAGAATGAGGTAGCAACAGCGTTGTTTACGTTAGACATCTACAAATAGAAAGGAACAAGGTTTGATTAGAATTAAATCCCTAACTAAACACCCAAAATGGAAAATTAGGGCTAGGACCCAACAACATTATTTACATATTAGAAAAGGGATGCCGTAATTCAACATTCAAATAATTTGGAGGTAAGTGAATGACGATTCACTAATTCTTCACCATGAAAAACATAATGCTCAAGTTTTAAATGTATTGAGAATTCTTAAATTTCCTTAGAGATTGATTGAACTTTTCAATGGCATGTTTAAATCTCGATATGCCCCTCTCGTTTGTGACTGGGATGCCGAAGATCACAAAGTGGGTGTGAATAACCATGCAAATCTAGATGGTGCCCTAATTGTTACAATCACCTATTCGATGTGCCGGTAAACCACACACGCTTCATCAAACTATGACAAACAATGAGTCACCCTTTGCCACCTTTGCTTAGAACCAATTAGTGTGCCGGTTAACCACACACGCTCCACTAACTTCTTAGAAAGCGTGCAAAGTGCAATTTCATGGGATTGCATCAATTTCACGTTTGCCTAAAGTAACTAGGATTGGGAATTTGTAAAAGCGATTAGTTACTTTACATAGATTCATTATACTTGTTAATGAAGAGAGGATTGCCCTATCCTACCCGTTCGGCTAACGACCCTCCACTAATCAAGGAAGCTGTGGGTAAGAGTGGATACCCATATCTACTATAATCATCGGTGAAAGTCACATAGAAGCGGTTCACATCCTTTATGGTGGGTCTAAAGCGCCCACACACGTCGGTGTATATGAGATCCAATAAACCCTCACCCCTCTCACAAGTGCCAGTGAAGGGTGACTTGGTCATCTTTCCAAGAAAACAAGACTCGCACGTGTCATCTTCCCTAAGGTCGACCGACTCCAACACTCCATCCTTTTGGAGCTGGGCTATGCGCTTCTCGTTGACATGTCCAAGACGAAAATGCCACAAGCATGCTTTATCCATACTATTGGAAGAATTCATACACAATACATCATTTCCTAGGTTATCTTGAACCATGACAGTTTCATAAATTCCATTACAAGGCAATGCTTCAAAATATAAATCACCATTTAGATAAGCACAAATAGAACCATTCTCATTATTAAACGAATATCTAAATCCTTGTTTAAACAAACCATGAAATGAAATGATGTTTCTTGCCATATCTGGCGAATAGCAACAATTATTTAAATCTAAACCTAATCCATTACTAAGCACTAGAGAATACACTCCAATCTTGGTGACAGGCGACGATCTTTTGTTCCCCATGATCAGACTTATTCTTTCACGCTCCACATCCCTATTTCTTCTTAGTCCCTGCAAATCAGAACATATGTGATAACCACATCCTATATCAAGAACCCAAGAAATAGCATGCGATCAATCATTAGATTTAATTGTGTAAATACCTGCGAAAGATGGCTTGATCTTCCCATCCTTGATGGGTTGCAGGTATTCCGGGCAGCTTCTCTTCTAATGCCCTATTTTGTAGCAGTGGTGGCACTCTGCCTCCTTTGGGTTTGAGCTGGGCTTGACAGGACCAACTTTGGTCCCACTAGAGGAGAACCATCTTGGGACTTTCCCTTGTAGTGGCTCTTTGAAGAAGCCTTCCTCTTCTTGCCCCTCTCTTGCCCAATAGCGAAAACAGGAGCAGCGGGTGGAGTGGGAGTTAATGCAACAGACTTATCCTTGAGGTTGCTCTCAACAGTCCTTAGGAGCCCTTGGAGTTTACTTAGGGTGACCTCTTCCTTGTTCATGGGGTACATCATCCTAAATTGGTAGTAGAACGAGGGCAAGGAGTGAAGAACGATGTCGATTGCCAAATCTTCCCCAAAGTTAACATTTAACTTGCGAAGACAATCAACATATCTTTGCATCTTTTGCAAGTGCAAGGTTAGAGACTCTCCACTTCCCATCTTAGCGGTGATCATGTTCGTGATGATCTCATAGTGCTCTTGCCTTGCTCTTTGGTGATATCTCTGCATCAAGTCTTGATGCATTTTGTACGGATACATGTCTTCATAGGACTTTTGGAGTTCGGGATTCATTGTGGCTAGCATAATGCAATGAAATTTCATTGCATCACGCTCATGGGTCTCAAAGACAGCCATTTCTTCGGGAGTAGCGATTTCCGCATTGATATTTTCGAGCTTCTCGTCGAGGGCATATCTTTGTCCTCGTAGCGAGCAATCATGCAAATGTATCTTATCCATTCGCTAAAGTTCGGTCCATCAAATGTCATCTTTTGACACATGCTCATTAGCGAGAATGAGGTAGCAACAGCGTTGTTTATGTTAGACATCTACAAATAGAAAGGAACAAGGTTTGATTAGAATTAAATCCCTAACTAAACACCCAAAATGGAAAATTAGGGCTAGGACCCAACAACATTATTTACATATTAGAAAAGGGATGCCGTAATTCAACATTCAAATAATTTGGAGGTAAGTGAATGACGATTCACTAATTCTTCACCATGAAAAACATAATGCTCAAGTTTTAAATGTATTGAGAATTCTTAAATTTCCGTAGAGATTGATTGAACTTTTCAATGGCATGTTTAAATCTCGATATGCCCCTCTCATTTGTGACTGGGATGCCGAAGATCACAAAGTGGGTATGAATAACCATGCAAATCTAGATGGTGCCCTAATTGTTACAATCACCTATTCGATGTGCCGGTAGACCACACACGCTTCATCGAACTATGACAAACAATGAGTCGCCCTTTGCCACCTTTGCTTAGAACCAATTAGTGTGCCGGTTAACCACACACGCTCCACTAACTTCTTAGAAAGCGTGCAAAGTGCAATTTCATGGGATTGCATCAATTTCACGTTTGCGTAAAGTAACTAGGATTGGGAATTTCTAAAAGCGATTAGTTACTTTACATAGATTCATTATACTTATTAATGAAGAGAGGATTGCCCTATCCTACCCGTTCGGCTAACGACCCTCCACTAATCAAGGAAGCTGTGGGTAAGAGTGGATACCCATATCTATTATAATCATCGGTGAAAGTCACATAGAAGCGGTTCACATCCTTTATGGTGAGTCTAAAGCGCCCACACACGTCGGTGTATATGAGATCCAATAAACCCTCACCCCTCTCACAAGTGCCAGTGAAGGGTGACTTGGTCATCTTTCCAAGAAAACAAGACTCGCACGTGTCATCTTCCCTAAGGTCGACCGACTCCAACACTCCATCCTTTTGGAGCTGGGCTATGCGCTTCTCGTTGACATGTCCAAGACGAAAATGCCACAAGCATGCTTTATCCATACTATTGGAAGAATTCATACACAATACATCATTTCCTAGGTTATCTTGAACCATGACAGTTTCATAAATTCCATTACAAGGCAATGCTTCAAAATATAAATCACCATTTAGATAAGCACAAATAGAAGCATTCTCATTATTAAACGAATATCTAAATCCTTGTTTAAACAAACCATGAAATGAAATGATGTTTCTTGCCATATCTGGCGAATAGCAACAATTATTTAAATCTAAACCTAATCCATTACTAAGCACTAGAGAATACACTCCAATCTTGGTGACAGGCGACGATCTTTTGTTCCCCATGATCAAACTTATTCTTTCACGCTCCACATCCCTATTTCTTCTTAGTCCCTGCAAATCAGAACATATGTGATAACCACATCCTATATCAAGAACCCAAGAAATAGCATGCGATGAATCATTAGATTTAATTGTGTAAATACCTGCGAAAGATGGCTTGATCTTCCCATCCTTGATGGGTTGCAGATATTCCGGGCAGCTTCTCTTCTAATGCCCTATTTTGTAGCAGTGGTGGCACTCTGCCTCCTTTGGGTTTGAGTTGGGCTTGACAGGACCAACTTTGGTCCCACTAGAGGAGGAACCATCTTGGGACTTTCCCTTGTAGTGGCTCTTTGAAGAAGCCTTCCTCTTCTTGCCCCTCTCTTGCCCAATAGCGAAAACAGGAGCAGCGGGTGGAGTGGGAGTTAATGCAACAGACTTATCCTTGAGGTTGCTCTCAACAGTCCTTAGGAGCCCTTGGAGTTTACTTAGGGTGACCTCTTCCTTGTTCATGGGGTACATCCTCCTAAATTGGTTGTAGAACGAGGGCAAGGAGTGAAGAACGATGTCGATTGCCAAATCTTCCCCAAAGTTAACATTTAACTTGCGAAGACAATCAACATATCTTTGCATCTTTTGCAAGTGCAAGGTTAGAGACTCTCCACTTCCCATCTTAGCGGTGATCATGTTCGTGATGATCTCATAGTGCTCTTGCCTTGCTCTTTGGTGATATCTCTGCATCAAGTCTTGATGCATTTTGTACGGATACATGTCCTCATAGGACTTTTGGAGTTCGGGATTCATTGTGGCTAGCATAATGCAATGGAATTTCATTGCATCACGCTCATGGGTCTCAAAGACAGCCATTTCTTCGGGAGTAGCGATTTCCGGATTGATATTTTCGAGCTTCTCGTCGAGGGCATATCTTTGTCCTCGTAGCGAGCAATCATGCGAATGTATCTTATCCATTCGCTAAAGTTCGGTCCATCAAATGTCATCTTTTGACACATGCTCATTAGTGAGAATGAGGTAGCAACAGCGTTGTTTACGTTAGACATCTACAAATAGAAAGGAACAAGGTTTGATTAGAATTAAATCCCTAACTAAACACCCAAAATGGAAAATTAGGGCTAGGACCCAACAACATTATTTACATATTAGAAAAGGGATGCCGTAATTCAACATTCAAATAATTTGGAGGTAAGTGAATGACGATTCACTAATTCTTCACCATGAAAAACATAATGCTCAAGTTTTAAATGTATTGAGAATTCTTAAATTTCCTTAGAGATTGATTGAACTTTTCAATGGCATGTTTAAATCTCGATATGCCCCTCTCGTTTGTGACTGGGATGCCGAAGATCACAAAGTGGGTGTGAATAACCATGCAAATCTAGATGGTGCCCTAATTGTTACAATCACCTATTCGATGTGCCGGTAAACCACACACGCTTCATCGAACTATGACAAACAATGAGTCACCCTTTGCCACCTTTGCTTAGAACCAATTAGTGTGCCGGTTAACCACACACGCTCCACTAACTTCTTAGAAAGCATGCAAAGTGCAATTTCATGGGATTGCATCAATTTCACGTTTGCCTAAAGTAACTAGGATTGGGAATTTGTAAAAGCGATTAGTTACTTTACATAGATTCATTATACTTATTAATGAAGAGAGGATTGCCCTATCCTACCCGTTCGGCTAACGACCCTCCACTAATCAAGGAAGCTGTGGGGAAGAGTGGATACCCATATCTACTATAATCATCGGTGAAAGTCACATAGAAGCGGTTCACATCCTTTATGGTGGGTCTAAAGCGCCCACACACGTCGGTGTATATGAGATCCAATAAACCCTCACCCCTCTCACAAGTGCCAGTGAAGGGTGACTTGGTCATCTTTCCAAGAAAACAAGACTCGCACGTGTCATCTTCCCTAAGGTCGACCGACTCCAACACTCCATCCTTTTGGAGCTGGGCTATGCGCTTCTCGTTGACATGTCCAAGACGAAAATGCCACAAGCATGCTTTATCCATACTATTGGAAGAATTCATACACAATACATCATTTCCTAGGTTATCTTGAACCATGACAGTTTCATAAATTCCATTACAAGGCAATGCTTCAAAATATAAATCACCATTTAGATAAGCACAAATAGAACCATTCTCATTATTAAACGAATATCTAAATCCTTGTTTAAACAAACCATGAAATGAAATGATGTTTCTTGCCATATCTGGCGAATAGCAACAATTATTTAAATCTAAACCTAATCCATTACTAAGCACTAGAGAATACACTCCAATCTTGGTGACAGGCGACGATCTTTTGTTCCCCATGATCAGACTTATTCTTTCACGCTCCACATCCCTATTTCTTCTTAGTCCCTGCAAATCAGAACATATGTGATAACCACATCCTATATCAAGAACCCAAGAAATAGCATGCGATGAATCATTAGATTTAATTGTGTAAATACCTGCGAAAGATGGCTTGATCTTCCCATCCTTGATGGGTTGCAGATATTCCGGGCAGCTTCTCTTCTAATGCCCTATTTTGTAGCAGTGGTGGCACTCTGCCTCCTTTGGGTTTGAGTTGGGCTTGACAGGACCAACTTTGGTCCCACTAGAGGAGGAACCATCTTGGGACTTTCCCTTGTAGTGGCTCTTTGAAGAAGCCTTCCTCTTCTTGCCCCTCTCTTGCCCAATAGCGAAAACAGGAGCAGCGGGTGGAGTGGGAGTTAATGCAACAGACTTATCCTTGAGGTTGCTCTCAACAGCCCTTAGGAGCCCTTGGAGTTTACTTAGGGTGACCTCTTCCTTGTTCATGGGGTACATCATCCTAAATTGGTTGTAGAACGAGGGCAAGGAGTGAAGAACGATGTCGATTGCCAAATCTTCCCCAAAGTTAACATTTAACTTGCGAAGACAATCAACATATCTTTGCATCTTTTGCAAGTGCAAGGTTAGAGACTCTCCACTTCCCATCTTAGCGGTGATCATGTTCGTGATGATCTCATAGTGCTCTTGCCTTGCTCTTTGGTGATATCTCTGCATCAAGTCTTGATGCATTTTGTACGGATACATGTCCTCATAGGACTTTTGGAGTTCGGGATTCATTGTGGCTAGCATAATGCAATGAAATTTCATTGCATCACGCTCATGGGTCTCAAAGACAGCCATTTCTTCGGGAGTAGCGATTTCCGGATTGATATTTTCGAGCTTCTCGTCGAGGGCATATCTTTGTCCTCGTAGCGAGCAATCATGCCAATGTATCTTATCCATTCGCTAAAGTTCGGTCCATCAAATGTCATCTTTTGACACATGCTCATTAGCGAGAATGAGGTAGCAACAACGTTGTTTATGTTAGACATCTACAAATAGAAAGGAACAAGGTTTGATTAGAATTAAATCCCTAACTAAACACCCAAAATGGAAAATTAGGGCTAGGACCCAACAACATTATTTACATATTAGAAAAGGGATGCCGTAATTCAACATTCAAATAATTTGGAGGTAAGTGAATGACGATTCACTAATTCTTCACCATGAAAAAAATAATGCTCAAGTTTTAAATGTATTGAGAATTCTTAAATTTCCTTAGAGATTGATTGAACTTTTCAATGGCATGTTTAAATCTCGATATGCCCCTCTCGTTTGTGACTGGGATGCCGAAGATCACAAAGTGGGTATGAATAACCATGCAAATCTAGATGGTGCCCTAATTGTTACAATCACCTATTCGATGTGCCGGTAGACCACACACGCTTCATCGAACTATGACAAACAATGAGTCGCCCTTTGCCACCTTTGCTTAGAACCAATTAGTGTGCCGGTTAACCACACACGCTCCACTAACTTCTTAGAAAGCGTGCAAAGTGCAATTTCATGGGATTGCATCAATTTCATGTTTGCGTAAAGTAACTAGGATTGGGAATTTCTAAAAGCGATTAGTTACTTTACATAGATTCATTATACTTATTAATGAAGAGAGGATTGCCCTATCCTACCCGTTCGGCTAACGACCCTCCACTAATCAAGGAAGCTGTGGGTAAGAGTGGATACCCATATCTACTATAATCATCGGTGAAAGTCACATAGAAGCGGTTCACATCCTTTATGGTGGGTCTAAAGCGCCCACACACGTCGGTGTATATGAGATCCAATAAACCCTCACCCCTCTCACAAGTGCCAGTGAAGGGTGACTTGGTCATCTTTCCAAGAAAACAAGACTCGCACGTGTCATCTTCCCTAAGGTCGACCGACTCCAACACTCCATCCTTTTGGAGCTGGGCTATGCGCTTCTCGTTGACATGTCCAAGACGAAAATGCCACAAGCATGCTTTATCCATACTATTGGAAGAATTCATACACAATACATCATTTCCTAGGTTATCTTGAACCATGACAGTTTCATAAATTCCATTACAAGGCAATGCTTCAAAATATAAATCACCATTTAGATAAGCACAAATAGAAGCATTCTCATTATTAAACGAATATCTAAATCCTTGTTTAAACAAACCATGAAATGAAATGATGTTTCTTGCCATATCTGGCGAATAGCAACAATTATTTAAATCTAAACCTAATCCATTACTAAGCACTAGAGAATACACTCCAATCTTGGTGACAGGCGACGATCTTTTGTTCCCCATGATCAGACTTATTCTTTCACGCTCCACATCCCTATTTCTTCTTAGTCCCTGCAAATCAGAACATATGTGATAACCACATCCTATATCAAGAACCCAAGAAATAGCATGCGATGAATCATTAGATTTAATTGTGTAAATACCTGCGAAAGATGGCTTGATCTTCCCATCCTTGATGGGTTGCAGATATTCCGGGCAGCTTCTCTTCTAATGCCCTATTTTGTAGCAGTGGTGGCACTCTGCCTCCTTTGGGTTTGAGTTGGGCTTGACAGGACCAACTTTGGTCCCACTAGAGGAGGAACCATCTTGGGACTTTCCCTTGTAGTGGCTCTTTGAAGAAGCCTTCCTCTTCTTGCCCCTCTCTTGCCCAATAGCGAAAACAGGAGCAGCGGGTGGAGTGGGAGTTAATGCAACAGACTTATCCTTGAGGTTGCTCTCAACAGCCCTTAGGAGCCCTTGGAGTTTACTTAGGGTGACCTCTTCCTTGTTCATGGGGTACATCATCCTAAATTGGTTGTAGAACGAGGGCAAGGAGTGAAGAACGATGTCGATTGCCAAATCTTCCCCAAAGTTAACATTTAACTTGCGAAGACAATCAACATATCTTTGCATCTTTTGCAAGTGCAAGGTTAGAGACTCTCCACTTCCCATCTTAGCGGTGATCATGTTCGTGATGATCTCATAGTGCTCTTGCCTTGCTCTTTGGTGATATCTCTGCATCAAGTCTTGATGCATTTTGTACGGATACATGTCCTCATAGGACTTTTGGAGTTCGGGATTCATTGTGGCTAGCATAATGCAATGAAATTTCATTGCATCACGCTCATGGGTCTCAAAGACAGCCATTTCTTCGGGAGTAGCGATTTCCGGATTGATATTTTCAAGCTTCTCGTCGAGGGCATATCTTTGTCCTCGTAGCGAGCAATCATGCCAATGTATCTTATCCATTCGCTAAAGTTCGGTCCATCAAATGTCATCTTTTGACACATGCTCATTAGCGAGAATGAGGTAGCAACAGCGTTGTTTATGTTAGACATCTACACATAGAAAGGAACAAGGTTTGATTAGAATTAAATCCCTAACTAAACACCCAAAATGGAAAATTAGGGCTAGGACCCAACAACTTTATTTACATATTAGAAAAGGGATGCCGTAATTCAACATTCAAATAATTTGGAGGTAAGTGAATGACGATTCACTAATTCTTCACCATGAAAAACATAATGCTCAAGTTTTAAATGTATTGAGAATTCTTAAATTTCCTTAGAGATTGATTGAACTTTTCAATGGCATGTTTAAATCTCGATATGCCCCTCTCGTTTGTGACTGGGATGCCGAAGATCACAAAGTGGGTATGAATAACCATGCAAATCTAGATGGTGCCCTAATTGTTACAATCACCTATTCGATGTGCCGGTAGACCACACACGCTTCATCGAACTATGACAAACAATGAGTCGCCCTTTGCCACCTTTGCTTAGAACCAATTAGTGTGCCGGTTAACCACACACGCTCCACTAACTTCTTAGAAAGCGTGCAAAGTGCAATTTCATGGGATTGCATCAATTTCATGTTTGCGTAAAGTAACTAGGATTGGGAATTTCTAAAAGCGATTAGTTACTTTACATAGATTCATTATACTTATTAATGAAGAGAGGATTGCCCTATCCTACCCGTTCGGCTAACGACCCTCCACTAATCAAGGAAGCTGTGGGTAAGAGTGGATACCCATATCTACTATAATCATCGGTGAAAGTCACATAGAAGCGGTTCACATCCTTTATGGTGGGTCTAAAGCGCCCACACACGTCGGTGTATATGAGATCCAATAAACCCTCACCCCTCTCACAAGTGCCAGTGAAGGGTGACTTGGTCATCTTTCCAAGAAAACAAGACTCGCACGTGTCATCTTCCCTAAGGTCGACCGACTCCAACACTCCATCCTTTTGGAGCTGGGCTATGCGCTTCTCGTTGACATGTCCAAGACGAAAATGCCACAAGCATGCTTTATCCATACTATTGGAAGAATTCATACACAATACATCATTTCCTAGGTTATCTTGAACCATGACAGTTTCATAAATTCCATTACAAGGCAATGCTTCAAAATATAAATCACCATTTAGATAAGCACAAATAGAAGCATTCTCATTATTAAACGAATATCTAAATCCTTGTTTAAACAAACCATGAAATGAAATGATGTTTCTTGCCATATCTGGCGAATAGCAACAATTATTTAAATCTAAACCTAATCCATTACTAAGCACTAGAGAATACACTCCAATCTTGGTGACAGGCGACGATCTTTTGTTCCCCATGATCAGACTTATTCTTTCACGCTCCATATCCCTATTTCTTCTTAGTCCCTGCAAATCAAAACATATGTGATAACCACATCCTATATCAAGAACCCAAGAAATAGCATGCGATGAATCATTAGATTTAATTGTGTAAATACCTGCGAAAGATGGCTTGATCTTCCCATCCTTGATGGGTTGCAGATATTCCGGGCAGCTTCTCTTCTAATGCCCTATTTTGTAGCAGTGGTGGCACTCTGCCTCCTTTGGGTTTGAGTTGGGCTTGACAGGACCAACTTTGGTCCCACTAGAGGAGGAACCATCTTGGGACTTTCCCTTGTAGTGGCTCTTTGAAGAAGCCTTCCTCTTCTTGCCCCTCTCTTGCCCAATAGCGAAAACAGGAGCAGCGGGTGGAGTGGGAGTTAATGCAACAGACTTATCCTTGAGGTTGCTCTCAACAGCCCTTAGGAGCCCTTGGAGTTTACTTAGGGTGACCTCTTCCTTGTTCATGGGGTACATCATCCTAAATTGGTTGTAGAACGAGGGCAAGGAGTGAAGAACGATGTCGATTGCCAAATCTTCCCCAAAGTTAACATTTAACTTGCGAAGACAATCAACATATCTTTGCATCTTTTGCAAGTGCAAGGTTAGAGACTCTCCACTTCCCATCTTAGCGGTGATCATGTTCGTGATGATCTCATAGTGCTCTTGCCTTGCTCTTTGGTGATATCTCTGCATCAAGTCTTGATGCATTTTGTACGGATACATGTCCTCATAGGACTTTTGGAGTTCGGGATTCATTGTGGCTAGCATAATGCAATGAAATTTCATTGCATCACGCTCATGGGTCTCAAAGACAGCCATTTCTTCGGGAGTAGCGATTTCCGGATTGATATTTTCAAGCTTCTCGTCGAGGGCATATCTTTGTCCTCGTAGCGAGCAATCATGCCAATGTATCTTATCCATTCGCTAAAGTTCGGTCCATCAAATGTCATCTTTTGACACATGCTCATTAGCGAGAATGAGGTAGCAACAGCGTTGTTTATGTTAGACATCTACACATAGAAAGGAACAAGGTTTGATTAGAATTAAATCCCTAACTAAACACCCAAAATGGAAAATTAGGGCTAGGACCCAACAACTTTATTTACATATTAGAAAAGGGATGCCGTAATTCAACATTCAAATAATTTGGAGGTAAGTGAATGACGATTCACTAATTCTTCACCATGAAAAACATAATGCTCAAGTTTTAAATGTATTGAGAATTCTTAAATTTCCTTAGAGATTGATTGAACTTTTCAATGGCATGTTTAAATCTCGATATGCCCCTCTCGTTTGTGACTGGGATGCCGAAGATCACAAAGTGGGTATGAATAACCATGCAAATCTAGATGGTGCCCTAATTGTTACAATCACCTATTCGATGTGCCGGTAGACCACACACGCTTCATCGAACTATGACAAACAATGAGTCGCCCTTTGCCACCTTTGCTTAGAACCAATTAGTGTGCCGGTTAACCACACACGCTCCACTAACTTCTTAGAAAGCGTGCAAAGTGCAATTTCATGGGATTGCATCAATTTCATGTTTGCGTAAAGTAACTAGGATTGGGAATTTCTAAAAGCGATTAGTTACTTTACATAGATTCATTATACTTATTAATGAAGAGAGGATTGCCCTATCCTACCCGTTCGGCTAACGACCCTCCACTAATCAAGGAAGCTGTGGGTAAGAGTGGATACCCATATCTACTATAATCATCGGTGAAAGTCACATAGAAGCGGTTCACATCCTTTATGGTGGGTCTAAAGCGCCCACACACGTCGGTGTATATGAGATCCAATAAACCCTCACCCCTCTCACAAGTGCCAGTGAAGGGTGACTTGGTCATCTTTCCAAGAAAACAAGACTCGCACGTGTCATCTTCCCTAAGGTCGACCGACTCCAACACTCCATCCTTTTGGAGCTGGGCTATGCGCTTCTCGTTGACATGTCCAAGACGAAAATGCCACAAGCATGCTTTATCCATACTATTGGAAGAATTCATACACAATACATCATTTCCTAGGTTATCTTGAACCATGACAGTTTCATAAATTCCATTACAAGGCAATGCTTCAAAATATAAATCACCATTTAGATAAGCACAAATAGAACCATTCTCATTATTAAACGAATATCTAAATCCTTGTTTAAACAAACCATGAAATGAAATGATGTTTCTTGCCATATCTGGCGAATAGCAACAATTATTTAAATCTAAACCTAATCCATTACTAAGCACTAGAGAATACACTCCAATCTTGGTGACAGGCGACGATCTTTTGTTCCCCATGATCAGACTTATTCTTTCACGCTCCATATCCCTATTTCTTCTTAGTCCCTGCAAATCAGAACATATGTGATAACCACATCCTATATCAAGAACCCAAGAAATAGCATGCGATGAATCATTAGATTTAATTGTGTAAATACCTGCGAAAGATGGCTTGATCTTCCCATCCTTGATGGGTTGCAGATATTCCGGGCAGCTTCTCTTCTAATGCCCTATTTTGTAGCAGTGGTGGCACTCTGCCTCCTTTGGGTTTGAGTTGGGCTTGACAGGACCAACTTTGGTCCCACTAGAGGAGGAACCATCTTGGGACTTTCCCTTGTAGTGGCTCTTTGAAGAAGCCTTCCTCTTCTTGCCCCTCTCTTGCCCAATAGCGAAAACAGGAGCAGCGGGTGGAGTGGGAGTTAATGCAACAGACTTATCCTTGAGGTTGCTCTCAACAGCCCTTAGGAGCCCTTGGAGTTTACTTAGGGTGACCTCTTCCTTGTTCATGGGGTACATCATCCTAAATTGGTTGTAGAACGAGGGCAAGGAGTGAAGAACGATGTCGATTGCCAAATCTTCCCCAAAGTTAACATTTAACTTGCGAAGACAATCAACATATCTTTGCATCTTTTGCAAGTGCAAGGTTAGAGACTCTCCACTTCCCATCTTAGCGGTGATCATGTTCGTGATGATCTCATAGTGCTCTTGCCTTGCTCTTTGGTGATATCTCTGCATCAAGTCTTGATGCATTTTGTACGGATACATGTCCTCATAGGACTTTTGGAGTTCGGGATTCATTGTGGCTAGCATAATGCAATGAAATTTCATTGCATCACGCTCATGGGTCTCAAAGACAGCCATTTCTTCGGGAGTAGCGATTTCCGGATTGATATTTTCAAGCTTCTCGTCGAGGGCATATCTTTGTCCTCGTAGCGAGCAATCATGCCAATGTATCTTATCCATTCGCTAAAGTTCGGTCCATCAAATGTCATCTTTTGACACATGCTCATTAGCGAGAATGAGGTAGCAACAGCGTTGTTTATGTTAGACATCTACACATAGAAAGGAACAAGGTTTGATTAGAATTAAATCCCTAACTAAACACCCAAAATGGAAAATTAGGGCTAGGACCCAACAACTTTATTTACATATTAGAAAAGGGATGCCGTAATTCAACATTCAAATAATTTGGAGGTAAGTGAATGACGATTCACTAATTCTTCACCATGAAAAACATAATGCTCAAGTTTTAAATGTATTGAGAATTCTTAAATTTCCTTAGAGATTGATTGAACTTTTCAATGGCATGTTTAAATCTCGATATGCCCCTCTCGTTTGTGACTGGGATGCCGAAGATCACAAAGTGGGTATGAATAACCATGCAAATCTAGATGGTGCCTAATTGTTACAATCACCTATTCGATGTGCCGGTAGACCACACACGCTTCATCGAACTATGACAAACAATGAGTCGCCCTTTGCCACCTTTGCTTAGAACCAATTAGTGTGCCGGTTAACCACACACGCTCCACTAACTTCTTAGAAAGCGTGCAAAGTGAAATTTCATGGGATTGCATCAATTTCATGTTTGCGTAAAGTAACTAGGATTGGGAATTTCTAAAAGCGATTAGTTACTTTACATAGATTCATTATACTTATTAATGAAGAGAGGATTGCCCTATCCTACCCGTTCGGCTAACGACCCTCCACTAATCAAGGAAGCTGTGGGTAAGAGTGGATACCCATATCTACTATAATCATCGGTGAAAGTCACATAGAAGCGGTTCACATCCTTTATGGTGGGTCTAAAGCGCCCACACACGTCGGTGTATATGAGATCCAATAAACCCTCACCCCTCTCACAAGTGCCAGTGAAGGGTGACTTGGTCATCTTTCCAAGAAAACAAGACTCGCACGTGTCATCTTCCCTAAGGTCGACCGACTCCAACACTCCATCCTTTTGGAGCTGGGCTATGCGCTTCTCGTTGACATGTCCAAGACGAAAATGCCACAAGCATGCTTTATCCATACTATTGGAAGAATTCATACACAATACATCATTTCCTAGGTTATCTTGAACCATGACAGTTTCATAAATTCCATTACAAGGCAATGCTTCAAAATATAAATCACCATTTAGATAAGCACAAATAGAACCATTCTCATTATTAAACGAATATCTAAATCCTTGTTTAAACAAACCATGAAATGAAATGATGTTTCTTGCCATATCTGGCGAATAGCAACAATTATTTAAATCTAAACCTAATCCATTACTAAGCACTAGAGAATACACTCCAATCTTGGTGACAGGCGACGATATTTTGTTCCCCATGATCAGACTTATTCTTTCACGCTCCACATCCCTATTTCTTCTTAGTCCCTGCAAATCAGAACATATGTGATAACCACATCCTATATCAAGAACCCAAGAAATAGCATGCGATGAATCATTAGATTTAATTGTGTAAATACCTGCGAAAGATGGCTTGATCTTCCCATCCTTGATGGGTTGCAGATATTCCGGGCAGCTTCTCTTCTAATGCCCTATTTTGTAGCAGTGGTGGCACTCTGCCTCCTTTGGGTTTGAGTTGGGCTTGACAGGACCAACTTTGGTCCCACTAGAGGAGGAACCATCTTGGGACTTTCCCTTGTAGTGGCTCTTTGAAGAAGCCTTCCTCTTCTTGCCCCTCTCTTGCCCAATAGCGAAAACAGGAGCAGCGGGTGGAGTGGGAGTTAATGCAACAGACTTATCCTTGAGGTTGCTCTCAACAGTCCTTAGGAGCCCTTGGAGTTTACTTAGGGTGACCTCTTCCTTGTTCATGGGGTACATCCTCCTAAATTGGTTGTAGAACGAGGGCAAGGAGTGAAGAACGATGTCGATTGCCAAATCTTCCCCAAAGTTAACATTTAACTTGCGAAGACAATCAACATATCTTTGCATCTTTTTCAAGTGCAAGGTTAGAGACTCTCCACTTCCCATCTTAGCGGTGATCATGTTCGTGATGATCTCATAGTGCTCTTGCCTTGCTCTTTGGTGATATCTCTGCGTCAAGTCTTGATGCATTTTGTACGGATACATGTCCTCATAGGACTTTTGGAGTTCGGGATTCATTGTGGCTAGCATAATGCAATGGAATTTCATTGCATCACGCTCATGGGTCTCAAAGACAGCCATTTCTTCGGGAGTAGCGATTTCCGGATTGATATTTTCGAGCTTCTCGTCGAGGGCATATCTTTGTCCTCGTAGCGAGCAATCATGCCAATGTATCTTATCCATTCGCTAAAGTTCGGTCCATCAAATGTCATCTTTTGACACATGCTCATTAGCGAGAATGAGGTAGCAACAGCGTTGTTTACGTTAGACATCTACACATAGAAAGGAACAAGGTTTGATTAGAATTAAATCCCTAACTAAACACCCAAAATGGAAAATTAGGGCTAGGACCCAACAACATTATTTACATATTAGAAAAGGGATGCCGTAATTCAACATTCAAATAATTTGGAGGTAAGTGAATGACGATTCACTAGTTCTTCACCATGAAAAACATAATGCTCAAGTTTTAAATGTATTGAGAATTCTTAAATTTCCTTAGAGATTGATTGAACTTTTCAATGGCATGTTTAAATCTCGATATGCCCCTCTCGTTTGTGACTGGGATGCCGAAGATCACAAAGTGGGTGTGAATAACCATGCAAATCTAGATGGTGCCCTAATTGTTACAATCACCTATTCGATGTGCCGGTAGACCACACACGCTTCATCGAACTATGACAAACAATGAGTCGCCCTTTGCCACGTTTGCTTAGAACCAATTAGTGTGCCGGTTAACCACACACGCTCCACTAACTTCTTAGAAAGCGTGCAAAGTGCAATTTCATGGGATTGCATCAATTTCATGTTTGCGTAAAGTAACTAGGATTGGGAATTTGTAAAAGCGATTAGTTACTTTACATAGATTCATTATACTTATTAATGAAGAGAGGATTGCCCTATCCTACCCGTTCGGCTAACGACCCTCCACTAATCAAGGAAGCTGTGGGTAAGAGTGGATACCCATATCTACTATAATCATCGGTGAAAGTCACATAGAAGCGGTTCACATCCTTTATGGTGGGTCTAAAGCGCCCACACACGTCGGTGTATATGAGATCCAATAAACCCTCACCCCTCTCACAAGTGCCAGTGAAGGGTGACTTGGTCATCTTTCCAAGAAAACAAGACTCGCACGTGTCATCTTCCCTAAGGTCGACCGACTCCAACACTCCATCCTTTTGGAGCTGGGCTATGCGCTTCTCGTTGACATGTCCAAGACGAAAATGCCACAAGCATGCTTTATCCATACTATTGGAAGAATTCATACACAATACATCATTTCCTAGGTTATCTTGAACCATGACAGTTTCATAAATTCCATTACAAGGCAATGCTTCAAAATATAAATCACCATTTAGATAAGCACAAATAGAAGCATTCTCATTATTAAACGAATATCTAAATCCTTGTTTAAACAAACCATGAAATGAAATGATGTTTCTTGCCATATCTGGCGAATAGCAACAATTATTTAAATCTAAACCTAATCCATTACTAAGCACTAGAGAATACACTCCAATCTTGGTGACAGGCGACGATATTTTGTTCCCCATGATCAGACTTATTCTTTCACGCTCCACATCCCTATTTCTTCTTAGTCCCTGCAAATCAGAACATATGTGATAACCACATCCTATATCAAGAACCCAAGAAATAGCATGCGATGAATCATTAGATTTAATTGTGTAAATACCTGCGAAAGATGGCTTCATCTTCCCATCCTTGATGGGTTGCAGATATTCCGGGCAGCTTCTCTTCTAATGCCCTATTTTGTAGCAGTGGTGGCACTCTGCCTCCTTTGGGTTTGAGTTGGGCTTGACAGGACCAACTTTGGTCCCACTAGAGGAGGAACCATCTTGGGACTTTCCCTTGTAGTGGCTCTTTGAAGAAGCCTTCCTCTTCTTGCCCCTCTCTTGCCCAATAGCGAAAACAGGAGCAGTGGGTGGAGTGGGAGTTAATGCAACAGACTTATCCTTGAGGTTGCTCTCAACAGTCCTTAGGAGCCCTTGGAGTTTACTTAGGGTGACCTCTTCCTTGTTCATGGGGTACATCCTCCTAAATTGGTTGTAGAACGAGGGCAAGGAGTGAAGAACGATGTCGATTGCCAAATCTTCCCCAAAGTTAACATTTAACTTGCGAAGACAATCAACATATCTTTGCATCTTTTTCAAGTGCAAGGTTAGAGACTCTCCACTTCCCATCTTAGCGGTGATCATGTTCGTGATGATCTCATAGTGCTCTTGCCTTGCTCTTTGGTGATATCTCTGCGTCAAGTCTTGATGCATTTTGTACGGATACATGTCCTCATAGGACTTTTGGAGTTCGGGATTCATTGTGGCTAGCATAATGCAATGGAATTTCATTGCATCACGCTCATGGGTCTCAAAGACAGCCATTTCTTCGGGAGTAGCGATTTCCGGATTGATATTTTCGAGCTTCTCGTCGAGGGCATATCTTTGTCCTCGTAGCGAGCAATCATGCGAATGTATCTTATCCATTCGCTAAAGTTCGGTCCATCAAATGTCATCTTTTGACACATGCTCATTAGCGAGAATGAGGTAGCAATAGCGTTGTTTACGTTAGACATCTACAAATAGAAAGGAACAAGGTTTGATTAGAATTAAATCCCTAACTAAACACCCAAAATGGAAAATTAGGGCTAGGACCCAACAACATTATTTACATATTAGAAAAGGGATGCCGTAATTCAACATTCAAATAATTTGGAGGTAAGTGAATGACGATTCACTAGTTCTTCACCATGAAAAACATAATGCTCAAGTTTTAAATGTATTGAGAATTCTTAAATTTCCTTAGAGATTGATTGAACTTTTCAATGGCATGTTTAAATCTCGATATGCCCCTCTCGTTTGTGACTGGGATGCCGAAGATCACAAAGTGGGTGTGAATAACCATGCAAATCTAGATGGTGCCCTAATTGTTACAATCACCTATTCGATGTGCCGGTAGACCACACACGCTTAATCGAACTATGACAAACAATGAGTCGCCCTTTGCCACGTTTGCTTAGAACCAATTAGTGTGCCGGTTAACCACACACGCTCCACTAACTTCTTAGAAAGCGTGCAAAGTGCAATTTCATGGGATTGCATCAATTTCATGTTTGCCTAAAGTAAATAGGATTGGGAATTTGTAAAAGCGATTAGTTACTTTACATAGATTCATTATACTTATTAATGAAGAGAGGATTGCCCTATCCTACCCGTTCGGCTAACGACCCTCCACTAATCAAGGAAGCTGTGGGTAAGAGTGGATACCCATATCTACTATAATCATCGGTGAAAGTCACATAGAAGCGGTTCACATCCTTTATGGTGGGTCTAAAGCGCCCACACACGTCGGTGTATATGAGATCCAATAAACCCTCACCCCTCTCACAAGTGCCAGTGAAGGGTGACTTGGTCATCTTTCCAAGAAAACAAGACTCGCACGTGTCATCTTCCCTAAGGTCGACCGACTCCAACACTCCATCCTTTTGGAGCTGGGCTATGCGCTTCTCGTTGACATGTCCAAGACGAAAATGCCACAAGCATGCTTTATCCATAATATTGGAAGAATTCATACACAATACATCATTTCCAAGGTTATCTTGAACCATGACAGTTTCATAAATTCCATTACAAGGCAATGCTTCAAAATATAAATCACCATTTAGATAAGCACAAATAGAAGCATTCTCATTATTAAACGAATATCTAAATCCTTGTTTAAACAAACCATGAAATGAAATGATGTTTCTTGCCATATCTGGCGAATAGCAACAATTATTTAAATCTAAACCTAATCCATTACTAAGCACTAGAGAATACACTCCAATCTTGGTGACAGGCGACGATCTTTTGTTCCCCATGATCAGACTTATTCTTTCACGCTCCACATCCCTATTTCTTCTTAGTCCCTGCAAATCAGAACATATGTGATAACCACATCCTATATCAAGAACCCAAGAAATAGCATGCGATGAATCATTAGATTTAATTGTGTAAATACCTGCGAAAGATGGCTTCATCTTCCCATCCTTGATGGGTTGCAGATATTCCGGGCAACTTCTCTTCTAATGCCCTATTTTGTAGCAGTGGTGGCACTCTGCCTCCTTTGGGTTTGAGTTGGGCTTGACAGGACCAACTTTGGTCCCACTAGAGGACGAACCATCTTGGGACTTTCCCTTGTAGTGGCTCTTTGAAGAAGCCTTCCTCTTCTTGCCCCTCTCTTGCCCAATAGCGAAAACAGGAGCAGCGGGTGGAGTGGGAGTTAATGCAACAGACTTATCCTTGAGGTTGCTCTCAACAGTCCTTAGGAGCCCTTGGAGTTTACTTAGGGTGACCTCTTCCTTGTTCATGGGGTACATCCTCCTAAATTGGTTGTAGAACGAGGGCAAGGAGTGAAGAACGATGTCGATTGCCAAATCTTCCCCAAAGTTAACATTTAACTTGCGAAGACAATCAACATATCTTTGCATCTTTTGCAAGTGCAAGGTTAGAGACTCTCCACTTCCCATCTTAGCGGTGATCATGTTCGTGATGATCTCATAGTGCTCTTGCCTTGCTCTTTGGTGATATCTCTGCATCAAGTCTTGATGCATTTTGTACGGATACATGTCCTCATAGGACTTTTGGAGTTCGGGATTCATTGTGGCTAGCATAATGCAATGGAATTTCATTGCATCACGCTCATGGGTCTCAAAGACAGCCATTTCTTCGGGAGTAGCGATTTCCGGATTGATATTTTCGAGCTTCTCGTCGAGGGCATATCTTTGTCCTCGTAGCGAGCAATCATGCGAATGTATCTTATCCATTCGCTAAAGTTCGGTCCATCAAATGTCATCTTTTGACACATGCTCATTAGCGAGAATGAGGTAGCAACAGCGTTGTTTACGTTAGACATCTACAAATAGAAAGGAACAAGGTTTGATTAGAATTAAATCCCTAACTAAACACCCAAAATGGAAAATTAGGGCTAGGACCCAACAACATTATTTACATATTAGAAAAGGGATGCCGTAATTCAACATTCAAATAATTTGGAGGTAAGTGAATGACGATTCACTAATTCTTCACCATGAAAAACATAATGCTCAAGTTTTAATTGTATTGAGAATTCTTAAATTTCCTTAGAGATTGATTGAACTTTTCAATGGCATGTTTAACTCTCGATATGCCCCTCTCGTTTGTGACTGGGATGCCGAAGATCACAAAGTGGGTGTGAATAACCATGCAAATCTAGATGGTGCCCTAATTCTTACAATCACCTATTCGATGTGCCGGTAAACCACACACGCTTCATCGAACTATGACAAACAATGAGTCACCCTTTGCCACCTTTGCTTAGAACCAATTAGTGTGCCGGTTAACCACACACGCTCCACTAACTTCTTAGAAAGCGTGCAAAGTGCAATTTCATGGGATTGCATCAATTTCACGTTTGCCTAAAGTAACTAGGATTGGGAATTTGTAAAAGCGATTAGTTACTTTACATAGATTCATTATACTTATTAATGAAGAGAGGATTGCCCTATCCTACCCGTTCGGCTAACGACCCTCCACTAATCAAGGAAGCTGTGGGTAAGAGTGGATACCCATATCTATTATAATCATCGGTGAAAGTCACATAGAAGCGGTTCACATCCTTTATGGTGGGTCTAAAGCGCCCACACACGTCGGTGTATATGAGATCCAATAAACCCTCACCCCTCTCACAAGTGCCAGTGAAGGGTGACTTGGTCATCTTTCCAAGAAAACAAGACTCGCACGTGTCATCTTCCCTAAGGTCGACCGACTCCAACACTCCATCCTTTTGGAGCTGGGCTATGCGCTTCTCGTTGAGATGTCGAAGACGAAAATGCCACAAGCATGCTTTATCCATACTATTGGAAGAATTCATACACAATACATCATTTCCTAGGTTATCTTGAACCATGACAGTTTCATAAATTCCATTACAAGGCAATGCTTCAAAATATAAATCACCATTTAGATAAGCACAAATAGAACCATTCTCATTATTAAACGAATATCTAAATCCTTGTTTAAACAAACCATGAAATGAAATGATGTTTCTTGCCATATCTGGCGAATAGCAACAATTATTTAAATCTAAACCTAATCCATTACTAAGCACTAGAGAATACACTCCAATCTTGGTGACAGGCGACGATCTTTTGTTCCCCATGATCAGACTTATTCTTTCACGCTCCACATCCCTATTTCTTTTTAGTCCCTGCAAATCAGAACATATGTGATAACCACATCCTATATCAAGAACCCAAGAAATAGCATGCGATGAATCATTAGATTTAATTGTGTAAATACCTGCGAAAGATGGCTTAATCTTCCCATCCTTGATGGGTTGCAGATATTCCGGGCAACTTCTCTTCTAATGCCCTATTTTGTAGCAGTGGTGGCACTCTGCCTCCTTTGGGTTTGAGTTGGGCTTGACAGGACCAACTTTGGTCCTACTAGAGGAGGAACCATCTTGGGACTTTCCCTTGTAGTGGCTCTTTGAAGAAGCCTTCCTCTTCTTGCCCCTCTCTTGCCCAATAGCGAAAACAGGAGCAGCGGGTGGAGTGGGAGTTAATGCAGCAGACTTATCCTTGAGGTTGCTCTCAACAGCCCTTAGGAGCCCTTGGAGTTTACTTAGGGTGACCTCTTCCTTGTTCATGGGGCACATCATCCTAAATTGGTTGTAGAACGAGGGCAAGGAGTGAAGAACGATGTCGATTGCCAAATCTTCCCCAAAGTTAACATTTAACTTGCGAAGACAATCAACATATCTTTGCATCTTTTGCAAGTGCAAGGTTAGAGACTCTCCACTTCCCATCTTAGCGGTGATCATGTTCGTGATGATCTCATAGTGCTCTTGCCTTGCTCTTTGGTGATATCTCTGCATCAAGTCTTGATGCATTTTGTACGGATACATGTCCTCATAGGACTTTTGGAGTTCGGGATTCATTGTGGCTAGCATAATGCAATGAAACTTCATTGCATCACGCTCATGGGTCTCAAAGACAGCCATTTCTTCGGGAGTAGCGATTTCCGGATTGATATTTTCGAGCTTCTCGTCGAGGGCATATCTTTGTCCTCGTAGCGAGCAATCATGCAAATGTATCTTATCCATTCGCTAAAGTTCGGTCCATCAAATGTCATCTTTTGACACATGCTCATTAGCGAGAATGAGGTAGCAACAGCGTTGTTTACGTTAGACATCTACAAATAGAAAGGAACAAGGTTTGATTAGAATTAAATCCCTAACTAAACACCCAAAATGGAAAATTAGGGCTAGGACCCAACAACATTATTTACATATTAGAAAAGGGATGCCGTAATTCAACATTCAAATAATTTGGAGGTAAGTGAATGACGATTCACTAATTCTTCACCATGAAAAACATAATGCTCAAGTTTTAAATGTATTGAGAATTCTTAAATTTCCTTAGAGATTGATTGAACTTTTCAATGGCATGTTTAAATCTCGATATGCCCCTCTCGTTTGTGACTGGGATGCCGAAGATGACAAAGTGGGTGTGAATAACCATGCAAATCTAGATGGTGCCCTAATTGTTACAATCACCTATTCGATGTGCCGGTAAACCACACACGCTTCATCGAACTATGACAAACAATGAGTCACCCTTTGCCACCTTTGCTTAGAACCAATTAGTGTGCCGGTTAACCACACACGCTCCACTAACTTCTTAGAAAGCTTGCAAAGTGCAATTTCATGGGATTGCATCAATTTCACGTTTGCGTAAAGTAACTAGGATTGGGAATTTGTAAAAGCGATTAGTTACTTTACATAGATTCATTATACTTATTAATGAAGAGAGGATTGCCCTATCCTACCCGTTCGGCTAACGACCCTCCACTAATCAAGGAGGCTGTGGGTAAGAGTGGATACCCATATCTACTATAATCATCGGTGAAAGTCACATAGAAGCGGTTCACATCCTTTATGGTGGGTCTAAAGCGCCCACACACGTCGGTGTATATGAGATCCAATAAACCCTCACCCCTCTCACAAGTGCCAGTGAAGGGTGACTTGGTCATCTTTCCAAGAAAACAAGACTCGTACGTGTCATCTTCCCTAAGGTCGACCGACTCCAACACTCCATCCTTTTGGAGCTGGGCTATGCGCTTCTCGTTGACATGTCCAAGACGAAAATGCCACAAGCATGCTTTATCCATACTATTGGAAGAATTCATACACAATACATCATTTCCTAGGTTATCTTGAACCATGACAGTTTCATAAATTCCATTACAAGGCAATGCTTCAAAATATAAATCACCATTTAGATAAGCACAAATAGAACCATTCTCATTATTAAACGAATATCTAAATCCTTGTTTAAACAAACCATGAAATGAAATGATGTTTCTTGCCATATCTGGCGAATAGCAACAATTATTTAAATCTAAACCTAATCCATTACTAAGCACTAGAGAATACACTCCAATCTTGGTGACAGGCGACGATCTTTTGTTCCCCATGATCAGACTTATTCTTTCACGCTCCACATCCCTATTTCTTTTTAGTCCCTGCAAATCAGAACATATGTGATAACCACATCCTATATCAAGAACCCAAGAAATAGCATGCGATGAATCATTAGATTTAATTGTGTAAATACCTGCGAAAGATGGCTTGATCTTCCCATCCTTGATGGGTTGCAGATATTCCGGGCAGCTTCTCTTCTAATGCCCTATTTTGTTGCAGTGGTGGCACTCTGCCTCCTTTGGGTTTGAGTTGGGCTTGACAGGACCAACTTTGGTCCTACTAGAGGAGGAACCATCTTGGGACTTTCCCTTGTAGTGGCTCTTTGAAGAAGCCTTCCTCTTCTTGCCCCTCTCTTGCCCAATAGCGAAAACAGGAGCAGCGGGTGGAGTGGGAGTTAATGCAACAGACTTATCCTTGAGGTTGCTCTCAACAGCCCTTAGGAGCCCTTGGAGTTTACTTAGGGTGACCTCTTCCTTGTTCATGGGGCACATCATCCTAAATTGGTTGTAGAACGAGGGCAAGGAGTGAAGAACGATGTCGATTGCCAAATCTTCCCCAAAGTTAACATTTAACTTGCGAAGACAATCAACATATCTTTGCATCTTTTGCAAGTGCAAGGTTAGAGACTCTCCACTTCCCATCTTAGCGGTGATCATGTTCGTGATGATCTCATAGTGCTCTTGCCTTGCTCTTTGGTGATATCTCTGCATCAAGTCTTGATGCATTTTGTACGGATACATGTCCTCATAGGACTTTTGGAGTTCGGGATTCATTGTGGCTAGCATAATGCAATGAAATTTCATTGCATCACGCTCATGGGTCTCAAAGACAGCCATTTCTTCGGGAGTAGCGATTTCCGGATTGATATTTTCGAGCTTCTCGTCGAGGGCATATCTTTGTCCTCGTAGCGAGCAATCATGCAAATGTATCTTATCCATTCGCTAAAGTTCGGTCCATCAAATGTCATCTTTTGACACATGCTCATTAGCGAGAATGAGGTAGCAACAGCGTTGTTTACGTTAGACATCTACAAATAGAAAGGAACAAGGTTTGATTAGAATTAAATCCCTAACTAAACACCCAAAATGGAAAATTAGGGCTAGGACCCAACAACATTATTTACATATTAGAAAAGGGATGCCGTAATTCAACATTCAAATAATTTGGAGGTAAGTGAATGACGATTCACTAATTCTTCACCATGAAAAACATAATGCTCAAGTTTTAAATGTATTGAGAATTCTTAAATTTCCTTAGAGATTGATTGAACTTTTCAATGGCATGTTTAAATCTCGATATGCCCCTCTCGTTTGTGACTGGGATGCCGAAGATCACAAAGTGGGTGTGAATAACCATGCAAATCTAGATGGTGCCCTAATTGTTACAATCACCTATTCGATGTGCCGGTAGACCACACACGCTTCATCGAACTATGACAAACAATGAGTCGCCCTTTGCCACGTTTGCTTAGAACCAATTAGTGTGCCGGTTAACCACACACGCTCCACTAACTTCTTAGAAAGCGTGCAAAGTGCAATTTCATGGGATTTCATCAATTTCACGTTTGCGTAAAGTAACTAGGATTGGGAATTTGTAAAAGCGATTAGTTACTTTACATAGATTCATTATACTTATTAATGAAGAGAGGATTGCCCTATCCTACCCGTTCGGCTAACGACCCTCCACTAATCAAGGAAGCTTTGGGTAAGAGTGGATACCCATATCTACTATAATCATCGGTGAAAGTCACATAGAAGCGGTTCACATCCTTTATGGTGGGTCTAAAGCGCCCACACACGTCGGTGTATATGAGATCCAATAAACCCTCACCCCTCTCACAAGTGCCAGTGAAGGGTGACTTGGTCATCTTTCCAAGAAAACAAGACTCGCACGTGTCATCTTCCCTAAGGTCGACCGACTCCAACACTCCATCCTTTTGGAGCTGGGCTATGCGCTTCTCGTTGAGATGTCGAAGACGAAAATGCCACAAGCATGCTTTATCCATACTATTGGAAGAATTCATACACAATACATCATTTCCTAGGTTATCTTGAACCATGACAGTTTCATAAATTCCATTACAAGGCAATGCTTCAAAATATAAATCACCATTTAGATAAGCACAAATAGAACCATTCTCATTATTAAACGAATATCTAAATCCTTGTTTAAACAAACCATGAAATGAAATGATGTTTCTTGCCATATCTGGCGAATAGCAACAATTATTTAAATCTAAACCTAATCCATTACTAAGCACTAGAGAATACACTCCAATCTTGGTGACAGGCGACGATCTTTTGTTCCCCATGATCAGACTTATTCTTTCACGCTCCACATCCCTATTTCTTCTTAGTCCCTGCAAATCAGAACATATGTGATAACCACATCCTATATCAAGAACCCAAGAAATAGCATGCGATGAATCATTAGATTTAATTGTGTAAATACCTGCGAAAGATGGCTTAATCTTCCCATACTTGATGGGTTGCAGATATTTCGGGCAACTTCTCTTCTAATGCCCTATTTTGTAGCAGTGGTGGCACTCTGCCTCCTTTGGGTTTGAGTTGGGCTTGACAGGACCAACTTTGGTCCTACTAGAGGAGGAACCATCTTGGGACTTTCCCTTGTAGTGGCTCTTTGAAGAAGCCTTCCTCTTCTTGCCCCTCTCTTGCCCAATAGCGAAAACAGGAGCAGCGGGTGGAGTGGGAGTTAATGCAACAGACTTATCCTTGAGGTTGCTCTCAACAGCCCTTAGGAGCCCTTGGAGTTTACTTAGGGTGACCTCTTCCTTGTTCATGGGGCACATCATCCTAAATTGGTTGTAGAACGAGGGCAAGGAGTGAAGAACGATGTCGATTGCCAAATCTTCCCCAAAGTTAACATTTAACTTGCGAAGACAATCAACATATCTTTGCATCTTTTGCAAGTGCAAGGTTAGAGACTCTCCACTTCCCATCTTAGCGGTGATCATGTTCGTGATGATCTCATAGTGCTCTTGCCTTGCTCTTTGGTGATATCTCTGCATCAAGTCTTGATGCATTTTGTACGGATACATGTCCTCATAGGACTTTTGGAGTTCGGGATTCATTGTGGCTAGCATAATGCAATGAAACTTCATTGCATCACGCTCATGGGTCTCAAAGACAGCCATTTCTTCGGGAGTAGCGATTTCCGGATTGATATTTTCGAGCTTCTCGTCGAGGGCATATCTTTGTCCTCGTAGCGAGCAATCATGCAAATGTATCTTATCCATTCGCTAAAGTTCGGTCCATCAAATGTCATCTTTTGACACATGCTCATTAGCGAGAATGAGGTAGCAACAGCGTTGTTTACGTTAGACATCTACAAATAGAAAGGAACAAGGTTTGATTAGAATTAAATCCCTAACTAAACACCCAAAATGGAAAATTAGGGCTAGGACCCAACAACATTATTTACATATTAGAAAAGGGATGCCGTAATTCAACATTCAAATAATTTGGAGGTAAGTGAATGACGATTCACTAATTCTTCACCATGAAAAACATAATGCTCAAGTTTTAAATGTATTGAGAATTCTTAAATTTCCTTAGAGATTGATTGAACTTTTCAATGGCATGTTTAAATCTCGATATGCCCCTCTCGTTTGTGACTGGGATGCCGAAGATCACAAAGTGGGTGTGAATAACCATGCAAATCTAGATGGTGCCCTAATTGTTACAATCACCTATTCGATGTGCCGGTAAACCACACACGCTTCATCGAACTATGACAAACAATGAGTCACCCTTTGCCACCTTTGCTTAGAACCAATTAGTGTGCCGGTTAACCACACACGCTCCACTAACTTCTTAGAAAGCTTGCAAAGTGCAATTTCATGGGATTGCATCAATTTCACGTTTGCCTAAAGTAACTAGGATTGGGAATTTGTAAAAGCGATTAGTTACTTTACATAGATTCATTATACTTATTAATGAAGAGAGGATTGCCCTATCCTACCCGTTCGGCTAACGACCCTCCACTAATCAAGGAGGCTGTGGGTAAGAGTGGATACCCATATCTACTATAATCATCGGTGAAAGTCACATAGAAGCGGTTCACATCCTTTATGGTGGGTCTAAAGCGCCCACACACGTCGGTGTATATGAGATCCAATAAACCCTCACCCCTCTCACAAGTGCCAGTGAAGGGTGACTTGGTCATCTTTCCAAGAAAACAAGACTCGTACGTGTCATCTTCCCTAAGGTCGACCGACTCCAACACTCCATCCTTTTGGAGCTGGGCTATGCGCTTCTCGTTGAGATGTCGAAGACGAAAATGCCACAAGCATGCTTTATCCATACTATTGGAAGAATTCATACACAATACATCATTTCCTAGGTTATCTTGAACCATGACAGTTTCATAAATTCCATTACAAGGCAATGCTTCAAAATATAAATCACCATTTAGATAAGCACAAATAGAACCATTCTCATTATTAAACGAATATCTAAATCCTTGTTTAAACAAACCATGAAATGAAATGATGTTTCTTGCCATATCTGGCGAATAGCAACAATTATTTAAATCTAAACCTAATCCATTACTAAGCACTAGAGAATACACTCCAATCTTGGTGACAGGCGACGATCTTTTGTTCCCCATGATCAGACTTATTCTTTCACGCTCCACATCCCTATTTCTTCTTAGTCCCTGCAAATCAGAACATATGTGATAACCACATCCTATATCAAGAACCCAAGAAATAGCATGCGATGAATCATTAGATTTAATTGTGTAAATACCTGCGAAAGATGGCTTAATCTTCCCATCCTTGATGGGTTGCAGATATTCCGGGCAACTTCTCTTCTAATGCCCTATTTTGTAGCAGTGGTGGCACTCTGCCTCCTTTGGGTTTGAGTTGGGCTTGACAGGACCAACTTTGGTCCTACTAGAGGAGGAACCATCTTGGGACTTTCCCTTGTAGTGGCTCTTTGAAGAAGCCTTCCTCTTCTTGCCCCTCTCTTGCCCAATAGCGAAAACAGGAGCAGCGGGTGGAGTGGGAGTTAATGCAACAGACTTATCGTTGAGGTTGCTCTCAACAGCCCTTAGGAGCCCTTGGAGTTTACTTAGGGTGACCTCTTCCTTGTTCATGGGGTACATCATCCTAAATTGGTTGTAGAACGAGGGCAAGGAGTGAAGAACGATGTCGATTGCCAAATCTTCCCCAAAGTTAACATTTAACTTGCGAAGACAATCAACATATCTTTGCATCTTTTGCAAGTGCAAGGTTAGAGACTCTCCACTTCCCATCTTAGCGGTGATCATGTTCGTGATGATCTCATAGTGCTCTTGCCTTGCTCTTTGGTGATATCTCTGCATCAAGTCTTGATGCATTTTGTACGGATACATGTCCTCATAGGACTTTTGGAGTTCGGGATTCATTGTGGCTAGCATAATGCAATGAAATTTCATTGCATCACGCTCATGGGTCTCAAAGACAGCCATTTCTTTGGGAGTAGCGATTTCCGGATTGATATTTTCGAGCTTCTCGTCGAGGGCATATCTTTGTCCTCGTAGCGAGCAATCATGCAAATGTATCTTATCCATTCGCTAAAGTTCGGTCCATCAAATGTCATCTTTTGACACATGCTCATTAGCGAGAATGAGGTAGCAACAGCGTTGTTTATGTTAGACATCTACAAATAGAAAGGAACAAGGTTTGATTAGAATTAAATCCCTAACTAAACACCCAAAATGGAAAATTAGGGCTAGGACCCAACAACATTATTTACATATTAGAAAAGGGATGCCGTAATTCAACATTCAAATAATTTGGAGGTAAGTGAATGACGATTCACTAATTCTTCACCATGAAAAACATAATGCTCAAGTTTTAAATGTATTGAGAATTCTTAAATTTCCTTAGAGATTGATTGAACTTTTCAATGGCATGTTTAAATCTCGATATGCCCCTCTCGTTTGTGACTGGGATGCCGAAGATCACAAAGTGGGTGTGAATAACCATGCAAATCTAGATGGTGCCCTAATTGTTACAATCACCTATTCGATGTGCCGGTAGACCACACACGCTTCATCGAACTATGACAAACAATGAGTCGCCCTTTGCCACGTTTGCTTAGAACCAATTAGTGTGCCGGTTAACCACACACGCTCCACTAACTTCTTAGAAAGCGTGCAAAGTGCAATTTCATGGGATTGCATCAATTTCACGTTTGCGTAAAGTAACTAGGATTGGGAATTTGTAAAAGCGATTAGTTACTTTACATAGATTCATTATACTTATTAATGAAGAGAGGATTGCCCTATCCTACCCGTTCGGCTAACGACCCTCCACTAATCAAGGAAGCTGTGGGTAAGAGTGGATACCCATATCTACTATAATCATCGGTGAAAGTCACATAGAAGCGGTTCACATCCTTTATGGTGGGTCTAAAGCGCCCACACACGTCGGTGTATATGAGATCCAATAAACCCTCACCCCTCTCACAAGTGCCAGTGAAGGGTGACTTGGTCATCTTTCCAAGAAAACAAGACTCGCACGTGTCATCTTCCCTAAGGTCGACCGACTCCAACACTCCATCCTTTTGGAGCTGGGCTATGCGCTTCTCGTTGAGATGTCGAAGACGAAAATGCCACAAGCATGCTTTATCCATACTATTGGAAGAATTCATACACAATACATCATTTCCTAGGTTATCTTGAACCATGACAGTTTCATAAATTCCATTACAAGGCAATGCTTCAAAATATAAATCACCATTTAGATAAGCACAAATAGAACCATTCTCATTATTAAACGAATATCTAAATCCTTGTTTAATCAAACCATGAAATGAAATGATGTTTCTTGCCATATCTGGCGAATAGCAACAATTATTTAAATCTAAACCTAATCCATTACTAAGCACTAGAGAATACACTCCAATCTTGGTGACAGGCGACGATCTTTTGTTCCCCATGATCAGACTTATTCTTTCACGCTCCACATCCCTATTTCTTCTTAGTCCCTGCAAATCAGAACATATGTGATAACCACATCCTATATCAAGAACCCAAGAAATAGCATGCGATGAATCATTAGATTTAATTGTGTAAATACCTGCGAAAGATGGCTTGATCTTCCCATCCTTGATGGGTTGCAGATATTCCGGGCAGCTTCTCTTCTAATGCCCTATTTTGTAGCAGTGGTGGCACTCTGCCTCCTTTGGGTTTGAGTTGGGCTTGACAGGACCAACTTTGGTCCCACTAGAGGAGGAACCATCTTGGGACTTTCCCTTGTAGTGGCTCTTTGAAGAAGCCTTCCTCTTCTTGCCCCTCTCTTGCCCAATAGCGAAAACAGGAGCAGCGGGTGGAGTGGGAGTTAATGCAACAGACTTATCCTTGAGGTTGCTCTCAACAGCCCTTAGGAGCCCTTGGAGTTTACTTAGGGTGACCTCTTCCTTGTTCATGGGGTACATCATCCTAAATTGGTTGTAGAACGAGGGCAAGGAGTGAAGAACGATGTCGATTGCCAAATCTTCCCCAAAGTTAACATTTAACTTGCGAAGACAATCAACATATCTTTGCATCTTTTGCAAGTGCAAGGTTAGAGACTCTCCACTTCCCATCTTAGCGGTGATCATGTTCGTGATGATCTCATAGTGCTCTTGCCTTGCTCTTTGGTGATATCTCTGCATCAAGTCTTGATGCATTTTGTACGGATACATGTCCTCATAGGACTTTTGGAGTTCGGGATTCATTGTGGCTAGCATAATGCAATGGAATTTCATTGCATCACGCTCATGGGTCTCAAAGACAGCCATTTCTTCGGGAGTAGCGATTTCCGGATTGATATTTTCGAGCTTCTCGTCGAGGGCATATCTTTGTCCTCGTAGCGAGCAATCATGCGAATGTATCTTATCCATTCGCTAAAGTTCGGTCCATCAAATGTCATCTTTTGACACATGCTCATTAGCGAGAATGAGGTAGCAACAGCGTTGTTTACGTTAGACATCTACAAATAGAAAGGAACAAGGTTTGATTAGAATTAAATCCCTAACTAAACACCCAAAATGGAAAATTAGGGCTAGGACCCAACAACATTATTTACATATTAGAAAAGGGATGTCGTAATTCAACATTCAAATAATTTGGAGGTAAGTGAATGACGATTCACTAATTCTTCACCATGAAAAACATAATGTTCAAGTTTTAAATGTATTGAGAATTCTTCAATTTCCTTAGAGATTGATTGAACTTTTCAATGGCATGTTTAAATCTCGATATGCCCCTCTCGTTTGTGACTGGGATGCCGAAGATCACAAAGTGGGTGTGAATAACCATGCAAATCTAGATGGTGCCCTAATTGTTACAATCACCTATTCGATGTGCCGGTAAACCACACACGCTTCATCGAACTATGACAAACAATGAGTCACCCTTTGCCACCTTTGCTTAGAGCCAATTAGTGTGCCGGTTAACCACACACGCTCCACTAACTTCTTAGAAAGCGTGCAAAGTGCAATTTCATGGGATTGCATCAATTTCACGTTTGCCTAAGGTAACTAGGATTGGGAATTTGTAAAAGCGATTAGTTACTTTACATAGATACATTATACTTATTAATGAAGAGAGGATTGCCCTATCCTACCCGTTCGGCTAACGACCCTCCACTAATCAAGGAAGCTGTGGGTAAGAGTGGATACCCATATCTACTATAATCATCGGTGAAAGTCACATAGAAGCGGTTCACATCCTTTATGGTGGGTCTAAAGCGCCCACACACGTCGGTGTATATGAGATCCAATAAACCCTCACCCCTCTCACAAGTGCCAGTGAAGGGTGACTTGGTCATCTTTCCAAGAAAACAAGACTCGCACGTGTCATCTTCCCTAAGGTCGACCGACTCCAACACTCCATCCTTTTGGAGCTGGGCTATGCGCTTCTCGTTGAGATGTCGAAGACGAAAATGCCACAAGCATGCTTTATCCATACTATTGGAAGAATTCATACACAATACATCATTTCCTAGGTTATCTTGAACCATGACAGTTTCATAAATTCCATTACAAGGCAATGCTTCAAAATATAAATCACCATTTAGATAAGCACAAATAGAACCATTCTCATTATTAAACGAATATCTAAATCCTTGTTTAAACAAACCATGAAATGAAGTGATGTTTCTTGCCATATCTGGCGAATAGCAACAATTATTTAAATCTAAACCTAATCCATTACTAAGCACTAGAGAATACACTCCAATCTAGGTGACAGGCGACGATCTTTTGTTCCCCATGATCAGACTTATTCTTTCACGCTCCACATCCCTATTTCTTCTTAGTCCCTGCAAATCAGAACATATGTGATAACCACATCCTATATCAAGAACCCAAGAAATAGCATGCGATGAATCATTAGATTTAATTGTGTAAATACCTGCGAAAGATGGCTTGATCTTCCCATCCTTGATGGGTTGCAGATATTCCGGGCAGCTTCTCTTCTAATGCCCTATTTTGTAGCAGTGGTGGCACTCTGCCTCCTTTGGGTTTGAGTTGGGCTTGACAGGACCAACTTTGGTCCCACTAGAGGAGGAACCATCTTGGGACTTTCCCTTGTAGTGGCTCTTTGAAGAAGCCTTCCTCTTCTTGCCCCTCTCTTGCCCAATAGCGAAAACAGGAGCAGCGGGTGGAGTGGGAGTTAATGCAACAGACTTATCCTTGAGGTTGCTCTCAACAGCCCTTAGGAGCCCTTGGAGTTTACTTAGGGTGACCTCTTCCTTGTTCATGGGGTACATCATCCTAAATTGGTTGTAGAACGAGGGCAAGGAGTGAAGAACGATTTCGATTGCCAAATCTTCCCCAAAGTTAACATTTAACTTGCGAAGACAATCAACATATCTTTGCATCTTTTGCAAGTGCAAGGTTAGAGACTCTCCACTTCCCATCTTAGCGGTGATCATGTTCGTGATGATCTCATAGTGCTCTTGCCTTGCTCTTTGGTGATATCTCTGCATCAAGTCTTGATGCATTTTGTACGGATACATGTCCTCATAGGACTTTTGGAGTTCGGGATTCATTGTGGCTAGCATAATGCAATGGAATTTCATTGCATCACGCTCATGGGTCTCAAAGACAGCCATTTCTTCGGGAGTAGCGATTTCCGGATTGATATTTTCGAGCTTCTCGTCGAGGGCATATCTTTGTCCTCGTAGCGAGCAATCATGCGAATGTATCTTATCCATTCGCTAAAGTTCGGTCCATCAAATGTCATCTTTTGACACATGCTCATTAGCGAGAATGAGGTAGCAACAGCGTTGTTTACGTTAGACATCTACAAATAGAAAGGAACAAGGTTTGATTAGAATTAAATCCCTAACTAAACACCCAAAATGGAAAATTAGGGCTAGGACCCAACAACATTATTTACATATTAGAAAAGGGATGCCGTAATTCAACATTCAAATAATTTGGAGGTAAGTGAATGACGATTCACTAATTCTTCACCATGAAAAACATAATGCTCAAGTTTTAAATGTATTGAGAATTCTTCAATTTCCTTAGAGATTGATTGAACTTTTCAATGGCATGTTTAAATCTCGATATGCCCCTCTCGTTTGTGACTGGGATGCCGAAGATCACAAAGTGGGTGTGAATAACCATGCAAATCTAGATGGTGCCCTAATTGTTACAATCACCTATTCGATGTGCCGGTAAACCACACACGCTTCATCGAACTATGACAAACAATGAGTCACCCTTTGCCACCTTTGCTTAGAACCAATTAGTGTGCCGGTTAACCACACACGCTCCACTAACTTCTTAGAAAGCGTGCAAAGTGCAATTTCATGGGATTGCATCAATTTCACGTTTGCCTAAGGTAACTAGGATTGGGAATTTGTAAAAGCGATTAGTTACTTTACATAGATTCATTATACTTATTAATGAAGAGAGGATTGCCCTATCCTACCCGTTCGGCTAACGACCCTCCACTAATCAAGGAAGCTGTGGGTAAGAGTGGATACCCATATCTACTATAATCATCGGTGAAAGTCACATAGAAGCGGTTCACATCCTTTATGGTGGGTCTAAAGCGCCCACACACGTCGGTGTATATGAGATCCAATAAACACTCACCCCTCTCACAAGTGCCAGTGAAGGGTGACTTGGTCATCTTTCCAAGAAAACAAGACTCGCACGTGTCATCTTCCCTAAGGTCGACCGACTCCAACACTCCATCCTTTTGGAGCTGGGCTATGCGCTTCTCGTTGAGATGTCGAAGACGAAAATGCCACAAGCATGCTTTATCCATACTATTGGAAGAATTCATACACAATACATCATTTCCTAGGTTATCTTGAACCATGACAGTTTCATAAATTCCATTACAAGGCAATGCTTCAAAATATAAATCACCATTTAGATAAGCACAAATAGAACCATTCTCATTATTAAACGAATATCTAAATCCTTGTTTAAACAAACCATGAAATGAAATGATGTTTCTTGCCATATCTGGCGAATAGCAACAATTATTTAAATCTAAACCTAATCCATTACTAAGCACTAGAGAATACACTCCAATCTTGGTGACAGGCGACGATCTTTTGTTCCCCATGATCAGACTTATTCTTTCACGCTCCACATCCCTATTTCTTCTTAGTCCCTGCAAATCAGAACATATGTGATAACCACATCCTATATCAAGAACCCAAGAAATAGCATGCGATGAATCATTAGATTTAATTGTGTAAATACCTGTGAAAGATGGCTTGATCTTCCCATCCTTGATGGGTTGCAGATATTCCGGGCAGCTTCTCTTCTAATGCCCTATTTTGTAGCAGTGGTGGCACTCTGCCTCCTTTGGGTTTGAGTTGGGCTTGACAGGACCAACTTTGGTCCCACTAGAGGAGGAACCATCTTGGGACTTTCCCTTGTAGTGGCTCTTTGAAGAAGCCTTCCTCTTCTTGCCCCTCTCTTGCCCAATAGCGAAAACAGGAGCAGCGGGTGGAGTGGGAGTTAATGCAACAGACTTATCCTTGAGGTTGCTCTCAACAGCCCTTAGGAGCCCTTGGAGTTTACTTAGGGTGACCTCTTCCTTGTTCATGGGGTACATCATCCTAAATTGGTTGTAGAACGAGGGCAAGGAGTGAAGAACGATGTCGATTGCCAAATCTTCCCCAAAGTTAACATTTAACTTGCGAAGACAATCAACATATCTTTGCATCTTTTGCAAGTGCAAGGTTAGAGACTCTCCACTTCCCATCTTAGCGGTGATCAAGTTCGTGATGATCTCATAGTGCTCTTGCCTTGCTCTTTGGTGATATCTCTGCATCAAGTCTTGATGCATTTTGTACGGATACATGTCCTCATAGGACTTTTGGAGTTCGGGATTCATTGTGGCTAGCATAATGCAATGGAATTTCATTGCATCACGCTCATGGGTCTCAAAGACAGCCATTTCTTCGGGAGTAGCGATTTCCGGATTGATATTTTCGAGCTTCTCGTCGAGGGCATATCTTTGTCCTCGTAGCGAGCAATCATGCGAATGTATCTTATCCATTCGCTAAAGTTCGGTCCATCAAATGTCATCTTTTGACACATGCTCATTAGCGAGAATGAGGTAGCAACAGCGTTGTTTATGTTAGACATCTACAAATAGAAAGGAACAAGGTTTGATTAGAATTAAATCCCTAACTAAACACCCAAAATGGAAAATTAGGGCTAGGACCCAACAACATTATTTACATATTAGAAAAGGGATGCCGTAATTCAACATTCAAATAATTTGGAGGTAAGTGAATGACGATTCACTAATTCTTCACCATGAAAAACATAATGCTCAAGTTTTAAATGTATTGAGAATTCTTAAATTTCCTTAGAGATTGATTGAACTTTTCAATGGCATGTTTAAATCTCGATATGCCCCTCTCGTTTGTGACTGGGATGCCGAAGATCACAAAGTGGGTATGAATAACCATGCAAATCTAGATGGTGCCCTAATTGTTACAATCACCTATTCGATGTGCCGGTAGACCACACACGCTTTATCGAACTATGACAAACAATGAGTCGCCCTTTGCCACCTTTGCTTAGAACCAATTAGTGTGCCGGTTAACCACACACGCTCCACTAACTTCTTAGAAAGCGTGCAAAGTGCAATTTCATGGGATTGCATCAATTTCACGTTTGCCTAAAGTAACTAGGATTGGGAATTTGTAAAAGCGATTAGTTACTTTACATAGATTCATTATACTTATTAATGAAGAGAGGATTGCCCTATCCTACCCGTTCGGCTAACGACCCTCCACTAATCAAGGAAGCTGTGGGTAAGAGTGGATACCCATATCTACTATAATCATCGGTGAAAGTCACATAGAAGCGGTTCACATCCTTTATGGTGGGTCTAAAGCGCCCACACACGTGGGTGTATATGAGATCCAATAAACCCTCACCCCTCTCACAAGTGCCAGTGAAGGGTGACTTGGTCATCTTTCCAAGAAAACAAGACTCGCACGTGTCATCTTCCCTAAGGTCGACCGACTCCAACACTCCATCCTTTTGGAGCTGGGCTATGCGCTTCTCGTTGACATGTCCAAGACGAAAATGCCACAAGCATGCTTTATCCATACTATTGGAAGAATTCATACACAATACATCATTTCCTAGGTTACCTTGAACCATGACAGTTTCATAAATTCCATTACAAGGCAATGCTTCAAAATATAACTCACCATTTAGATAAGCACAAATCGAACCATTCTCATTATTAAACGAATATCTAAATCCTTGTTTAAACAAACCATGAAATGAAATGATGTTTCTTGCCATATCTGGCGAATAGCAACAATTATTTAAATCTAAACCTAATCCATTACTAAGCACTAGAGAATACACTCCAATCTTGGTGACAGGCGACGATCTTTTGTTCCCCATGATCAGACTTATTCTTTCACGCTCCACATCCCTATTTCTTCTTAGTCCCTGCAAATCAGAACATATGTGATAACCACATCCTATATCAAGAACCCAAGAAATAGCATGCGATGAATCATTAGATTTAATTGTGTAAATACCTGCGAAAGATGGCTTGATCTTCCCATCCTTGATGGGTTGCAGATATTCCGGGCAGCTTCTCTTCTAATGCCCTATTTTGTAGCAGTGGTGGCACTCTGCCTCCTTTGGGTTTGAGTTGGGCTTGACAGGACCAACTCTGGTCCCACTAGAGGAGGAACCATCTTGGGACTTTCCCTTGTAGTGGCTCTTTGAAGAAGCCTTCCTCTTCTTGCCCCTCTCTTGCCCAATAGCGAAAACAGGAGCAGCGGGTGGAGTGGGAGTTAATGCAACAGACTTATCCTTGAGGTTGCTCTCAATAGTCCTTAGGAGCCCTTGGAGTTTACTTAGGGTGACCTCTTCCTTGTTCATGCGGTACATCATCCTAAATTGGTTGTAGAACGAGGGCAAGGAGTGAAGAACGATGTCGATTGCCAAATCTTCCCCAAAGTTAACATTTAACTTGCGAAGACAATCAACATATCTTTGCATCTTTTGCAAGTGCAAGGTTAGAGACTCTCCACTTCCCATCTTAGCGGTGATCATGTTCGTGATGATCTCATAGTGCTCTTGACTTGCTCTTTGGTGATATCTCTGCATCAAGTCTTGATGCATTTTGTACGGATACATGTCCTCATAGGACTTTTGGAGTTCGGGATTCATTGTGGCTAGCATAATGCAATGGAATTTCATTGCATCACGCTCATGGGTCTCAAAGACAGCCATTTCTTCGGGAGTAGCGATTTCCGGATTGATATTTTCGAGCTTCTCGTCGAGGGCATATCTTTATCCTCGTTGCGAGTAATCATGCGAATGTATCTTATCCATTCGCTAAAGTTCGGTCCATCAAATGTCATCTTTTGACACATGCTCATTAGCGAGAATGAGGTAGCAACAGCGTTGTTTACGTTAGACATCTACAAATAGAAAGGAACAAGGTTTGATTAGAATTAAATCCCTAACTAAACACCCAAAATGGAAAATTAGGGCTAGGACCCAACAACATTATTTACATATTAGAAAAGGGATGCCGTAATTCAACATTCAAATAATTTGGAGGTAAGTGAATGACGATTCACTAATTCTTCACCATGAAAAACATAATGCTCAAGTTTTAAATGTATTGAGAATTCTTAAATTTCCTTAGAGATTGATTGAACTTTTCAATGGCATGTTTAAATCTCGATATGCCCCTCTCGTTTGTGACTGGGATGCCGAAGATCACAAAGTGGGTGTGAATAACCATGCAAATCTAGATGGTGCCCTAATTGTTACAATCACCTATTCGATGTGCCGGTAAACCACACACGCTTCATCGAACTATGACAAATAATGAGTCACCCTTTGCCACCTTTGCTTAGAACCAATTAGTGTGCCGGTTAACCACACACGCTCCACTAACTTCTTAGAAAGCGTGCAAAGTGCAATTTCATGGAATTGCATCAATTTCACGTTTGCCTCAAGTAACTAGGATTGGGAATTTGTAAAAGCGATTAGTTACTTTACATAGATTCATTATACTTATTAATGAAGAGAGGATTGCCCTATCCTACCCGTTCGGCTAACGACCCTCCACTAATCAAGGAAGGTGTGGGTAAGAGTGGATACCCATATCTACTATAATCATCGGTGAAAGTCACATAGAATCGGTTCACATCCTTTATGGTGGGTCTAAAGCGCCCACACACGTCGGTGTATATGAGATCCAATAAACCCTCACCCCTCTCACAAGTGCCAGTGAAGGGTGACTTGGTCATCTTTCCAAGAAAACAAGACTCGCACGTGTCATCTTCCCTAAGGTCGACCGACTCCAACACTCCATCCTTTTGGAGCTGGGCTATGCGCTTCTCGTTGACATGTCCAAGACGACAATGCCACAAGCATGCTTTATCCATACTATTGGAAGAATTCATACACAATACATCATTTCCTAGGTCATCTTGAACCTTGACAGTTTCATAAATTCCATTACAAGGCAATGCTTCAAAATATAAATCACCATTTAGATAAGCACAAATTGAACCATTCTCATGATTAAACGACTATCTAAATCCTTGTTTAAACAAACCATGAAATGAAATGATGTTTCTTGCCATATCTGGCGAGTAGGAACAATTATTTAAATCTAAACCTAATCCATTACTAAGCACTAGAGAATACACTCCAATCTTGGTGACAGGCGACGATCTTTTGTTCCCCATGATCAGACTTATTCTTTCACGCTCCACATCCCTATTTCTTCTTAGTCCCTGCAAATCAGAACATATGTGATAACCACATCCTATATCAAGAACCCAAGAAATAGCATGCGATGAATCATTAGATTTAATTGTTTAAATACCTGCGAAAGATGGCTTGATCTTCCCATCCTTGATGGGTTGCAGATATTCCGGGCAGCTTCTCTTCTAATGCCCTATTTTGTAGCAGTGGTGGCACTCTGCCTCCTTTGGGTTTGAGTTGGGCTTGACAGGACCAACTTTGGTCCCACTAGAGGAGGAACCATCTTGGGACTTTCCCTTGTAGTGGCTCTTTGAAGAAGCCTTCCTCTTCTTGCCCCTCTCTTGCCCAATAGCGAAAACAGGAGCAGCGGGTGGACTGCGAGTTAATGCAACAGACTTATCCTTGAGGTTGCTCTCAACAATCCTTAGGAGCCCTTGGAGTTTACTTAGGGTGACCTCTTCCTTGTTCATGCGGTACATCATCCTAAATTGGTTGTAGAACGAGGGCAAGGAGTGAAGAACGATGTCGATTGCCAAATCTTCCCCAAAGTTAACATTTAACTTGCGAAGACAATCAACATATCTTTGCATCTTTTGCAATTGCAAGGTTAGAGACTCTCCACTTCCCATCTTAGCGGTGATCATGTTCGTGATGATCTCATAGTTCTCTTGCCTTGCTCTTTGGTGATATCTCTGCATCAAGTCTTGATGCATTTTGTACGGATACATGTCCTCATAGGACTTTTGGAGTTCGGGATTCATTGTGGCTAGCATAATGCAATGGAATTTCATTGCATCACGCTCATGGGTCTCAAAGACAGCCATTTCTTCGGGAGTAGCGATTTCCGGATTGATATTTTCAAGCTTCTCGTCGAGGGCATATCTTTATCCTCGTAGCGAGCAATGATGCGAATGTATCTTATCCATTCGCTAAAGTTCGGTCCATCAAATGTCAACTTTTGACACAGGCTCATTAGCGAGAATGAGGTAGCAGCAATGTTGTTTACGTTAGACATCTACAAATAGAAAGGAACAAGGTTTGATTAGAATTAAATCCCTAACTAAACACCCAAAATGGAAAATTAGGGCTAGGACCCAACAACATTATTTACACATTAGAAAAGGGATGCCATAATTCAACATTCAAATAGTTTGGAGGTAAGTGAATGACGATTCACTAATTCTTCACCATGAAAAACATAATGCTCAAGTTTTAAATGTATTGAGAATTCCTAAATTTCCTTAGAGATTGATTGAACTTTTCAATGGCATGTTTAAATCTCGATATGCCCCTCTCATTTGTGACTGGGATGCCGAGGATCACAAAGTGGGTGTGAATAACCATGCAAATCTAGATGGTGCCCTAATTGTTACAATCACCTATTCGATGTGCCGGTAAACCACACACGCTTCATCGAACTATGACAAACAATGAGTCACCCTTTGCCACCTTTGCTTAGAACCAATTAGTGTGCCGGTTAACCACACACGCTCCACTAACTTCTTAGAAAGCGTGCAAAGTGCAATTTCATGGGATTGCACCAATTTCACTTTTGCCTAAAGTAACTAGGATTGGGAATTTGTAAAAGCGTTTAGTTACTTTACATAGATTCATTATACTTATTAATGAAGAGAGGATTGCCCTATCCTACCCGTTCGGCTAACGACCCTCCACCAATCAAGGAAGTGGTGGGTAAGAGCGGATACCCATATCTACTATAATCATCGGTGAAAGTCACATAGAAGCGGTTCACATCCTTTATGGTGGGTCTAAAGCTCCCACACACGTCGGTGTATATGAGATCCAATAAACCCTCCCCCCTCTCACAAGTGCCAGTGAAGGGTGACTTGGTCATCTTTCCAAGAAAACAAGACTCGCACGTGTCATCTTCCCTAAGGTCGACTGACTCCAACACTCCATCCTTTTGGAGTTGGGCTATGCGCTTCTCGTTGACATGTCCAAGACGATAATGCCACAAGCATGCTTTATCCATACTATTGGAAGAATTCATACACAATACATCATTTCCTAGGTTATCTTCAACCATGACAGTTTCAGAAATTCCATTACAAGGCAATGCTTCAAGATATAAATCACCATTTAGATAAGCACAAATCGAACCATTCTCATTATTAAACGAATATCTAAATCCTTGTTTAAACAAACCATGAAATGAAATGATGTTTCTTGCCATATCTGGCGAGTAGCAACAATTATTTAAATCTAAACCTAATCCATTACTAAGCACTAGAGAATACACTCCAATCTTGGTGACAAGCGACGATCTTTTGTTCCCCATGATCAGACTTATTCTTTCACGCTCCACATCCCTATTTCTTCTTAGTCCCTGCAAATCAGAACATATGTGATAACCACATCCTATATCAAGAACCCAAGAAATAGCATGCGATGAATCATTAGATTTAATTGTGTAAATACCTGCGAAAGATGGCTTGATCTTCCCATCCTTGATGGGTTGCAGATATTCCGGGCAGCTTCTCTTCTAATGCCCTATTTTGTAGCATTGGTGGCACTCTGCCTCCTTTGGGTTTGAGTTGGGCTTGACAGGACCAACTTCGGTCCCACTAGAGGAGGAACCATCTTGGGAATTCCCGTTGTGGTGGCTCTTTGAAGAAGCCTTCCTCTTCTTGCCCCTCTGATTCCCAATAGCGAAAACAGGAGCAGCGGGTGGAGTGGGAGTTAATGGAACAGACTTATCCTTGAGGTTGCTCTAAACAGTCCTTAGGAGCCCTTGGAGTTTACTTAGGGTGACCTCTTCCTTGTTCATGCGGTACATCATCCTAAATTGGTTGTAGAACGAGGGCAAGGAGTGAAGAACGATGTCGATTGCCAAATCTTCCCCAAAGTTAACATTTAACTTGCGAAGACAATCAACATATCTTTGCATCTTTTGAAAGTCCAAGGTTAGAGACTCTCCACTTCCCATCTTAGCGGTGATCATGTTCGTGATGATCTCATAGTGCTCTTGGCTTGCTCTTTGGTGATATCTCTGCATCAAGTCTTGATGCATTTTGTATGGATACATGTCCTCATAGGACTTTTGGAGTTCGGGATTCATTGTGGCTAGCATAATGCAATGGAATTTCATTGCATCACGCACATGGGTCTCAAAGACAGCCATTTCTTCGGGAGTAGCGATTTCCGGATTGATATTTTCGAGCTTCTCGTCGAGGGCATATCTTTGTCCTCGTAGCGAGCAATCATGCGAATGTATCTTATCCATTCGCTAAAGTTCGGTCCATCAAATGTCATCTTTTGACACATGCTCATTAGCGAGAATGAGGTAGCAATAGCGTTGTTTACGTTAGACATCTACAAATAGAAAGGAGCAATGTTTGATTAGAATTAAATCCCTAACTAAACACCCAAAATGGAAAATTAGGGCTAGGACCCAACAACATTATTTACACATTAGAAAAGGGATGCCGTAATTCAACATTCAAATAATTTGGAGGTAAGTGAATGACGATTCACTAATTCTTCACCATGAAAAACATAATGCTCAAGTTTTAAATGTATTGAGAATTCCTAAATTTCCTTAGAGATTGATTGAAGTTTTCAATGGCATGTTTAAATCTCGATACGCCCCTCTCGTTTGTGACTGGGATGCCGAGGATCACAAAGTGGGTGTGAATAACCATGCAAATGTAGATGGTGCCCTAATTGTTACAATCACCTATTCGATGTGCCGGTAAACCACACACGCTTCATAGAACTATGACAAACAATGAGTCACCCTTTGCCACCTTTGCTTAGAACCAATTAGTGTGCCGGTTAACCACACACGCTCCACTAACTTCTTAGAAAGCGTGCAAAGTGCAATTTCATGGGATTGCATCAATTTCACTTTTGCCTAAAGTAACTAGGATTGGGAATTTGTAAAAGCGCTTAGTTACTTTACATAGATTCATTATACTTTTTAATGAAGAGAGGATTGCCCAATCCTACCCGTTCGTCTAACGACCCTCCACCAATCAAGGAAGCGGTGGGTAAGAGTGGATACCCATATCTACTATAATCATCGGTGAAAGTCACATAGAAGCGGTTCACATCCTTTATGGTGGGTCTAAAGCGCCCACACACGTCGGTGTATATGAGATCCAATAAACCCTCACCCCTCTCACAAGTGCCAGTGAAGGGTGACTTGGTCATCTTTCCAAGAAAACAAGACTCGCACGTGTCATCTTCCCTAAGGTCGACTGACTCCAACACTCCATCGTTTTGGAGCTGGGCTATGCGCTTCTCGTTGACATGTCCAAGACGAGAATGCCACAAGCATGCTTTATCCATACTATTGGAAGAATTCATACACAATACATCATTTCCTAGGTTATCTTCAACCATGACAGTTTCATAAATTCCATTACAAGGTAATGCTTCAAAATATAAATCACCATTTAGATAAGCACACAAGTTGGCTTAGAGACATATGGTTATCTTCAACCATGACAGTGCATTCTCATTATTAAACGAATATCTAAATCGTTGTTTAAACAAACCATGAAATGAAATGATGTTTCTTGCCATATCTGGCGAGTAGCAACAATTATTTAAATCTAAACCTAATCCATTACTAAGCACTAGAGAATACACTCCAATCTTGGTGACAGGCGACGATCTTTTGTTCCCCATGATCAGACTTATTCTTTCACACTCCACATCTGTCACACCCCAAAACCAAGAACGGCGGAAACGTTCTGGGGCGGAGGACGTCATGTATAATATCAACAACAATGTAAAGTAGTAAACAAGCAACAACATCGTCCATTGCATTAATAAAATAATTATTATACAATTGTATTCTGTCAAATTTTGATAAACACTAAAGCATAAATCAAAATGAAAGATAAGTCTTGAATAAGCTCCGTCTTCCTTTCTCCTTGCATCGGTACCTGTCTATGATGACCTGAGGATACAAGTAATTTTGAAAGCGAGTATCAGCTTTAAAGCTGGTGAGATCATAAGTATTTAGTGTCTTAAATTGTATGTAAGAATTTGTAAGTGTATATGAATTGCAAGTATTTGTAAGTGTATATGAATTGTAAGTATTTGTAAGTGTTTGAAAAACTCTAGAATCCCTATGATTCCTTCTAGTATATGAAGGTGTCTTCTACCAAGACCTATCTGTTCTGTGTGTGTGTGTCTCTTGTAAGAGTATGTATTTTCCAAAGTATAACTATCATTATCCAAAAATATATTTTGTACATTTATGTTTAAGTGAGGTTATCACTAAAAATATGTAATGGAAAAATTAACGTAGTACTACAACGTAGCTCTAAAAGGACTAGTACCGTACTAACTACCTTAAACCGGATTTTAGGCTAAGGCATTCTGTGATAAATTGCTCCATACTATCGACTGTAACAACGACATACGAATGGTCGTAATAACGGAATGACGTTTGGCAGCCGCATAACTGCAGGTCCGGCTGTAGCTAGCAACAAGGTGTAGGATTGTCAATCCAGCATAGATCTATACGCAAACTCAACGCTCCCCTTCAAGAGTCTCTGGCCGCAACTCAAGTCATGAGGTTTTAAGTCATGCTCCGATTTAAATCACAGTAATTAACGTATTCTCGTATATGTAATGTAATGTACTATTCTAGCTGTAATATAATGAACTGTTCTAGCAAGTATAGTAATGTAATGAACTGTTCTAGCAAGTATAGTAATGTATTGAACTGAAATGTTCTATGTGTGCTAGCTGTAATGTAATGAACTGTTCTAGCAAGTATAGTAATGTAAACGTTCTAGTATAGTTGTATATGTTCTCGTCCTAGTATAGTTGTATATGTTCTCGTCCTAGTATAGTTGTATATGTAATGTACAGTAATGTTCTAGAGAGTATTGACTCATGAATGAACCGACTCATTGTATGATATCGCGTTCTAGTAATGGTTCTAGTATCTTCTTGAACTACCCCTATGGTAGCTTACTAGTAATCTAAGTGGTACGTATGGACGTGGATGTATACCCTTGCTACCCAAGGGCATAGGATGAACTGGAAGGACCTTTTATGTCTTTATATGTACACATGATATATAACTAATATTTAAACGACCTTCGGACGAGTATCCGATATCCCACCAGACCACATCTCAAGGCGGGAAAAGGAAATAGGGTGGATAGCCTTCCTAAGCCTTTTAAACATTTCTTATATAACTATACATATAGAGGCATGCAATTTATAATATAAAAGCATAAATAAGTTTGGTAAAACATTTGAAACATAAATATTAGTTTAAGGAAAGATCGACTTGATGTCAATCTATAAAACAGTTTGAAGGCATAAGTTTGATAAAACAATATAAGTACAACGAACATTTGTTTGAAACACAGTCATAAATAGGTTTGAAATCTGATAAACACAGTAAGAGGTACAGTGTAATAAGTAGTTTGAAACATATAAAATGTTTATAAAAATCATTTGAAGGAAACTGTTTGGTAAAACGGCTAATGAGTAGCCAAATCTTTTAAATGATGTATATTAATCACATGTGATTGATGTAATAAGTAATATAATCCAACTTACTAATCACATGTGATTGACATAAAAAGTAGCATGATTCTACTTGTATCCCCCCCCCATAAATCATTTAAAATAGTTTAAAACATTAGTTAAGGGGTATGAACTCACCTGTAGTATGTGACTGGAATTGAACGGCTGTTATCGTATGGAAGGATCGGACAAGTGCTTGGTGTCAAGTGAAGACTTAGACACACAAAATGATCCTAATTACATATGAAGACATATGTATATAAATAATTAGAGATTTAATCACTAATTATACAAGTATAAACATTTAACGCGAGGACAACACTTTTGGTCAAGTGCTAGGAGGCTAATGGGTTGCAACAAAGGAGTGCAATGCCCCTAATGGAAGTTTAAGGTCAAATGAACATACTCATTGAAGTTTACGGCCCAGGGGAGTAAGCTCCTGGCCGTAAACTCTCAACCAAGTCATGAAATGGTGCATAGAATTTCTACAACTCTAGAGGGGAATTGTTTCTAGGCTTAACAAGTGCTTAAGGTACCATATTGACTCCTATGGGGAGTTTACGGCCCAAAGACCCTTTTCCCTTGGAGTTTACGGTCGTAAACTCCCTTGGGAGGGTTCTTATGGTTCTTTCAAGTCTCTATAACAACTAGGAGCAATTCTAGGCTTTAATACTTGGCTTTAGGAAGGTTTATGGCACTAAATGATACCATTTTATGGAGTTTACGGCCTTGGAACCTTTTGGGCCGTAAACTCCCTCACACATGGGGTTCTAAATGTTTTAGTTAGTCCAAAACTCATCTAGGTACATGCCCTAATTGTCTCATGGCTTAAGGAAGTGTCTAGGGTGTCCTTTGACCCCTTTATGGGAGTTTACGGCCCAAGAACCACTCTTGGCCGTAAACTCTTCAATACTTGTGCTTTTCTTATGTTTCCTAGGTCCTAAACACAATAAGGTATATGCCTAAAATAGAGTCCAAGCCTTAGGAAGTGTTTGAAAGGATTTTGGCACTTAAACTTGGAGTTTACGGCCTAAGGAGCTTCTTGGCCGTAAACTCCTTTCTTGAAATGATTTCTAAATGGTTTTGATTTGTTTCTAGCCTCTAATGCTCATACATAAAGTCCTTAACTAGTTTCCTAACATGGAAATGGGACTAGAGGGCCTTTAGGCTTGATTTTGGAGTTTACTCCCCAAGAACGTTCTTGGGCGGTAAACTCCCAGATCTTGCATTTTAGACATGTAAACAATGTTATTTAGCATATAACAAGTATTAAAACACATCTATGAAAGTAGACTCACAATCTGGGATGAAAACCTGAAGATCCGTGAGAGAGAAATTGGCTTTTCTCTAATTGGAATTCAACTAATGAACCAATTTGGTTCAGAATTCGATTTATAGTCCTGAGATTTTTGGCAGAAAATATTTCTATTCTCGGAATGGATTCTAATGGCCTAGAGTAATGGAATTACAGTGTTGCACAAAATCCTAGTGCATCCACTCTCCTAATATCTCTTTAGGTGTAAAACCCTGAAACTGCCAAACTTATACCATAAGTCTGAATTTTCACTATAACTGCTCTACTTCTATTGGATTGAAATGGTTTGATTAGAATGGAAATTTCGGGTTGTCACATCATCCCCCTGTTAAAGGGAATTTCGTCCCGAAATTACGATTTAGGCAAGGAAGTATGCACGAATGATCGAGTCGTGAGGAGGAAACTTCCTAATCGATTGGTTCTATCGCACTTAAGTGAAATCGGGCTCTCGGTTGGCATTCCAACGAACCTTCACTAACTGGCGACGGCGTTGCTTCGTCCGCTTGACCTCTCGGTCGAGGGTCACTATGGTTCTAGTACGAAGGCGGGGATCTCGACGAGTGGACTTGCAAGAGTCCTAACGGAAAGGTATGGTTTCACGATCGAGATGCGAAGGGTAGATTGTACGTTACTGAGTTCGCGGAGTAGGTCTAGTTTATGCGAGGCACAGGACCGATTCTGATAAGAATCTCGGAGGTCCTAACTATATTGGATTTAGCTTTCCACGCTTTACGAAGCGTATTAAGCCTTTTCCAAAGTGAGTTATCTTAAAGAACTTGGTCACTCACTTGGAATTTCAAAGGTTCCTTTTCTTGTGTAACTTCCCAGTCACAGGCCACCCCTTGCTGGGTCAAAGTCATACGAGTTTCTAAATGAACTAAAGCGGCAGGTCGGTAAGACCTAGAATTTGGCGAAAAACTGTCGGCGTCTCTGGTGTTGATAAATTCTCATCGGTTCTGGCAAATTGAAGAAGTGCTCAAAATTTCTCACATTACTAACAGTGTGTCATAGAAATTTGACTCTTCAATTTCAAAACTCATGCCTAGAGAACTTCACGAGAGGTTCCTCTGAAGGAATGTTTCCATGGGCTTTCTTCTTACTACGAGGGTAGATAAGTAAGTCATTTCATGGAGAAATGACGAATTGATCCAAGTAAGAAAGACGTACCCTATTCATCTAGCTCATGAAAGCTATGGGCGTACTGGTCCTATCCGAAGGGTATCACTACGGACTCGAAGTGTCCGCATCGATTTCGGAAGATAGTCTTCCAGACATCCTTCCCTAACACATCGAACTGGTGATATTCGGATCTCAGGTCCATTCCTGGAAGTAGTTTCTTTCGTTGCATGTGCTCAACCATTTTGTCTATGCGAGGCAAAGATAATGATTTCTAATGAAAAATTTTGACGGAGTCCTCGATATCCGAGGTACATACGATGCAATCCGTCGATCTCTGGAAGAATATGACCGGGGTTCTCCAGGGTGAGAAGCCTAGTCTTCTAATTCTATTTCCGTGCAGTTCGCTAAGTTGTTTGTACTGTTCTGGTATCTCCGTGGATGTTGAAACTATAGGGCGATCGGTTTACGGGAGTCGTACTGGGTTCTAAGTTTGTTCACATGACGATGTGATTACTCGTATACTTAGGTAGTTCTCCATCCTGAAGTTCATTTTAGACTTCATACAGGGTTTCACGATCACAATCTCGTGTATATGAGTCGTATATAATTAAGATTGAAAAGGTAGTCGAATAACTGATTCTTCCTTACCCTCACATCCCAATGAGGAAAAGAGTTAAGGTGAAATCATTAATTCTAAACCCGTAGAACCTTGATTATATAACACTCTTATGTATACACTCCTCAGTGATAGATCATCCGCATGAATTCCTGGATTAAACTTGACGTACTGCACGAGTGGTACTTCAGGGATTTCTTCGGAAAGAAAATAACTAAGAGGTACTCCTGGAATGAGTACTTCGGGGATTCCTTCGGAAAGAAATTAACTAGGAGGTACTCCTGGAATGAGTACTTCGGGGATTTCTTCGGAAAGAAATTAACTAGGAGGTACTCCTGGAACGAGTACTTCAGGGATTTCTTTGGAAAGAAATTAACTAGGAGGTACTCCTGGAATGAGTACTTCGGGGATTTCTTCGGAAAGAAATTAACTAGGAGGTACTCCTAGAATGAGTACTTCGGGGATTTCTGTTATGAGGACTTCGCTAGAAAAGTGATCTAGAAGAAAGAGATGCACGCATGAAGCTGTTTTCGTGAGGATTAATTTTAATCGAGTCGTATGATAATGTCGGAATCATACTGAAATTTAAAGACATTAGATTTGAACATAAGACGTTTACAGACAAAACACAACCGTGCAACCATGAACAAGAGTTACAGTACTTTAGATTTACCACAAGACTATTGCTGCGAATAAGATATACTACAAAAGACTAGTATATGCAGCACGAGAATCCCTATACAGATAGGATCTCGCAAAAAGGTAAGACTCTAGTTGCACTAGTTTTGGATAGTTTATAAGTCTGTTACAACGAAAATGCCTAAGTTACATTGGACGTGGTTCCGGAGCAGGTTCTCCTGCAGCTGTGATCCTGAGAATTTTCCCGTCTGCGCCAGAATTCTGCGTTATCGGGCAATCTTTCTTGAGGTGTCTAATTTCACCGCATTGGTGACATATCTGGACAGTACCCACATCAGTGGAGGAGGTGAAGTGTCGGGTAGGAGTTATGGGAACACGGGTTCTTTCCTTGATTTCCTTCTTCGGGCAATCTCTTTTATAGTGCCCAAACTCACCATAATTATAGCAATCTAGGCTTGCCCCAGTGGTGGAGGTAGTTCTACAGAAACAAGCGATGTGCCCTATCTTGTTGCAATTTACGCATTGCAAGACTCGGCACATTCCCTTGTGGTGGTAATTGCACCGGTCGCAATTTGGGAGTGTTCCTTTGTATGGTCTGCTCGGTACTGGGATGGCAGAGGTTTCCGCTTGCTGTTGTTGCGTGGAAAGTTTTCGGGGTTTCTTGCGTTCTTTCTGAGTTTGACGCTTCCGTTTCTTGTTCTTTGATTTTTGACTTTGCGGGCCTGAGGCCGTTACCGTTGGGTGACTTCCTGGATGGATATCACGATTGGAAACTTCATTCCCATCAATAGCATTGACTGTGCTGTTAGCGCTACGGTGCGCAAGTACCGTGGTTACGGCAACCACTACGGCAGCGGTAACTGCCGTTTGAAAGGTGGCGGCGTCCATCGGAAAAATAGAGGTCTCGTTGCTTGGCTGGTCGTTTCCGGATGACGACATGATCCTGTAACATGTAAGATAAGGATTTTATGAGCAATTCTGGTTGACCCTAATGTACTTAGATTGTTCATGAAAAGAGTAAGAGTATGATCTCGAAAGTTTGACCTACATCCCTATGATGCAGTCCTAGTAAAGAATGAAAGTATGTTCACTAAGGTTTGACCTACATCCCTATGATGCAGTCCTAGTACGGTATGGTAGTATGTTCGTAGAATGGTCTCAAGACATTTGTCGTTCGAGCTGAGGTATCGTGGGTTGATGAATAACAAGATCCAACCACTGAAAGAGACTTGGAAGTGTCTCCTGGGATAAATCACCATAGTACAATGACTTGACTAAAGTATGATTCAGATAGACTCCAATGAAAGTAAAATAAAAGTACTTGAATGAAGAATGACACAAAAGTTAGCCGGCTGTCAATATCTTTGATATTCACGATGTAAAGGTTCAGGAAAATGACCTTGTAAAGGTCTTACATCATATCCACAGAAGATAGTTCCTGACAGCATAAAGACCTAACTAAAGTACTTACGAAACAAGATAATTTCATAGAAAATGCCACATCGGGCATAGACAGAAAACGATTCCTTTTTATAAGGGAAATAAAGTAAAGCGTCTACTACTGGCGACGGTCATCCCTCTGGTGAACTATTAGTTCATCCAATCGATGTTCCACGTCAAGTAGGTGTCTTTCGCACACCATCTGGCGTACTCGGGGCCCTATGACTTCGGCTCCTGATTCAGCCAGTGCTTGCAACAGGGTTTCATGGTTTCTCACTGATCTCTCCAGTGCTTGCAGCAGGGTTTCATGGTTTCTCACTGATCTCTCGTGAGCATCCTCTAGACGAACGGTGCGGAGGGTATGCATTCTAGCATAGGCGACTACTTCTGTAACCTGATTTAGGGTTGTCCTGCCTTGAACCTCATTTCGGGCCTCTCTGCAGACCAAGATTGGCAAGACTATATTTGCTAAGCCCTCATTGCTCAAGTCGTAAAAGCTTCGGTCGCCGTCAAATAGCATAGACTGATCTTGTCCTTGGCTCCATATTTCCAAGCATTCCACTTATTCAGGGTCGGGCCATGAAAAGCCGAACGAGGGTTAGGAATTGGAAAGGAGCTGTTTGGGGTAGATTCTCAATCTCTGGTTCGGAGTTAGCATCATACGAAAAGTCTTCATCATGGTGATCATCCAAGGGGATAGGATGATCATTAACTGGTTCTTCTCCAACCCGACCAGCTATGACTTCATTAGGAAGATACTGGTTGTCAAGGGGATGGAGCCCAGTTATGATTTCTATGCGAGAATTTAGGGTAAGAGAATAATTATTAGACGAACTATCTAGATAATTATTTAGAAAACCTTCATTAGTTACATCGCTATTTGTGAAGTGCATACCAGCTATGTGTAATCTAAACAGGATAGACCTTCGAATAAGTGACCTTAATTCCAAATTCACACAGAATAGGGGTAAGGAAAAATTATCACAGATTCTAAGTCTATAACATCCTAATTACATATAGCCTTAGAGTATCCACTTAGCAACTATCAACTTAGTAATGAAGACCCCGTTTTAATTCTCAAGTATAAAGTACTTAGTAACAACAAATACACCTATAGTATTTTAATTTTAATGTTATGTTCTATTGTTCTCATTGTGGTAGGGTTGGTAAGATTTTAGCATTGTTGCAACCACACAATTAAACTTAGGCACATGCTAGTCAATCCTCGGTTAATATAGGCGATCAGGCTATATCTTCCCAGTTTTGACCATATGTCTCTAAGCCCACTTGTGTTGCCCAACAATCGTAATTCTTTTGTACTGTCCTAGTGACACTGATTTTAGTATGAATGCAGCACGTATAGTTACTTAAATATTTTACTATTTAAAGTATAAACTCTTGGTCAGAGTATTTTTAATCCCTTATGTATTTATAGTTAGTATATCTTTTATGGGTTGATATACTTAATTCACTATAAACAATGCTCTGATACCAATCTGTCACACCCCAAAACCAAGAACGGCGGAAACGTTCTGGGGCGGAGGACGTCATGTATAATATCAACAACAATGTAAAGTAGTAAACAAGCAACAACATCGTCCATTGCATTAATAAAATAATTATTATACAATTGTATTCTGTCAAATTTTGATAAACACTAAAGCATAAATCAAAATGAAAGATAAGTCTTGAATAAGCTCCGTCTTCCTTTCTCCTTGCATCGGTACCTGTCTATGATGACCTGAGGATACAAGTAATTTTGAAAGCGAGTATCAGCTTTAAAGCTGGTGAGATCATAAGTATTTAGTGTCTTAAATTGTATGTAAGAATTTGTAAGTGTATATGAATTGCAAGTATTTGTAAGTGTATATGAATTGTAAGTATTTGTAAGTGTTTGAAAAACTCTAGAATCCCTATGATTCCTTCTAGTATATGAAGGTGTCTTCTACCAAGACCTATCTGTTCTGTGTGTGTGTCTCTTGTAAGAGTATGTATTTTCCAAAGTATAACTATCATTATCCAAAAATATAGTTTGTACATTTATGTTTAAGTGAGGTTATCACTAAAAATATGTAATGGAAAAATTAACGTAGTACTACAACGTAGCTCTAAAAGGACTACTACCGTACTAACTACCTTAAACCGGATTTTAGGCTAAGGCATTCTGTGATAAATTGCTCCATACTATCGACTGTAACAACGACATACGAATGGTCGTAATAACGGAATGACGTTTGGCACCCGCAGACGTGGAGGTCCGGTTGTAGCTAGCAGCAAGGTGTAGGATTGTCAATCCAGCATAGATCTATACGCAAACTCAACTCTCCCCCTTTAAGAGTCTCTGGCCGCAACTCAAGTCATGAGGTTTTAAGTCATGCTCCGATTTAAATCACAGTAATTAACGTATTCTCGTATATGTAATGTAATGTACTTTTCTAGCTTTAATATAATGAACTGTTCTAGCAAGTATAGTAATGTAATGAACTGTTCTAGCAAGTATAGTAATGTATTGAACTGAAATGTTCTATGTGTGCTAGCTGTAATGTAATGAACTGTTCTAGCAAGTATAGTAATGTAAACGTTCTAGTATAGTTGTATATGTTCTCGTCCTAGTATAGTTGTATATGTTCTCGTCCTAGTATAGTTGTATATGTAATGTACAGTAATGTTCTAGAAAGTATTGACTCATGAATGAACCGACTCATTGTATGATATCGCGTTCTAGTAATGGTTCTAGTATCTTCTTGAACTACCCCTATGGTAGCTTACTAGTAATCTAAGTGGTACGTATGGACGTGGATGTATACCCTTGCTACCCAAGGGCATAGGATGAACTGGAAGGACCTTTTATGTCTTTATATGTACACATGATATATAACTAATATTTAAACGACCTTCGGATGAGTATCCGATATCCCACCAGACCACATCTCAAGGCGGGAAAAGGAAATAGGGTGGATAGCCTTCCTAAGCCTTTTAAACATTTCTTATATAACTATACATATAGAGGCATGCAATTTATAATATAAAAGCATAAATAAGTTTGGTAAAACATTTGAAACATAAATATTAGTTTAAGGAAAGATCGACTTGATGTCAATCTATAAAACAATTTGAAGGCATAAGTTTGATAAAACAATATAAGTACAAGGAACATTTGTTTGAAACACAGTCGTAAATAGGTTTGAAATATGATAAACACAGTAAGAGGTACAGTGTAATAAGTAGTTTGAAACATATAAAATGTTTATAAAAATCATTTGAAGGAAACTGTTTGGTAAAACGGCTAATGAGTAGCCAAATCTTTTAAATGTTGTATATTAATCACATGTGATTGATGTAATAAGTAATATAATCCTACTTACTAATCACATGTGATTGACATAATAAGTAGCATGATTCTACTTGTATCCCCCCCATAAAACATTTAAAATAGTTTAAAACATTAGTTAAGGGGTATGAACTCACCTGCAGTATGTGACTGGAATTGAACGGCTGTTATCATATGGAAGGATCGGACAAGTGCTTCGTGTCAAGTGAAGACTTAGACACACACAATGATCCTAATTACATATGATGACATATTTATATAAATAATTAGAGATTTAATCACTTATTATACAAGTATAAACATTTAACGCGAGGACAACACTTTTGGTCAAGTGCTAGGAGGCTAATGGGTTGCAACAAAGGAGTGCAATGCCCCTAATGGAAGTTTAAGTTCAAATGAACATACTCATTGGAGTTTACGGCCCAGGGGAGTAAGCTCCTGGCCGTAAACTCTCAACCAAGTCATGAAATGGTGCATAGAATTTCGACAACTCTAGAGGGGAATTGTTTCTAGGCTTAACAAGTGCTTAAGGTACCATATTGACTCCTATGGGGAGTTTACGGCACAAAGACCCTTTTCCCTTGGAGTTTACGGTCGTAAACTCCCTTGGGAGGGTTCTTATGGTTCTTTCAAGTCTCTATAACAACTAGGAGAAATTCTAGGCTTTAATACTTGGCTTTAGGAAGGTTTATGGCACTAAATGATACCATTTTATGGAGTTTACGGCCTTGGAACCTTTTGGGCCGTAAACTCCCTGACACATGGGGTTCTAAATGTTTTAGTTAGTCCAAAACTCATCTAGGTACATGCCCTAATTGTCTCATGGCCTAAGGAAGTGTCTAGGGTGTCCTTTGACCCCTTTATGGGAGTTTGCGGCCCAAGAACCACTCTTGGCCATAAACTCTTCAATACTTGTGCTTTTCTTATGTTTCCTAGGTCCTAAACACATTAAGGTATATGCCTAAAATAGAGTACAAGCCTTAGGAAGTGTTTGAAAGGATTTTGGCACTTAAACTTGGAGTTTACGGCCTAAGGAGCTTCTTGGCCGTAAACTCCTTTCTAGAAATGATTTCTAAATGGTTTTGATTTGTTTCTAGTCTCTAATGCTCAAACATAAAGTCCTTAACTAACATGGAAATGGGACTAGAGGGCCTTTAGGCTTGATTTTGGCGTTTACTCCCCAAGAACGTTCTTGGTCGGTAAACTCCCGGATCTTGCATTTTAGACATGTAAACAATGTTATTTAGCATATAACAAGTATTAAAACACATCTATGAAAGTAGACTCACAATCTGGGATGAAAACCCAAAGATCCGTGAGAGAGAAATTGGCTTTTCTCTAATTGGAATTCAACTAATGAACCAATTTGGTTCAGAATTCTATTTATAGTCCTGAGATTTTTGGCATAAAATATTTCTATTCTCGGAATGGATTCTAATGACCTAGAGTAATGGAATTACAGTGTTGCACAAAATCCTAGTGCATCCACTCTCCTAATATCTCTTTAGGTGTAAAACCCTGAAACTGCCAAACTTATACCATAAGTCTGAATTTTCACTGTAACTGCTCTACTTCTATTGGATTGAAATGGTTTGATTAGAATGGAAATTACGGGTTGTCACAACATCCCTATTTCTTCTTAGTCCCTGCAAATACGAACATATGTGATAACCACATCCTATATCAAGAACCCAAGAAATAGCATGCGATGAATCATTAGATTTAATTGTGTAAATACCTGCGAAAGATGACTTGATCTTCCCATCCTTGATGGGTTGCAGATATTCCGGGCAACTTCTCTTCTAATGCCCTATTTTGTAGCAGTGGTGGCACTCTGCCTCGTTTGGGTTTGACTTGGGCTTGACAGGACCAACTTTGGTCCCACTAGAGGAGGAACCATCTTGGGACTTTCCCTTGTAGTGGCTCTTTGAAGAAGCCTTCCTCTTCTTGCCCCTCTCTTGCCCAATAGCGAAAACAGGAGCAGCGGGTGGAGTGGGAGTTAATACAACAGACTTATCCTTGAGGTTGCTCTTAACAGTCCTTAGGAGCCCTTGGAGTTTACTTAGGGTGACCTCTTCCTTGTTCATGCGGTACATCATCCTAAATTGGTTGTACAACGAGGGCATGGAGTGAAGAGCGATGTCGATTGCCAAATCTTCCCCAAAGTTAACATTTAACTTGCGAAGACAATCAACATATCTTTGCATCTTTTGCAAGTGCAAGGTTAGAGACTCTCCACTTCCCATCTTAGCGGTGATCATGTTCGTGATGATCTCATAGTGCTCTTGCCTTGCGCTTTGGTGATATCACTGCATCAAGTTTTGATGCATTTTGTACGGATACATTTCCTCATAGGACTTTTGGAGTTCGGGATTCATTGTGGCTAGCATAATGCAATGGAATTTCATTGCATCACGCTCATGGGTCTCAAAGACAGCCATTTCTTCGGGAGTAGCGATTTCCGGATTGATATTTTCAAGCTTCTCGTCGAGGGCATATCTTTGTCCTCGTAGCGAGCAATCATGCGAATGTATCTTATCCATTCGCTAAAGTTCGATCCATCAAATGTCAGCTTTTGACACAGGCTCATTAGCCAGAATGAGGTAGCATCAGCGTTGTTTACGTTAGACATCTACAAATAGAAAGGAACAAGGTTTGATTAGAATTAAATCCCTAATTAAACACCCAAAATGGAAAATTAGGGCTAGGACCCAACAACATTATTTACACATTAGAAAAGGGATGCCGTAATTTAACATTCAAATAATTTGTAGGTAAGTGAATGACGATTCACTAATTCTTCACCATGAAAAACATAATGCTCAAGTTTTAAATGTATTGAGAATTCCTAAATTTCCTTAGAGATTGATTGAAATTTTCAATGGCATGTTTAAATCTCGATATGCCCCTTTCGTTTGTGACTGGGATGCCGAGGATCACAAAGTGGGTGTGAATAACCATGCAAATCTACATGGTGCCCTAATTGTTAAAATCACCTATTTGATGTGCCGGTAAACCACACACGCTCCATCGAATTATGACAAACAATGAGTCACCCTTTGCCACCTTTGCTTAGAACCAATTAGTGTGCCGGTTAACCACACACGCTCCACTAACTTCTTAGCAAGGGTGCAAAGTGCAATTTCATGGGATTGCATCAATTTCACTTTTGCCTAAAGTAACTAGGATTGGGAATTTGTAAAAGCATTTAGTTACTTTACATAGATTCATTATACTTATCAATGAAGAGAGGATTGCCCTATCCTACCCGTTCGGCTAATGACCCTCCACCAATCAAGGAAGCGGTGGGTAAGCGTGGATACCCATATCTACAATAATCATCGATGAAAGTCACATAGAAGCGGTTCACATCCTTTATGGTGGATCTAAAGCGCCCACACACGTCGGTGTCTATGAGATCCAATAAACCCTCACCCCTCCCACAAGTGCCAGTTAAGGGTGACTTGGTCATCTTTCCTAGCAAACAAGACTCGCACGTGTCATCTTCCCTAAGATCGAATGACTCCAACACTCCATCCTTTTGGAGCTGGGTTATGCGCTTCTCGTTGACATGTCCAAGACGACAATGCCACAAGCATGCTTTATCCATACTATTGGAAGAATTCATACACAATACATCATTTCCTAGGTTATCTTGAACCATGACAGTTTCATAAATTCCATTACAAGGCAATGCTTCAAAATATAAATCACCATTTAGATAAGCACAAATCGAAACATTCTCATTATTACACGAATATCTAAATCCTTGTTTAAACAAACCATGAAATGAAATGATGTTTCTTGCCATATCTGGCGAGTATAAACAATTATTTAAATCTAAACCTAATCCATTACTAAGCACTAGAGAATACACTCCAATCTTGGTGACAGGCGACGATCTTCTGTTCCCCATGATCAGACTTATTCTTTCACGCTCCACATCCCTATTTCTTCTTAGTCCCTGCAAATCAGAACATATGTGATAACCACATCTTATATCAAGAACCCAAGAAATAGCATGCGATGAATCATTTGATTTAATTGTGTAAATACCTGCGAATGATGGCTTGATCTTCCCATCCTTGATGGGTTGCAGATATTCCGGGCAGCTTCTCTTCTAATGCCCTATTTTGTAGCAGTGGTGGCACTCTGCCTCCTTTCGGTTTGAGTTGGGCTTGACAGGACCAACTTCGGTCCCACTAGAGGAAGAACCATCTTGGGAATTTCCGTTGTGGTGGCTCTTTGAAGAAGCCTTCCTCTTCTTGCCCCTCTCTTGCCCAATAGCGAAAACAGGAGCAGCGGGTGGAGTGGGAGTTAATGCAACAGACTTATCCTTGAGATTGCTCTCAACAGTCCTTAGGAGCCCTTGGAGTTTACTTAGGGTGACCTCTTCCTTGTTCATGCGGTACATCATCCTAAATTGGTTGTAGAACGAGGGCAAGGAGTGAAGAACGATGTCGATTGCCAAATCTTCCCCAAAGTTAACATTTAACTTGCGAAGACAATCAACATTTTGCAAGTGCAAGGTTAGAGACTCTCCACTTCCCATCTTAGCGGTGATCATGTTCGTGTTGATCTCATAGTGCTCTTGCCTTGCGCTTTAGTGATATCTCTGCATCATGTCTTGATGCATTTTGTACGGATACATGTCCTCATAGGACTTTTGGAGTTCGGGATTCATTGTGGCTAGCATAATGCAATGGAATTGCATTGCATCACGCTCATGGGTATCAAAGACAGCCATTTCTTCGGGAGTAGCGATTTCCGGATTAATATTTTCAAGCTTCTCGTCGAGGGCATACTCTTTGTCCACGTAGCGAGCAATCATGCAAATGTATCTTATCCGTTCGCTAAAGTTCGATCCATCAAATGTCACCTTTTGACACAGGCTCATTAGCGAGAATGAGGTAGCAGCAACGTTGTTTATGTTAGACATCTACAAATAGAAACGAACAAGGTTTGATTAGAATTAAATCCCTAATTAAACACCCAAAATGGAAAAATAGGGCTAGGACCCAACAACATTATTTACACATTAGAAAAGGGATGCCGTAATTCAACATTCAAATAATTTCGAGGTAAGTGAATGACGATTCACTAATTCTTCACCATGAAAAACATAATGCTCAAGTTTTAAATGTATTGAGAATTCCTAAATTTCCTTAGAGATTGATTGAACTTTTCAATGGCATGTTTAAATCTCGATATGCCCCTCTCGTTTGTGACTGGGATGCCGAGGTTCACAAAGTGGGTGTGAATAACCATGCAAATCTACATGGTGCCCTAGTTGTTACCATCACCTATTCGATGTGCCGGTAAACCACACACGCTCCATCGAACTATGACAAACAATGTGTGACAACCTGATATTTCAACTCCTTGTAATGACATAAATGGGTCAAGTATTGTAACCACTTTTGACTAATAAAATTTACTTTCATAATAAAATGAACAAATAGTTCTATTTAAATTCCTTCCATGTTTAAAATGTCTTTAAACCATGATCGTACGTAAAAAGAACGCCCAAATCCGACTTCATATATCGAAGTTATGATTTTTCCAAGTTCAGCTTAGCAACAGACAGCTAAAAACTCGAATCAGAGATCGAGCAACTTTTGGCCGGAATGACCTAAACGAGAATCAAAGGTCTCGACAATGGTATTTCAGCGGTAAAAAGTCTGGTAAAAACTGACATCAGATAAAGAAGTTATGAATTTTCAAAGAAATTCCTTAAACACGATGAGTTTAATATAAATAATAAAAAAAATAATTTCGGAATTTGCCGACGGAGTCTAAACGAAAGTTGTAGAGCGTAGTCTCACCTACGCGTGGATATAAAGACTATCGAAAACGAAGTTTGTATGAAGAAGATATGAATTTTTGAAGTTTATTAAATAAATTATATATTTATTTAATTCAAAATTCGGACCTTATCCGAAGAGGAGTCAGCGTCCTCATCCGAGGTACGCGCTGCGTACCCCTGTACGCCCTGTGTATCCGAGAGACTTGGCCTCTGATCGTCCACGTCGCCCTATCCGAGGCTTCCGACCCGTCCGACCCGTCCGTCCGACCGACCCGTCCGACCCACTGTCCCATCCGACCCGCCGTCCCATCCGACCCGCCTCCCCACCGACCCGTCCTATCCGAAGCCGAGGCAGTCGAGGCTTCGGTCATGCATGACGTACGCGTATGCGCTGCGTACGAGCGTACGCCCCGCGTACCGAGGCGGTTCAGCCTTCCTATAAATAGGATGTGAGGGCTTCCGAGAAAAATGCTCATTTCTCTCCTTTCTCTCACAATCTTGCCTCGTTTTCCGTGCCCGTTCAAACCCGAAGCTCTGGTCTTTTTGCTCAAGTCCCGAGGGTCGATTTTACTCCTGAGATTCCCGAGAATCCCGAGGAAAATCCGTTTCCCGAGACGAAACTCTGCCCGGTTTTCCATCTCGCTATCTTCAAACTTTCAAGTGAGTTCATACCCCTTAATTTACCTTTTAAATATTCTCTAAATTCTTTTATATGCTTTCAGGGGGGGATTACAAGTAAAACACATGAGTATTATCGTGTGTTACATAAACAATTATTTTATGTGCTTTTATATATCCAAATCGCATGTGATTTACAAACTTTAAAGGAACTTTCTTATATATAACATATGTTAAAATAGCATTCTATCTTTTGAAATATAAATTTGTTGTAATGCATGTATAAACTAAACTTTTCTTAGATTATTCTTGTGTATCTTAGACTCTACACCAAAAATCTATGCTTTCATAAAAAATGATTCCTTTTCTAGGTATTTCTAAACAAACTAGACACACTTTTTGAAAACTATAATAGGTATAGTTTTACGAACAAATTTCTAACTCTTATGTACTAGAAACATTAATTTCAAGAAGTTTACTTTCGTATACAAGAACAAACGTAACATTTTAACAAGTAGATCTGTTTTTATACCACAATTTTGTGAGACACTAACTCATGGGTTTTGAGCATTCTAACACTTCCTAAGTGTACATGCAACCCTAATAAACCTTGGATCTATGTTTGTCTAAGATACATGTTGTTGGATAAGGTGTCTAAGTCCATAACTATTTCTGGTATGTACTTGACCCGACCCGACATGGTCCATTTGGGTTGCATGGCACCATGCAATTGGTTAGACTAAATGAGAGGAATAACACTTGGAGATTATTAATATATTATAAGTTCTAATATATTAATAATATTATTTGATTAGTTTGATCAAGAATTAATTTGGAATTAATTAAGTGATCAAAGAATAACTAATTAAATATATGGGTTGATTATGTAAATCATCCATATCTTGTATAGTGGGCTAAGAGGCTCCATGGATTCTCAAGTTGGGTTCTACCCATAGGATGCTCCATGGATGCTCCATGGGAGTTACAAACCCATGGGTCATGGAAATGAAGAGTCATGACACATTAGGGTTTACATGGTGTAACCCTAAATGTGTCAACACTATATAAGAATCATATTCTCCACCAAAATCGGCTACACTTGGTTACACTAAGGAAACTAGAGGGCTTGGCCGATTTTGAGAAGTGTGTATTATCTCAAGAGTCTTTCCAAGAGCATTTGGTGTTGTGTGAAGCATTTGAGGCATCACACTTGGGGTGCTAGGCTCACAAGGTTTCAAGGAACACAAGCAACAACAAGGTAAGTTATTCTATCTATTATTCAAGTTAAAATTGTTCCCCATGTATGCTAGATAGGAATATAACCTTGGAATTCAACTTTGCATGATAATTAGACAAACATAGATCCAAGGTTATTAGGGTTGCATGTACACTTAGGAAGTGTTAGAATGCTCAAAACCCATCACATGTGAATAATTATTTTTCCAAGGCTTATATCCTAACTAGCATGGGATGGGGAACTTGAATCAAATAAAGCTAGTAGAAATACTTACCTTGTAGTTGTAGTTGATTCCTTGGAGTTTTAGAGCCTAGCACCAATAATGTGGATGCCTCAAATGAAAGTCACAAATCACCACAAACTTGGAACTTTAAGAGAATAGTCACACTACTCTTGAAATCGGCCCTCACCTCAACATGTGTCAACTAGTGTTCACTAGCTTGATTTCAAGAGCCAAAGCCTCCTTTATCTAGTGTGGTGGATTAGGGTTACATCCATGTAAACCCTAATACCCATGTCTCTTCATTTCCATGAGATCCATGGGTTAAAGCTCCATGGAGTATCCATGGACTTCTCCATCCAAGCCTAGCCCATTCCAAATAAGCATAAGCCCACACTATATAAATATAAGCCAAAGCCTCCTTTATATAGTGTGGTGGATTAGGGTTACATCCATGTAAACCCTAATACCCATGTCTCTTCATTTCCATGAGATCCATGGGTTAAAGCTCCATGGAGTATCCATGGACTTCTCCATCCAAGCCTAGCCCATTCCAAATAAGCATAAGCCCACACTATATAAATATAGAAGCCCATATTTAATTAGTAATATCTTTGATCACTAAATTAATCCTAGATTAATTATAGATCACTACTAATTAAATAATATGATCTTATATTAATATATTAGAACTTATAATATATTAATAAATCATAACTTGTACTATTCTCAAATATTATCCATAAATTGTTCGGGTGAAGTGCAACCCAAATGGACCATGCCGGGTCGGGTCAAGTATATACCAAATATAGTTATGGGCTTAGACACTATATCCAACAGTCTCCCACTTGGATAAGTCTAGTAACTATATTTGCAAGTATAACTTCAGGAACCGATCCGCAATCGTAGTTCTTTAAACTCTGTTGAACTAGAACGCGCCATTTAGATAAGTGATCATATAATCCTCTGTTCTAGATATCAGCCGGACAAACACATGGAACATTGTCTTGCTTATTGTCCAGCATTTGTTTCCCGATTTCCGATTTGTTTGACATAGAACTCAACTGAACACATCAATTTAGTTCTGACCGGGCCCGGTACATAGGTCAAAACAAAATCATCGAGGGGCCCAGATATCAGCTTCTAATCCAAGAAGGAACAGATAAACTTCGACTCATATGTTTGTTCTACCACTTATTGAATTACACACAAAGGCACGTTTTATAACATCGAGTTACCAATGCGTTTACGTACAATCAATGCATAACCAACTCGTAAGTAACAAATCATATCTTTAGGTTTGAAGACTTATATGATATTACCGTCTCACGATCACTCGAGATAAAATTCCATGAAGTGATTCCAGTGAGCGTGGGTTGAGTCCAATGCTCAGAACTTATGAGCACTCATGATTGTTGTAGCTATGTCCAACACCTTAGACCTCTGCAACCAATCATGACAGTATTGATTCATACCTACTTCCGACATATGACCGACTGTGGAGGTTTGAATAATATGATATACCAAACATAATTATTCTGGAAGTCAAAACATGCAAAAGAAATATAGTAAAAGATCGACAAGAGATAGCAACACTTTACTCATAAATAAAACACCTTTTATTCATCATCAAATGTCAATTACACTTTACAAATTTCTGGGTTATCTAACTACTAAAACTTATATCATCCTTCAGCCCTATGCTCCGAGCATGCTGGAGATGCATAACCCTACTCAGTCCCTTCGTGAGGGGATCTGCCGGGTTCTCATCCGATGATACCCTCTTTGCCATGAGGAGTCCTTCTTCAATTCGATGTCTGATAAAATGGTATTTTCTGTCGATGTGTCTGGATCTCCCATGATCCCTTGGTTCCTTGGCTAAGGCAACCGCACTATTGCTGTCACAGAAAATCTCCATTGGCTCTTTTATAGATAGAACAACTCCAAGGTCTCCGATGAAGTTCTTTAGCCATATCGCCTCCTTTGCTGCCTCGCTTGCTGCTATATACTCTGATTCACAAGTGGAATCAGCCACTGTCTCCTGCTTGGAACTCTTCCAAGAAATTGCTCCTCCGTTTAGGGTAAAGACCCAGCCTGACTGAGAGCGGAAATTATCCCTATCAGTCTGGAAACTAGCATCACTATACCCTACAACTCTCAAGTTATCACTCCCACCGAAGGTAAGGACCCAGTCCTTAGTCCTTCGCAGGTACTTGAGGATATTCTTTACCGCAGTCCAGTGTTCCTTTCCAGGGTTCGCCTGATACCTGCTAACCATGCTCAAAGCAAAGGCTACATCAGGTCGACTACACGTCATAGCATACATGATCGATCCTACAGCTGAAGCATAAGGAAATCGACTCATTTCTGCTATCTCAGCCTCAGTACTAGGGCTTTGTGTCTTACTCAATCTAGCGTTACACTGAATGGGTAACTCACCTTTCTTGGAGTTATGCATGTTGAATCTTTTCAAAACTTTGTCCAAGTAGGTAGTTTGACTAAGTCCAATTAGTCTTTTACTCCTGTTTCTCAAAATCTTTATCCCTAGGATATAGGCAGCTTCACCAAGGTCCTTCATAGCGAAACACTTCCCAAGCCAGGACTTTACTTCCTGCAGGGTTGGGATGTCATTTCCTATGAGTAGTATGTCATCCACATACAGTACCAAAAAACTGACTATGCTCCCACTAGCCTTGATATAGACGCAAGATTCATCTTCACTCCTTGAAAAGCCAAATTCCTTGACTTTCTCATCAAAGCAAAGATTCCACCTACGAGGTGCCTGTTTCAATCCATAAATGGATTTCTCGAGTTTACACACTCTATTAGGGTACTCGTTGCTGACAAAACCCTCTGGCTGACTCATGTAAACATCTTCAGCCAACTTTCCATTAAGGAAAGCGGTTTTGACATCCATTTGCCATATTTCATAGTCATGAAATGCAGCTATGGCTAACAGAACCCGAATAGACTTAATCTTGGCTACTGGAGAAAAGGTCTCATCATAGTCCACTCCAGGAATTTGAGAGAAGCCCTTTGCAACCAGTCTCGCCTTATAAGTGTGTACTTTACCATCCATGTCGGTCTTCTTCTTGAAGACCCACTTGCACCCTACAGTCTTACGACCAGGTACATTCTCAACCAAGTTCCAAACTTGATTGTCATACATGGATTGTATCTCGCTATCCATGGCCTCTTTCCATTTAGCAGCCTCAGGGCTTGCCATGGCTTCCATGTAGCTGTTAGGTTCATCCAGACCTACTAGTGTCTCATCACTAATAAGTGTCTCACCTTCCGCAGTAATATGGAAACTATAGTAATGCTCAGGTGCATTCCTAACTCTCGTGGAACGCCTCAGAGGTACAGGCTCATCAACTGGCTCAACAGGAGTTTCCTCCTCAAGTTGAGGGCTAGTGTTTGAAGTTCCTTCACCGCTTGATTCTTGAATTTTTTCAAGATCAATTTGCCTCCCACTGTCTCCTTGGCTTATAAATTCTCTCTCTCGAAAGACTCCTCTTCTTGCTACAAAGACCACATTGTCACTAGGTCTGTAGAAGAGGTAACGAAAGGATTGTTGTGGGTAGCCGATGAAAATACACCTCTCGCTTCGAGGTTCGAGCTTATCATGAGTCTCGCGTCTCACGAAAGCCTCACAACCCCAAATCTTGATGTGGTCTAGCTTAGGTACTTTGCCAGTCCACATCTCGTGAGGAGTTTTGGCAACTTTCTTTGTAGGGACAAGATTAAGAATATGGGCGGCAGTCTCTAAGGCATACCCCCAGAATGATATTGGTAGCGTAGCTCGACTCATCATGGAACGAACCATATCCAACAAGGTTCGATTACGCCTCTCAGCCACACCATTCAACTGTGGTGTCCTGGGAGGTGTTAATTGTGAGACTATCCCACATTCCCTTAGATAGTCGAGGAACTCTGAACTAAGATACTCACCTCCTCGATCGGATCGAAGCATCTTAATGTTCCTGCCCAATTGATTCTCGACTTCCTGTTTAAATTCCTTAAACCTCTCGAAAGTCTCTGACTTATGCTTGATTAAGTAGACATATCCATATCTACTGTAATCATCAGTAAAAGTCAAATAATAACGATTAGCATCCCTTGTGGCATGTTTGAATGGTCCACACACATCCGTGTGTATAAGGTCCAACAAACCTTCACCCCTCTCACACGAGCCTGTGAAGGGTGACTTTGTCATTTTTCCAAGTAAGCATGATTCGCAACTATCATCTGACTTTAGCTCAAACGACTCCAAGACTCCATCCTTTTGGAGTTGGCCTATGCGTTTCTTGCTTATATGTCCAAGACGACAATGCCATAATGATGCTTTATCCAAGTTATTATTATTAGTAGAATCAATACACAAAACATTATTTCCCAAGTTATCTACAACAGATACGGCTTCATACACACCATCAAAAGGTAATGCTTTAAAATAAAAAACATTATTATAGAAAACATCTATAGAACCAACTTCATTATTAAATGAAAAGGTAAACCCTTGTTTGTACAAAGCATGAAAGGAAATAATATTTCTTGCCATTCCTGGCGAATAACAACACTTATTCAAATCTAAATTAAACCCACTACTTAGCGATAAAGTATAAACTCCAATCTTGGTAACAGGTAAAGCTTTCCTATTCCCCATGATCAAGTTTATTCTTCCTTGCTCCACATTCTCACTTCTTCTTAGTCCCTGCAAGTCACAACAAATCTGAATACCACAACCGGTATCAAGGACCCAAGACATAGAATGGGGTGAGTTATTAGAAATGATAGTGTAAGTACCTGCATGGTTGGGTTTGACTTTCCCATCCTTCACATCCTGCTGGTACTTTGGGCAGTTCCGCTTCCAATGAGATTTTTCATGACAATAGAAGCATTCAGCCTCTTTTGGGTCAAAAGAAGGAGTGACGAAACCTTTCTTGGTTCCACTTGAAGAAGAGCCATCAAGGGTCCGAGCCTTGGTACCCTTCGAGGATCTCTTTTTCTTCCTCCATCGATTTTTCCCAATTGCCAAAACCGGAGTTGAGTTTGGAGTAGGAGTGATAGCAACCGACTTCCCCTTAAGACCTGATTCTGCGGTCTTGAGAAGTCCCTGAAGTTTTCTGAGTGTGACCTCTTCCGTATTCATGTGATATGTCATGCGGAATTGATCATAGCACGATGGTAAGGAGTGCAAAATGATATCTATTGCAAGATCCTCAGGGAAGTTCACATTAAGCTTCAGTAAACGATCCACATATCTTTGCATTTTCTGCATGTGGCTCGTGACAGATTCCCCGTCCTTCATCATGGTTGTTATCATGGAGCAGATGATTTCATACCTCTCTTGTCTTGCACTTTGATGATATCTTTCCATCAAATCTTGGTGCATTTCATAAGGGTAGAACTCCTCATAAGACTTTTGGAGTTCCGCTGTCATCGTGGCTATCATGATGCAAGCCACTTTCGTAGCATCCCTTTCATGTGCCCGAAATTCAGCGATCTCCTGAGGAGTTGCAGTGGTCTCATCAATCTCCTTAAGCTCCTTGTCAAGGACATATTCTTTGTCCTCGTAGTGGGTAATCATCCTGATGTTTCTGATCCACTCATTGAAGTTGGATCCATCAAAGGTGACTTTCCCACACAAGTTCATAAGGGTAAAGGAGCCATTAGGATTAGAGCCAGAAGCAGCATTGTTTGAAGACATCTAAAAAGAAGAGAACAAGATTAGTTTAGATATAGGAGAGTCCTTAATAAAACACCCAAATGTAATATTAAGGCTAGGATCCAATCACAATATAATATAACTTAGAAGAGGTATGCCGTAATCTAAGCTATACCATATTTGAAAGGTAGGTGAATGACGATTCACCAATTTCCACCACGAAAACCGAAATATTTAAGTATTAGGTTTTTGATTGGTTCTTAGAAATTCCTAGATTCTTTGAGATTCAATGAACTTTCAAAGGCATGTTTCAATCTCGAGTGTGCCCTCCAGGTTTTGTGACTGGGATGCCGAGGATCACAAAATGAGGTGTGAAGTAACCATGCAAATCACTTGGTACCCTTTAAAGTTTATCACTCAATCGATGTGCCGGTAAACCACACACGCTCCATCGATACTATAATAAACCTTTAAGTCACCCTTTACCTACCTTGTTAAGTCCATGTTAGTGTGCCGGTTAACCACACACGATCCACCAACGACTTAATCAAAGTGTAAAGTGTAATTTCATGGATTAGCACCTTATTCACATTTTTCCTAAAGTAACTAAGATTGGGAATTTAATAAAACATTTAGTTACTTTATAATATTCATCATACTTTGAATGAGAATTTATAAGTCCTTGTCTTACCCGTTCGGCTAACGACCCTCCGCCAGTCAAGCAAGCGGTGGGTGAGAGTGGACACCCATTAAGTCACCATTTTATAGGCAACAACCTTATACCACCTTATAGACTGGCTTCGTGAATGAGGCGTACTAGCGGTAAGACGACTTTGTTCTTATACATACATACATATATATATATATATATATATATATATATATATATATATATATATATATATATATATATATATAATTATTAAATCATAATAATATAAGTATAAGGGTTGAATTTTAACTTTTAAAATTCTAAGGTTTGGAACTAAAGTTTTAACTTAACTTTACTTGTTCCAAAACTTGAGGGCAAGTTTTGTAAACTTTCAAAACCTTTCATTTCTTGTAACTTATGAGTTTAATAGAGTAATAAAATGAGGACTTTTCATTTTTCTAACTCTTGTGTTCTTTTAATGGTTTTTTTAATCCAAGAGACTTTTGGTTTTCCATAACTTGAGGACAAGTTATGGACTCCATTAAAACACATTATGATCAAGAATTAAACTACCACATAGGTTACAAATAATTCCTATGATCATCTAAACTTCATAAGAACAAGAACATGAATATGAACACTTTCAAGAATCAAAATCACATTAAACTTTGTAATTTTGATAACTAGTTGTTGTAAATGAATTAGCAAAAACATTACACCAGCTAAAACAAGTTTTCAAGTACCAAAACAGTTTAGGGTAATGTTTCCAATCCATTTCCAGCAACTAAAGTCGAAAATCTGCACTCTGTCGACCCTACTCGCCGAGTGCATGAACCTACTCGCCGAGTAGGTTGAAGATACAAGTGAACTCGACGAGTCCCCCCATGGACTCGCCGAGTCCATTCATCAGACATCAAGTTTTTCGACTTTTTCCAACTTTTAATCACAAGTATCAAACAAACAGACCTAGGCTCTGATACCACTGATGGGTTTTGAGCATTCTAACACTTCCTAAGTGTACATGCAACCCTAATAAACCTTGGATCTATGTTTGTCTAAGATACATGTGAATAATTATTTTTCCAAGGCTTATATCCTAACTAGCATGGCATGGGGAACTTGAATCAAATAAAGCTAGTAGAAATACTTACCTTGTAGTTGTAGTTGATTCCTTGGAGTTTTAGAGCCTAGCACCAATAATGTGGATGCCTCAAATGAAAGTCACAAATCACCACAAACTTGGAACTTTGAGAGAATAGTCACACTTCTCTTGAAATCGGCCCTCACCTCAACATGTGTCAACTAGTGTTCACTAGCTTGATTTCAAGAGCCAAAGCCTCCTTTATCTAGTGTGGTGGATTAGGGTTACATCCATGTAAACCCTAATACCCATGTCTCTTCATTTCCATGAGATCCATGGGTTAAAGCTCCATGGAGTATCCATGGACTTCTCCATCCAAGCCTAGCCCATTCCAAATAAGCATAAGCCCACACTATATAAATATAGAAGCCCATATTTAATTAGTAATATCTTTGATCACTAAATTAATCCTAGATTAATTATAGATCACTACTAATTAAATAATATGATCTTATATTAATATATTAGAACTTATAATATATTAATAAATCATAACTTGTACTATTCTCAAATATTATCCATAAATTGTTCGGGTGAAATGCAACCCAAATGGACCATGCCGGGTCGGGTCAAGTATATACCAAATATAGTTATGGGCTTAGACACTATATCCAACACTAACTTCATGTACGTTCGAGTACACATTTCAAGTCCTGTATTATATACCGGAATCCCTTGAAGGGGGAGCATGGTGTTTGTGTATAGATCTATACGGGCTTGACAACCCGCGCCCTGACTGTTAGCTGCAGTCCACCGTTTGGGGTGACAAACGTCATAACATTCCAACGCCTGAAGAACGTTGTGTATGGGCATTCCGAGTCAATAGTATGGTTATAAAACTCACATGGGGTATTAAAAATTCATTGATTTACAAGGTTTTCAAAACACATTGGTTATTTTACACTTACATACATTTTGGAAACAAACATTGGTCTTGAGAGAAGGCTACTTTTATACTAGTAGAAAATATAGGATTTTCTAAACACAAACAAACAAAGACAAAACATTTCATTTCATACAAACATTGTCACTCAAATACTTATGAAACTCACCAGCTTAAATGCTGATCTACTCTTTCAAAATTACTTGTATGTCCCAGGAAATCAGTAATTTCAGGTATTCATTACGCTTTTGATGAAGGGATGCTGCGGCGCCAGTTTAATCTCGTATTTTTGACATCATATTGTAATTGGTTTTGAACATGTAACTTTTGACAAATGTAAACTTTCAATTATATATATGATATTTGTATTGCTTTCTTTACTATGTATTCATTTGTTACGTTACCACATGAAGTCATCTGCCCCTGAACGTTTCTGCCGTTCAGGTTTGGGGGTGTGACAGATTGGTATCAGAGCAATGTTTATAGTGAACTAAGTATATCGAACCACATAAGATATACAAACTATAAATGCTTAAGGGACTAATACTCTCTGACAAAACAAATTTTCTTTTTACGCTTAAGCAGCATTATGTTCAACTTAAATTGATAGTTCATTTAAGTACAATTACATGCATACAACAAATTATTTTCATGATATCTAACTATACAACAAGTATTTAGACAAGTTGACACTACGATTAAGACTCGATATATGTAATCTGATTTGGGACAAATATAGCGTGATCAACTATATTTGCCCGAGATTAGACCAACGTATATCGAGGAATGATCGTAGTAAGCAACAAGTCAAACCTTACCAAACCATTACAAGAATCAAACACAAGAATTAAAATACTATAGGAGTATTTGCGATCTAAACTAGTTTAACTTACATGTTTTGCATGTTCCAACTTTATTCAATTCTTATAACCCTATTTCTCGTACAGTCAAATGGCTGGATTTCACCACCCTGGTGACCCCTACTTTCCCAACCAAGGCAACGGAGGATGGATCGAAGATGATCCCGAAGAGGACGAGGAACCCATAGAAGTGGGTGATGACTCCGGTACCGACTCAGAGCCGGAAGTTATCGATCCACCACCCATTCAACCTCCCGTCTTCGTAAGGAACTTTCAAGGACCGACTCCCGTCTGGGGAAGTCACCTCCACCATTGGAGCCAACAGCAGAACCTACGCCCTCCCTATGGCATGTGTTGGGACTTCTATGATGTCCGCGGTGGAGGTTCGGCTGATCGAGCACTCCCGGTAATGGTTGGTAAGTTAGCCAATCAGTCTTATCAGTCCGGAGTTCAAGCTAGCCGACTCCGGGATGTCAATGTGGAAGTGCAGGTTCACACTTCTGACATCCGTAGGCTGGACAAGATACAAGACAATGCTCAACTCCAAAACGAAGCATTTCAAGCGCAAATGATTGCAGCCCTCACCGAACTGAGGGAACAGCAAGCCGCTTTTGATAGACGTCTAATGGAGTCGAAGCAATCAGATGCGGAGTCAAGCTCCAAGCGCAACCTACGTCTCTAGTAGTGCTTGTCAAAGACTCAAATTTTGTTATAACTTAAGACATCGGCTAAAAGTCTTTAAATTTCTCGAACTTTGTAATCGGAGACCCTTATAGGGGTCAAATTTTCATGATCGTTGTAACAACCTTTATATTAATATAAGTGACGCTATTACTACTATGTTAAGTATTTCGTTCGAACCTTGAATGGTCTTTGTGAACCCAAATACTTGTTTCATACCTTCAGTCTTACAAATAACTTTCATGCTTCTATTTTAAGACTCATACTATCATCTGTTGTTGAACTATAGCGATTTAGTTCATGAGACACATACATTTTCTATTCTATGAAATTCTTATCCTTGTCTTTTCAACCTATAGTTGAAGGATGCCTCCGTGTAGAAACCCAAGGCGAAACAACGGTGAGGAAGCACTTGTACCACCACCACCGCCACCACCTCAATTTGATGCTGTTATGTTTCAAGCAGCAGTCACCGCAGCGGTGGCAGCTGCCATGTCACAGATCAATAACTCGAGTACTAATGGCTCGGGATCTGGCACACACCCATCCAACCATGGCGAGAGTCATGGACCACCTCGAGAATGTACCTATAAGGACTTCATTAATGCCAAGCCCTGGATATTTTATGGAACTGGTGGTGTGATGGCCCTGAGGCAGTGGATTGAAAGGACGGAGGCAGTCTTTGAAATCTGCTCTTGTCCCGAGCACAGCAAAGTCAAATTTGCAACCTTCACCTTTATTGATAAAGCTTTGACTTGGTGGAATGGCCACGTTAAAGTACTTACCCTAATCGTGGCAAACTCCATAAGCTGGGAGAGCCTGAAAGCCATGATGATGAGAGAATACTGCCCACGGGGAGAGATTCAAAAGCTTGAACACAAGCTATGGACTCTCGGAATGGTTGGTACCGACATCGCTACTTATACCAACAGATTCTGCGAGCTGGCAATTCTTTGTCCAAATATGATTGCTCCCGAGAGCAAGAAAATAGAAAGGTACATCTGGGGACTGACGCCCCAACTTCGATCAAGCGTGTTAGCTTCCAAACCTGACACCTTTGAAAGTGCTAAGGAACTAGCACAATCTCTGATTACGGAGGTCATCAGAACTCAACCACTCCTGTACCAGAACCACAGAAAGGAAACAACAACAACAACAACTACAACAACAACAACAACAACAACAACAACAACAACAACAACAACAACAACAACAACTATAGCAAGAAGAGGGTATGGAATAAAGGGAAGGGTGGGTCTTCCCAAGAGCCCGCCAAGAAACAACTGGTTTCAGTAAATGCTGCCACTGTACCTACTACAGCTCCTACAAATACCTACCCAACAAAGCCCTATGTAGGTAACCTCCCGAAGTGCACCAAATGCAATTACCACCACCATCGACCTTGTCGGGAAATGCAGTGCGCCAACTGCAACAGGAAGGGACACACAGCCCGTTTCTGCAAGGACCCCGCAAGGCCGATCTCTCAAGTTCCCAGTGCGGGTGTAGGGCAGACTTGCTACGGTTGTGGCGAGGTGGGCCACTACAAGAGGAACTGTCCTAAGGCAGCAGGCACCGGAGGTGTGGGACGAGTTTTGGCAATAGGCCACGACGAAGCTATAGCTGACCCAACTATAGTTGCTGGTACGTTCCTTCTTGATAATTCATATGCATGCATATTATTCGATAGTGGAGCGGAGAGAAGCTTCGTGAGTCAAAATTTTATTCATTTACTCAAACCTAAACCTAGCAAGTTAGAAAAATCATTCACTGTAGAGATGGCCAATGGAAAAACCGAAAACACTAACTGCATATACATGGACTGTACGTTAACTTTAGATGGCCATTCTTTTCCAATCAATCTCATGCCGGTCCAAATTAAAAGTTTCGACGTCATAGTCAGCATGGATTGGTTGAGTCTTCTTCGCGCCGACATCATGTGCTTTGAAAAAGCAGTTCGTCTTAATCTCCCTAATAACGAAACATTAGTTATCTTCGGCGACAAATCTAGTACAAACCTTCGCATCATTTCGTGCATCCAAGCTCGCAAGTGCTTGCGGAAGGATTGTCGAGCATTCCTAGCGCACATCGTTGATACAAGTCAAGAACTGAAGGACATCAAAGGCATCTCGGTAGTACGCGACTTTCCCGATATCTTTCCAGAAGAACTACCAGGATTACCACCGCAATGCCAAGTCGAGTTCAGAATCGACTTAGTCCCAGGAGCTACCCCAGTAGCGAAGTCGCCTTATCGTCTCGCACCAGCAGAGATGCAGGAACTTTCCAGTCAACTTAATGAACTCCTTCAAAAAGGATTCATAAGACCAAGTTTCTCACCTTGGGGAGCACCGGTCTTGTTTGTAAAGAAGAAAGACGGATCGTTCCGTATGTGCATCGACTACAGAGAGCTGAAAAAACTTACTGTCAAGAACCGCTATCCTCTACCCCGTATTGACGACCTATTCGATCAACTTCAAGGGGCAAATTACTTCTCCAAAATAGATCTACGATCCGGATATCACCAATTACGAGTTCTAGAGGGGGACATTCCAAAGACAGCTTTCCGAACTCGTTATGGACACTACGAATTTGTAGTGATGCCGTTCGGATTAACCAATGCACCAGCAGTATCTATGGACCTAATGAATAGGGTATGCCGCCCTTACTTGGATCGGTTCATCATCGTCTTTATCGATGATATACTCATCTACTCTCGAAGTACGGAAGAGCATAGTCAGCACCTACAAAAAGTCCTAGAAACACTGCGAACGGAGAAACTCTATGCGAAGTTCTCTAAATGCGAATTTTGGATTCGAAGAGTCGAATTTTTAGGCCACGTTGTTAGCGAGAAAGGTATACACGTGGACCCCTCCAAAATTAAGGCCATTGAGAACTGGTCGGCACCAAAGACACCTACAGAAATTCGTCAATTTCTAGGTCTCGCTGGCTACTATCGCAGATTCATAAAGAACTTCTCTAGCATTGCGAAACCTCTTACTACATAAACCCAGAAAGGCGTGGCCTTTGACTGGGAAGCGAAACAAGAGAAGGCATTCCAGACGCTAAAGCAGGCCCTGTGCACCGCACCGATACTATCCCTCCCCGAAGGGATAGAAGACTTCGTAGTGTATTGCGATGCGTCAAATCAAGGACTTGGTTGTGTTCTTATGCAAAGAGGGAAGGTTATCGCTTATGCCTCCCGATAGCTTAAGACACACGAAGTAAACTATACGACACACGATCTTGAGTTAGGAGCAGTGGTATTTGCTCTGAAGATCTGGAGGCACTACTTGTACGGAACAAAGAGTACTATTTTCACCGATCACAAGAGCCTTCAACACATTTTCGATCAAAAGGAACTCAACATGCGACAACGACGATGGGTTGAGTTACTAAATGACTACGAATGCGAAATTCGTTATCATCCTGGCAAGGCCAACGTAGTAGCTGACACCCTCAGTCGAAAAGAATACACTGGTCGGAGGGTCAAATCTCTGACCATGACTATCCATTCCCACTTATCCACACAAGTTAAGGAGGCACAAATGGAAGCTTTGCAACCTGAAAATGTGGCGGGTGAATCCCTGCGAGGAATGGAAAAGAATCTAGAAGTCAAGGGTGGCGGAGCCTACTATCTCATGGACCGAATCTGGACCCCGAAACATGGTGGTTTCAGAAACGTATTCATGACCGAAGCTCACAACTCAAGGTATTCCGTTCACCCGGGTTCAGATAAAATGTGTCTGGATCTTAAGAAACTGTACTGGTGGCCTAACATGAAAGCAGAAATTGCTACCTTCGTGAGTAAATGTCTTACTTGCGCTAAGGTTAAGGTCGAGTATCAGAAACCGTCAGGATTACTACAACAACCAGAGATACCAGAATGGAAATGGGAGCGGATTACTATGGACTTCATAACCAAGTTACCCAAGACGACAAGTGGACTCGATACCATATGGGTCATTGTCGACAGATTGACCAAATCCGCGCATTTCCTACCCATCAAGGAGACTGACAAAATGGAGAAGCTTACAAGAACTTACTTAAGGGAAGTAGTGCGACTGCATGGTGTTCCGATATCCATTATCTCCGATCGAGATACAAGATTCACTTCAAGATTCTGGCAGTCACTACAAAGTTCCCTGGGAACTAGGCTAGACATGAGTACAGCCTACCACCTACAAACAGACGGGCAAAGTGAGAGAACGATACAAACTTTAGAAGATATGCTGAGAGCCTGTGTGATTGACTTTGGAAAGGCATGGGATACCCATTTACACCTTGTCGAATTTTCATACAACAATAGTTATCATACAAGCATAAAAGCTGCTCCGTTTGAAGCCCTCTATGGTCGAAAGTACAGATCCCCTCTGTGCTGGACTGAAGTTGGCGATACCCAGTTAGCTAGAGGAAGAATTCCTGAAAGCACTCTCACCGGTCCGGAAATCATACGAGAAACGACAGAGAAGATCGTTCAGATTCGTGAACGATTGAAAGCCTCTAGAGACCGACAGAAAAGCTACGCTGACCAAAGGAGGAAACCTTTGGAATTCCAGGTAGGAGACCACGTCTTATTAAAGGTCTCACCGTGGAAGGGTTTAATACGCTTTGGAAAGCGTGGGAAACTAAATCCAAGATACATAGGGCCTTTCGAGATTCTTGCTAGAATCGGCCCTATGGCTTACAAGCTTAACCTACCGTGCGAACTTAGTAACATCCATCCAACCTTCCACATCGCAAACTTGAAAAAGTGTCTGTCCGATGAGACTCTTGTTATTCCACTCGACGAGATCGAGATCAACGAGAGCCTCAACTTTGTGGAAGAACCAGTGGAAATCATGGACCTAGAGGTCAAACAAACAAAACAAAGTCGCATACCCATCGTGAAGGTTCGCTGGAACGCCAAGCGGGGACCTGAATTCACATGGGAACGCGAAGATCAGATGAAACAAAAGTACCCTCATCTCTTTCATGTTCACTAGTATCTTTACTACTTTAAATTTCGGGACGAAATTCTCTCTAACGGGGGGATGATGTGACAACCCGATATTTCAACTCCTGGTAATGACCTAAATGGGTCAAGTATTGTAACCACTTTTGAGTAATAAAATTTACTTTCATAATAAAATGAACAAATAGTTCTATTTAAATTCCTTCCATGTTTAAAATGTCTTTAAACCATGATCGTACGTAAAAAGAACGCCCAAATCCGACTTCATATATCGAAGTTATGATTTTTCCAAGTTCAGCTTAGCAACAGACAGCTAAAAACTCAAATCGGAGATTGAGTGACTTTTGGCTGGAATGACCTAAACGAGAATCGAAGGTCTCGACAATGGTATTTCAGCGGTAAAAAGTCTGGCAAAAACCGACATCAGATAAAGAAGTTATGAATTTTCAAAGAAATTCCTTAAACACGATGAGTTTAATATAAATAATAAAAAAAATAATTTCGGAATTTGCCGACGGAGTCTAAACGAAAGTTGTAGAGCGTAGTCTCACCTACGCGTGGATATAAAGACCATCGAAAACCGAGTTTGTATGAAGAAGATATGAATTTTTGAAGTTTATTAAATAAATTATATATTTATTTAATTCAAAATTCGGACCTTATCCGAAGAGTAGTCAGCGTCCTCACCTGAGGTACGCGCTGCGTACCCCTGTACGCCCTACGTATCCGAGAGACTTGGCCTCTGATCGTCCACGTCGCCCTATCCGAGGCTTCCGACCCGTCCGACCCGCTGTCCCATCCGACCCGCCGTCCCATCCGACCCGCCTCCCCACCGACCGTCCCATCCGAAGCCGAGGCAGTCGAGGCTTCGATCATGCATGACGTACGCGTACGCGCTGCGTACGAGCGTACGCTCTGCGTACCGAGGCGGTTCAGCCTTCCTATAAATAGGATGCGAGGGCTTCCGAGAAAAATGCTCATTTCTCTCCTTTCTCTCACAATCTTGCCTCGTTTTCCGTGCCCGTTCAAACCCGAAGCTCTGGTCTTTTTGCTCAAGTCCCGAGGGTCGATTTTACTCCCGAGATTCCTGAGAATCCCGAGGAAAATCCGTTTCCCGAGACGAAACTCTGCCCTGTTTTCCATCTCGCTATCTTCAAACTTTCAAGTGAGTTCATACCCCTTAATTTACCTTTTAAATATTCTCTAAATTCTTTTATATGCTTTCAAGGGGGGGATTACAAGTAAAACACACGAGTATTATCGTGTGTTACATAAACAATTATTTTATGTGCTTTTATATATCCAAATCGCATGTGATTTACAAACTTTAAAGGAACTTTCTTATATATAACATATGTTAAAATAGCATTCTATCTTTTGAAATATAAATTTGTTGTAATGCATGTATAAACTAAACTTTTCTTAGATTATTCTTGTCTATCTTAGACTCTACACCAAAAATCTATGCTTTCATAAACAAATGATTCCTTTTCTAGGTATTTCTAAACAAACTAGACACACTTTTAGAAAACTATAATAGGTATAGTTTTACGAACAAATTTCTAACTCTTATGTACTAGAAACATGAATTTCAAGAAGTTTACTTTCGTATACAAGAACAAACGTAACATTTTAACAAGTAGATCTGTTTTTATACCACGGTTTTGTGAGACACTAACTTCATGTACGTTCGAGTACACATTTCAAGTCCTGTATTATATACCAGAATCCCTTGAAGGGGGAGCATGGTGTTTGTGTATAGATCTATACGGGCTTGACAACCCGCGCCCTGACTGTTAGCAGCAGTCCACCGTTTGGGGTGACAAACGTCATAACATTCCAACGCCTGAAGAACGTTGTGTATAGGCATTCCGAGTCAATAGTATGGTTATAAAACTCACATGGGGTATTAAAAATGCATTGATTTACAAGGTTTTCAAAACACATTGGTTATTTTACACTCACATACATTTTGGAAACAAACATTGGTCTTGAGAGAAGGCTACTTTTATACTAGTAGAAAATATAGGATTTTCTAAACACAAACAAACAAAGACAAAACATTTCATTTCATACAAACATTGTCACTCAAATACTTATGAAACTCACCAGCTTAAATGCTGATCTACTCTTTCAAAATTACTTGTATGTCCCAGGAAATCACTAATTTCAGGTATTCATTACGCTTTTGATGAAGGGATGCTGCGGCACCAGTTTAATCTCGTATTTTTGCCATCATATTGTAATTGGTTTTGAACATGTAACTTTTGACAAATGTAAACTTTCAATTATATATATGATGGTTGTATTGCTTTCTTTACTATGTATTCATTTGTTACGTTACAACATGAAGTCATCCGCCCCGAGCGTTTCCGCCGTTCAGGTTTGGGGGTGTGACACAATGAGTCACCCTTTGCCACCTTTGCTTAGAACCAATTAGTGTGCCGGTTAACCACACACGCTCCACTAACTTCTTAGCAAGGGTGCAAAATGCAATTTCATGGGATTGCATCAATTTCACTTTTGCCTAAAGTAACTAGGATTGGGACTTTGTAAAAGCGTTTAGTTACTTTACATAGATTCATTATACTTATTAATGAAGAGAGGATTGCCCTATCCTACCCGTTCGGCTAACGACCCTCCACCAATCAAGGAAGCGGTGGGTAAGAGTGGATACCCATATCTACTATAATCATCGGTGAAAGTCACATAGAAGCGGTTCGCATCCTTTATGGTGGATCTAAAGCGCCCACACACGTCGGTGTATATGAGATCTGTCACACCCCAAAACCAAGAACGGCGGAAACGTTCTGGGGCGGAGGACGTCATGTATAGTATCACAACACAATAAATGCAAATAAGCAAACAACATCATCCATTGCATTAAATATATAATTTTAATACAAGTGTGTTCTGTACAGTTAGAGACACCAAAAATAATGTAACACAAAATAATATGAGATGAGTCTTGAATACGCTCCATCTTCTCAAAAGCTGGCCTCGGTACCTGTCTACTGATGACCTGAGAATACAAGTTATTTTGAAAGAGTTTATCAGCATTAAGCTGGTGAGTTCATAAGTATTTTAGTGTCAATGTTTGTTGTCAAAAACGTTTGAACCTGCTCAATGTATAAGTTTGTAAAAATGTAAGTAAATGTTTGGAAGTGTTTGTAAAAGTTTGAATCTCTCAGAAAATCCTATATTTTCTATTAAAGTAACCTTCTACCAAGGCTTAACTGTCTTGTATACTTGTTTGTTGTAAAAGTCTGTAATTACCCAAGTATAACTACCATTTAATAAAATATAGTTTGTACATTAATGCTTAAGTGAGATTATCACTAAAATATGTAATGGGTAAATCATTGTAGTACTGTAGTTTTGTATAATAAGAACTACTGTTGTACTAACTACCTTAAACCGGATTTATATTAAGGTATAATGTGATAAATTGCACCATACTATCGACTGGTAACAACGACATAATGAATGGTCGTAATAAAGAAATGACGTTTGGTGCCCGCAGACCTGCAAGTCCGGCTGTAGCTAGCAGCAAGGTGTAGGATAGTCAATCCAGTATAGATCTATACGCAAACTCACGCTCTCCCTCCAAGAGAATTCTGGCTACAACTCGGGCCATGACATTTAAGGCATGCTCCGACACAGTGGATCACAATTGTTAACGTATTCATGTATATGTAATGTTTCTCGTTCTCGTATAGTTGTATATGTCCTTTTTCTAGTATAGATGTATATGTACATGTTTCTAGTATAGTTGTATATGTTCATGTTTCTAGTATAACTATATATGTACATGGTTCTGGTATAGCTGTATATGTTCACGTTTCTAGTATAACTGTATATGTACATGGTTCTAGTATAGCTGTATATGTTCACGTTTCTAGTATAACTGTATATGTACATGGTTCTAGTATAGCTGTATATGTTCCTGTGTTACCCCGATGGTAACTAACTATTGATGTACTGATAAGTATGAACATGGAAGTACTTTTATGTCTATATATGTATATATGATATATAAGTAATATTGAAACGACCTTCGGATGGTCACCCGAAATCCCACCAGACCACATCCAAATCGAGAAAAAGGAAATAGGGCGGATGGCCTTCCTAAGCCCTTTAAACATTATTTATACATCTATACATATATGGGCATGCAATTGAATATATAAAGGTATAAATAAGTTTTCATAAGACATTTGAAGCATAAATATAATTTCAAGAGAAGATCGACTTGATGTCAATCTATAAAACAATTTGAAGGCATAAGTTGATTAAACAGTTTAAGTATAAGAAACATTTTTTTGAATCACAGTTTTAAATAAGTTTGGATAGTAAAAGAGTTTGTAAAACATTTCAAAGTAAAGCGGTTTGATAAACAGTTTGAACAGTGGTAAAAATCATTGGTTTCCTAGTTATTAATCACATGTGATTAAATGCAATCACATGTGATTGAAGCAATAACTATAAGTATTTTACTTGTATTCCCCCCCCCCCCCCATAAAGTATTTAAAACATTTAAAATCATTTCAAAGGTTGATTAAAGGGGTATGAACTCACTTGTGGTGAGCTGTTTGAATTGTAGTGTCGGATACCGTGCTAGGTGGCAAACAGAGACTTGTTTACACGCACGAGCCTAGTTATCATATAATAAGCATATATATAACTAATTAGCCAAATAATAACTTAACATATAAGTTAAGACACTTAGGAACATGTAAACACTTTTCATATGTGTTAACGGTCGTAATGGTTGCATCTAAGTTGATACGGGACAAGGCAAAAGGGTTTGAAGCATCAAGTGGCTTGTATAAGAGTTCACCACCCAACAAACCCCACCCTTTGGAGTTTACGGCCGTAAACTCATGGGTTTATGGCCGTGAACTCCTCACTTGGTGGTTTTTGGTGTTTTAAGGTGTTATCTTGATCCTCGAATTAACCTAGCCTTGTTGGAATAAACCTTGAAGTAGTTTAAGGCCCAAGAATGCTCCATAGAGGAGTTTACGGCCTAATTTCCATATCCCCTAGAGTTTACGGCCGTAAACTCCTATGGGGTGTTGGATTTTAATTCATTTGAGGCACTTGCACATCTAGGATAGCTTCCATGATTTTATCTAAGGCTAAAGGGGACAAGACGCACACATTTATGCCTTCACTTGGAGTTTACGGCCCAAGTGATGTTCCTTGGCCATAAACTCCCTTTAAGGGATGTTCTTGATGTCTTTTACTCCCCATTCAAGTCCTATGTGTTCAAGGGTAATTGTCTTAAGGCCTTAGGGGTGTTTGTGGTGCATTTTACCCTTGGAAAAGGGGTTTACGGCCCAAGAGATGTTCTTGGCCATAAACTCCTATAAACCTATGATTTTGAAGTGTTTTGATGTCTAAAATGGCTACAAGCATTTGAGGGTTAAAGTCCTTAAGCTTTAGGGGTAGTTTAGGGCACATTTAGCCCTTGAAAAGGGGTTTACGGCCCAAGAAAAGTCCTTGGCCGTAAACTCCTATTACTTGTTGATTTTGGATGCTTTCTAGTATCTTATGATCATATACTAAGTCCTTAATAAGTTGCTTAACAAGAAAATGGGTCTAGGTAGCCTTAAAGCTCCATTTAGGAGTTTACTCCCCAAGAACGTTCTTGGGCGGTAAACTCCCGAATCTTACAATTTAAACATGTAATTGATGTTATAAAGCATCTAACAAGTATTGAAACACATTTAGTAAAGTAGACTCACAATCTGGGATGAAAACCCGAAGATCCGTCAGAGAGAAAATGGATTTTCTCTATTTGGAATTGTGAATAATGATTTAATTTAATTCAGAAAACTATTTATAGTCCTGGAATATTTTGGCAGAAAATATTTTTATTCCTGATATTGGACTGTAACATTATAAAACTTGGAATGCTCAAATTTCACAAAACCAGGAGCATCCACTCTCCTGATATCTCCTTAAACATAAACCCTAATGTACACAACCTTTGTTCGGAAAAGTATGAAACTCACTGAAATTGGACTAGCTTCTATTGAATAGATAATGTTCGTACAAATGGAAATTTTGGGTTGTCACAAGATCCAATAAACCCTCACCCCTCTCACAAGTGCCAGTGAAGGGTGACTTGGTCATCTTTCCAAGCAAACAAGACTCGCACGTGTCATCTTCCCTAAGGTCGAATGACTCCAACACTCTATCCTTTTGGAGTTGGGCTATGCGCTTCTCGTTGACATGTCCAAGACGACAATGCCACAAGCATGCTTTATCCATAAATTCCATTACAAGGCAATGATTCAAAATATAAATCACCATTTAGATAAGCACAAATCGAACCATTCTCATTATTAAACGAATATCTAAATCCTTGTTTAAATAAACCATGAAATGATATGATGTTTCTTGCCATATCTGGCGAGTAGCAACAATTATTTAAATCTAAACCTAATCCATTACTAAGCACTAGAGAATACACTCCAATCTTGTTGACAGGCGACGATCTTCTGTTCCCCATGATCAGACTTATTCTTTCACGCTCCACATCCCTATTTCTTCTTAGTCCCTGCAAATCAGAACATATGTGATAACCACATCCTATATCAAGAACCCAAGAAATAGCATGCGATGAATCATTAGATTTAATTGTGTAAATACCTGTGAAAGATCGCTTGATCTTCCCATCCTTGATGGGTTGCAGATATTCCGGGCTGCTTCTCTTCTAATTCCCTATTTTGTAGCAGTGGTGGCACTCTGCCTCCTTTGGGTTTGAGTTGGGCTTGACAAGACCAACTTTGGTCCCACTAGAGGAGGAACCATCTTGGGACTTTCCCTTGTGGTGGCTCTTTGAAGAAGCCTTCCTCTTCTTGCCCCTCTCTTGCCCAATAACGAAAACAGGAGCAGCAGGTGGAGTGGGAGTTAATGCAACAGGCTTATCCTTGAGATTGCTCTCAACAGTCCTTAGGAGCCCTTGGAGTTTACTTAGGGTGACCTCTTGTTCATGCGGTACATCATCCTAAATTGGTTGTAGAACGAGGGCAAGGAGTGAAGAACGATGTCGATTTCCAAATCTTCCCCAAAGTTAACATTTAACTTGCAAAGACAATCAACATATCTTTGCATCTTTTGCAAGTGCACGGTTAGAGACTCTCCACTTCCCATCTTAGTGGTGATCATGTTCGTGATGATCTCATAGTGCTCTTGCCTTGCGCTTTGGTGATATCTCTCCATCAAGTCTTGATGCATTTTTTACGGATACATGTCCTCATAGGACTTTTGGAGTTCGGGATTCATTATGGCTCGCATAATGCAATGGAATTTCATTGCATCACGCTCATGGGTCTCAAATACAGCCATTTCATCGGGAGTAGCGATTTCCGGATTGATCTTTTCAAGCTTCTCGTCGAGGACATACTCTTTGTCCTCGTAGCGAGCAATCATGCAAATGTATCTTATCCATTCGCTAAAGTTCGATCCATCAAATGTCACCTTTTGACACAGGCTCATTAGCGAGAATGTGGTAGCAGCAACGTTGTTTACGTTAGACATCTACAAATAGCAAGGAACAAGGTTTGATTAGAATTAAATCCCTAATTAAACACCCAAAATGGAAAATTAGGGCTAGGACCCAACAACATCATTTACACATTAGAAAAGGGATGTCGTAATTCAACATTCAAATAATTTGGAGGTAAGTGAATGACGATTCACTAATTCTTCACCATCAAAAACATAATGCTCAAGTTTTAAATGTATTGAGAATTCCTAAATTTCCTTAGAGATTGATTGAACTATTCAATGGCATGTTTAAATCTCGATATGCCCCTCTCGATTGTGACTGGGATGCCGAGGATCACAAAGTGGGTGTGAATAACCATGCAAATCTAGATGGTGCCCTAATTGTTACAATCACCTATTCGATGTGCCGGTAAACCACACACGCTCCATCTAACTATGACAAACAATGAGTCACCCTTTGCCACCTTTGCTTAGAACCAATTAGTGTGCCGGTTAACCACACACGCTCCACTAACTTCTTAGCAAGGGTGCAAAGTGCAATTTCATGGGATTGCAACAATTTCACTTTTGCCTAAAGTAACTAGTATTGGGAATTTGTAAAAGGATTTAGTTACTTTACATAGATTCATTATACTTATTAATGAAGAGAGGATTGCCCTATCCTACCCGTTCGGCTAACGACCCTCAACCAATCAAGGAAGCGGTGGGTAAGAATGGATACCCATTAAATGGCCATTTTATAGGCCATAACCTTATACCCCCCTTATAGATCGGCTTCGTGAATGAGGCCTACTAACGGTAAGACTAGTATTTTAGTTATATATATATATATATATATATATATATATATATATATATATATATATATGTATATATATATATATATATGTATCTATATATGTATATATATATATATATATATATATATATATGTATATATATATATATATATATATATATATATATATTAATATTGTAATAATATAATAGTATAGGGTGTATTTTAAACATTTCAAAATACTAGGGTTTTAATCTCAATTTAAAAGTTTTCGAAATTTAATACCATCTAAATTAAAATTTTAAATAGTAAAACTCTTGATTTAATAATTATCTTGAATTAAAATATTAATTTAAATTATTAAATCATAAGGGATTATTTAAATCATGAAGGATAATTACCAATTAAACAATTAATTTATCCTAATCCTTTTAATCCCTCTAAATTTCGAAAATCATGGGATAGGATAATTCAAAATCTTTAATTACCATATTTAACTATTAAAGGATAATTGCAAGATATGGGATTATCCAAATCCTAAAATTTAGGATCTTATCTTGTGGAGGAGGCTAATCTCGAAAATCCTAGGGTTTGCAAACCCTAGATTTCGAAATCTTGGCACTAAAAGAAAAGGATGTGAAAAAAACCTTTCAAATTTTCGCAAATTAGGGTTTAGGAACCCTAATCTCGAAAATCTTGCCTCCTGGGGTTTATTGGCTATAAACCCTAATATGTCAAGTTCATACAATTGTAAAATACTAATAGAAAACAAGTTAACCAAAGGTTATGATACCACTGATGGGTTTTAAACAAACAATCCTATGTGTGCATGCAACCCTAGATTTGGCTCTATGTTTTCACTATTTGTCACACCCCAAAACCGGAACGGCGGAAACGTTCTAGGGTGGATGACGTCATGTCAAGTATCACAACATATGTAGTATAGTAATCAAAGTACAATGACCATTGCATTAATAGTAATAGTTTTACATAGTTTAAATTATATAGAATCATCAAAGTAATACAAAAACTAGTATAGATGCAGCTTGGCACAAAACCGTCTTCAACAGAAGCTCCTGGAATGTACCTGTCTAACGCTGACCTGAGAATACAATTTATTTGAAAAGCGAGTATCAACATTTTTACAAATGCCGGTGAGTTCATAAGTATTTAGTGACATTTTATACAAATAACTTTATATAAGTAGTAGTTTTCAAGTATACAATGAAATCGAGTCCTTTTTAGAAAATCCTATATTTTCTAATTAAAAAGCAGTCTTCTACCAAGACTGGTCAGAGTTATGTGGTAAAAAGTAGTTTTCCCTTAAACACTATCATTATCAAAATACGGTGTTTGATTTTTAAAGAAAGTAGGAGAATATCAGGGAAAATAACATATACCCCAGCGGTGAAGACTGCTGACTAAGGAAACAGAAATCATAGACTCCAGGAGAGTACCAAATGAACGGTACGCCTGACTCAGTCTAACAAAAGGGAGACACAGACCCCAGACGGTATCAAATGAAAGAGACGTCTAGTAAGGTCTAAAAACAGTGAATACAGACCCCAACCATTATCAAATGAATGATATGTCTAGCAAGGTCAAAAAATAGTGAATACAGACCCTAGCCAGTATCAAATGAATGATACATCTAGCAAGGTCTAAAAACAGTGAATACAGACCCCAT